>NC_137687.1:5846859-5909359 GCF_963989245.1 Nansenia antarctica
TCTGGGGATTGTAGTCTCTGATACATTCACTCCTGCGCCACAGCCACCCTGCTTCAGGGTGATTCTGCAGCCCTGACAGCAGTGGGAAGCTCGTTCCACCAGTGGTGCTCCAAGACAGTGAAAAGCTGGCGGTGCCAGGCGGCCAGCCGAGGTGGATGTTGTGCCTCCTAATCTGACACGCCCCCGTGAGCCTCGTTCTGGCGCCCCCTCCCGGCCGGATTGAGTGGGCCGGATCTCTGGCTCTGTTTGCAGCAGGTGTGGGCTATTACGTTTCAGCCCAGCTGTCCCAATCACCACCTGGACAGCCGCCTACTTAACCCTGCTACAGACGGAGATCCAACGCTTGGACATAACTTTCTGTATGGACCCCCTCTGACTACTCTCATCTGGATTTCCCTCCCTGGCTCGACCCCTGGACTCCCCTCTGGACTACTCTCTCATGGATCACTCTCCCTGGCCCGAAAAGGATCTCGGACTTTGCTCACTAGGGTAGTATCGCAGCACATAATACAACACCCCTGACCTCATACACGCACACACACATAGTATAATTACACACCCCATAACTATCGCCTGCATCACACCTTATGTTTGTTTTTCCACTAGTTAGTGTAGGGCCTATTTCTTTGTTTATATCATCCATAATAAATCATTATATATTCTCCTGGCCTCTGTCTGTTTCTCTGGGGTTCCACCACATTTGGCTTTTCCAGTTTCAAGGTGTGCATAACAGTGGAAGAGCGGAGTGATCCAATTATTAACACAACCAATTCTCCTGTGTGGCGAACATCGCAGCGACAGCTGCTCTTGCAGATTCTTCCTTTACAACATCAGAAGGATACATCCATCCCTCACCATAGATCAACTCTTGGTCCAGTCACTGGTCATCTCCCGCCTTGACTACTGCAACGCACTCCTGGCCCGGGCTCCCCGCCTCCGCCATCAGACCTCTGCAGCTCATCCAGAATGCTGCTGTCAACCTCCCCAAATCCTCTCATGATCCTGTCATGACCCAACAGCTCTGCATGTACATTGACATCAAAGGGCTCATTCCCAGACAGAGCAGAGGATGGACACAGGTGTGTAGGCTAGCTCAGGGTTATATGACAGCACTCAGGTAGGTGGTAGCAGGGGTATGGCTTACCGTCATCCGACGTTCCGTTGCGTAGTCTCGTGTAACTCATGTAACAAACTCATGTAGTCTCGTGTAACTCATGTAACAAAAGAACGATGACAAAACAAAACCAGACACGACGCGGGGAGTAGTTCACAGTCCCAACAGTATAATGATCTCCAGGGTGAATATCCTCAGGGGTTCATATGCGTCTCTTCGATATGGTGTCTCAATTTAAACCGGGCCTAACTGTCCCTCCTGAGACATCTAGTCTCCTGTACTGTTACTCCAGAGACATCTTCTAGCCCCCTGTACTGTTACTCCTGAGACATCTTCTACCCCCCTGTACTGTTACTCCTGAGACATCTTCTACCCCCCTGTACTGTTACTCCTGAGACATCTTCTACCCCTCTGTACTGTTTCTCCTGAAACATCTACTATACCCTGAGTGTCAAGTGCCAAAAGTGTGTTGCAGTTGACAAGGCGGGAGATCACAATTGTCTGGGCCAAAAGTTGTACTGCTTCTCTTGTGAGGAACGGACATATCCTTCTGATGTTGTAGGAATCTATAAGAGTCTGCTGTCTCTGTGATGCTCACCGCCCAGCAGTGGTGTAGTCTACGTGATACGCAGGACAACGCCGTATACCCACTAGGAAAGGCCAAGGATTTCCATATACCCACTTAAAAATGTGTGAGGATACGTAACAGCGTTTTGTAACAGAACTTTCACTTTCATTCATAAAATTCACCCCGTCTGTGTTACGAAGCACTTGACTTTTGGACCATTGGGACTGACTATAGCTCATATACCATCAACATGGGGGAGATGCGACATGAAATATGCCAAAATGCAGCACTATCATGCACAGATCAGCCTTATAACATGCAATTTATATATATATATATATATATATATATATATATATATATAACGTTAGACAGGCAGCACAGATTTTTTTTATGGCGAAATGAACAATATGAGGCTGGGAGGGAAAAATCACAGTATACCCACTAGAAAAAACTACACTACACCACTGCCGCCCAGGATAAGTGGTTGTCAACGATCACCTCAAGTTTCTTGGCTCTCTGGGAGGAGGTTACAGTAGAGTTCTCTACTGTGATGGAAAGTCTTGGAGAGGGCCAGGCTTTCAGGAGGAAGAGCAGCTCAGTTTTGTTAAGATTGAGCTTGAGGTGGTGGGCTGACATCCAAGCATGAAATGTCTGCAAGACACGCAGAGACACGTGTTGCCACCTGTGGGTCAGAAGGGGGGGGAAATGAGAAAGAGTTGAGTGTCATTTCATTCGCGTAGCTGTGGTAGAAGAAACCATGTGGGGAAATTACTGAGCCAAGAGATTTGGTATAGAGAGAGAACAATGAGGGCCCTAGGACGGAGCCCGTGGAGGGGACAGCGATCCTGTTATTATATACGTCACCTGTTATTACCCACTTATTCCTAGCTGTAATGGTGCTACCACACCAGGATATTTTATTCTTGTTAAAGTACTTTGTGTGTGTATGTGTGTGCCTGAGTGAGAAAGAGAGAAAGAGAGAGAGAGGTCCCTGGGAGGTATTCCATCAACGTCACTACAGGAAAAGCCAGGCTTATTTAGATTTTTAATAAGTCTTGCGAGAGTTCAGAGTAAGAGTTCAGACAAAGCTCAACTTATGTTTTGTGAATGTGTGTTTTTAAATATGCTGTGGTGGGGTTCTTGTCCTAGATAGAGGGTACCAGAATATGTGGAGGTCTGTAGAGACACCTACAGTATGTGCCTGTATTTATTTGAGCTTAGACAAGGCATCAGTGAGTGAGTGTCAGTGAGCCAAATAATTCTGCAATAAAATCTGCTCCCCACGTCGACACAAGGTGTCAGTCAGGTGCTGACGGATTAATTTGTCCCTGGACACTGGTAGGTATGGTTTTATTGACACTGCTCTAAGGTAGGTATGGTTTTATTGACACTGATAAGGTAGGTATGGTTTTATTGACACTGCTCTAAGGTAGGTATGGTTTTATTGACACTGCTCTAAGGTAGGTATGGTTTTATTGACACTGATCTAAGGTAGGTATGGTTTTATTGACACTCATCTAAGGTAGGTATGGTTTTATTGACACTGATCTAAGGTATGTATGGTTTTATTGACACTGATCTAAGGTTGGTATGGTTTTATTGACACTGCTCTAAGGTAGGTATGGTTTTATTGACACTGATCTAAGGTTGGTATGGTTTTATTGACACTGATCTAAGGTAGGTATGGTTTTATTGACACTGATCTAAGGTAGGTATGGTTTTATTGACACTGCTCTAAGGTAGGTATGGTTTTATTGACACTGATCTAAGGTAGGTATGGTTTTATTGACACTGATCTCAGGTTGGTATGGTTTTATTGACACTGATCTAAGGTTGGTATGGTTTTATTGACACTGATCTAAGGTAGGTATGGTTTTATTGACACTGATCTAAGGTAGGTATGGTTTTATTGTCAAATCTAATGATTTGTTAGGGTCAGTGGAGGATAATCTTTCCCTATATCAGCCATGCCAATGAACCTGCCATCCATGAAGAATGGGATAGGTGGAGATTCCCCTCCAAGCTGATAGATATAACGCTGGTGCCCCCAAACCTCTGTTACCACTTATTTTCTCCTTAAGATTGGGAAGACACAGCAATGCTATAAACGTGAGAGATAGAGAGATAGTGAGGAAGGGATAGAGGGGGACGGGTAGATGAAGAGAAAGTGGAAGAAACCGTAAAAGAGAGATGGAGAAAGAGTAGGAAACACAAACATGCCCTTCTTTTCTCCTCCACTCCCTTGTTTGTCCTAAGTGTTGGTGTGGCACCAAAGATAAAAAAAAAAAGTTTATCTGCAACATCTGTTTTTATATAAATTGTTCTGGATTATCTGTCTTTTATTTACAATTATCAGGTACAGTAGAGATGTCTTTATAAGGGCCCACTTCTGCTGCTGACCCCTTTAAACTAGTAAACACTACCACCTGGTGACTCAAATATGAATAACAGTAGATTTAAATCTACAAGCAAAACTTTTCTGAGAATTCTCCACAATCATTTCCCCTTTCAGACGACACAATCAAAGCACACAAAAACGACAAAACACCAGATATACTGTACTTGCACTCTTTCCTATTTATTTCAGTTTTACAAAACCAGGGGTGTGAGAATGCATAGAGTAAGCCACACTTCCAGTAGGCTTATCAAAAACAAACACGACAAAAAAAAGGGAAAATGAAATGAATGAAAAACGAAACACTGTTTGTGGTTAACAGACTGAGAGAGACAGCATACTCATAGTCTCACACAATTACAAATAAGGGCAAGACGAGAATTATATGTAACACAAGCAAGCATGCATACATACATGCTTGCACATATGCACACACACACATGCGCGCGCACACACACACACACACACACACACACACACACACACACGCACACACACACTCTCTTCAGGGGTAGGGCCAAAAACATGTGAAGCTGTGTACCTAAGTTGACCCCGACTAGAGGATACAAACAACAATATTAAACAGAGATGCATCTACCAGTAGAGGTGTGAACACTCACAATATACAGTATATTAATTGCGTAGATGTGTGTGAAGCCAATGGGTGTGGCCAGCACCATGACACCAGGACACATGTCCAGTGCCGCCGTCCTTACTAGCAGCAGTAAGAAGAGAAGTTGTGTAAATTCAATAGTAATACTACTCCTTACGTATGTATTGATTATTCTAGAATACGGTTATGATCTAAATAATGCATCCTTCATGTATGTGGTAACGTTGTAATCTTCCCATTAAGGATGATGCAGCAGAAGTAGTATGTTCCAGACTGTACTGTAGCACAGGGCCATAGTTGGGGGCATGTATAGATAGAATCGAGTTAAGCTAGAACTGGTATTGATGAGAACATGCATTAGCGCAGTGCGTGATGAGACTGATTAAAACACATCTAGATGTCAATACTTTAAATCGATTTGAAAAACAGTAATGACAGCAGTATGTGTCCAGTATATATTAAAATGTTATGCTCAAATGCACTAAGTTCTTCCTGTCCTATGGTGTGGCTTGTGGATAGTCACCTGAAATGACTACAGTGAAGTATACATGTGCATGTGCACAGGAAAAGGCTCTCTGCGCTCAGGTCATGTGATCATGTGAGCAGGGGAAAGGTCAGCAGGTGAGGGTGTTTCTATAGTTACAAGGCTGAATGTAAACACGACATAGACAAGGAGATGAACACTGGTTTCTCAGTTTAAAAATGACACAAAAAAGAGGAAAGGAAAAACAAAACAAAACGCAGGCCAAAGAAGAAGAAGAGAGCAAGCATCTTTCCGTTCCGAGGCAAAGGGGGGGTCAAAAATAACTGTCCAATTTACAACAATAAACAAAAAACAGAAAAGAGAAGACAAACAATGCAAGTTTCAAAATGAAACCATTTCAAAAATCGGTTGAAACGCAGTCATCTTGTTTTCTTTAAAACATTTTTAAACTGCACATATACTGCATAATGCATGGGGATATGCTATACTTGGTTGTGCACACATTTAAAACTTGCACACTCGGAGTATTCCTAGCTACAGTTGACAGTCAGACATTTACGTACACCTTAGCCAAATACATTTTACCTCAGGTTTTCACAATTCCTGACATTTAATCCTAGTAAACATCCCCTGTAGGTCAGTTAGGATGACTACTTTATTTTAAGTGTGAAATGTCAGAATAATAGTAGAGAGAATACTTCTACGTCTTTCATCACATTCCTACTGGGTCAGAAATGTACATACACTTAAGTTAGTATTTGGTAGCGTTGCCTTTAAATTGTTTAACTTGGGTCAAACGTTTCAGGTTAGCCTTCCACAAGCTTCCCACAAAACGTTGGTGGAACTTTGGCCCATTCCTCCTGACAGAACTGGTGTAACTGAGTCAGGTTTGCAAGCCTCCTTGCTGGCACACGCTTCTTCAGTTCTGCCCACAACATTTTCTATAGGATTGAGGTGAGGGCTCACTCCGATACCTTGACTTTGTTGTCCTTAAGCCATTTTGCCACAACATTGGACATATGCTTGGGGGTCATTGTGCATTTAGAAGACCCATTTTGCAACCAAGCTTTAACTTCCTGGCTGATATCTTGAGATTTTGCTTCAACATATTCACATAAACACCTTCCTCAGGATGCCATCTATTTTGTGAAGTGCACCAGTCCCTCCCGCAGCAAAGCACCACTGCAACATGATACTGTCTCCCGAATGTGACTGTGGATATAGATGTAGTACCGGTTTCCTCCAGCATCTTCACATGTTACTGTGGATATAGATGTACCTGTTTCCTCCAGCATCTTCACAAGGTCCTTTGCTGTTGCTCTGGGATTGATTTTTGACTTTTCGCACCAAAGTACGTTCATCTCTAGGAGACAGAACGCGTCTCCTTTTCCAAGCTGTTTAAAAGGCACAGTCAACTTAGTGACCCACTTCTGACCCACTGGAATGTGATATAGTGAATTATAAGTGAAATAATAATAAAAATAAAAATAATTTGTCTGTAAACAATTGTTGGAAAAAAAAGTATTTGTCATGCACAAAGTAGATAGTCCTAACTGACTTGCCAAAAACTACAATCTGTTAACATGATAATCTGTGGAGTGGTTAAACATAAAACATTTTGAAACCTAAGTGTATGTAAACGTCTAACGTCAACTGTATTCCCACACGCTGGCTGAACTGTACAACAACGTTTCCAAAGTGAACACTTGGCAGAGGATTGTCCTTTGCCTGTAACACTAGTTTGGATTCTGATGCAGAGAAAGATGAGATGCGAAGACAGATGCAACTGTGGACCAGAGCAGGGCCCACTGAAAGTGCACACAGATTTTAATATAATTATGTCTTGTTAAATTTGTTAACTTTATGTTAATATTTATTTCCAATATGCACAAGGTTGGTCATTTTCCCACTCCCATTGTCTTTAGTTTTGTTAAAACCTTGTGATGTCTTACATTCAAGTAGTTAGAATGGCATTTTGTGGTCAGACTGGGTGTTCTGAGTGACAGGAGGCAGGCTGGTGGGCGGGCTCAATCCTCCATATCAGCACTGATAGGTCACATGTCAGGGTTGGCCTATCGCCCCTACGCACAGTCATAGAGCTGTCCACCTTACCCAGGCTCTACAGCAAAGACAGACTGTTGCATACGTCTGAGCTTCGAGTACCATTCACAGTACAAGTGTACAAGTGTCGATGCCTACATGTGAGGGTCTCTGGGAGTCTCGGGGGTCAGGCCTATCATGGACTAGCCTCCTGCACAGATAGATGAGGATCTGTGTGTGATATAGACCATATGGACTGTGGCAGGGGGGACCAAAGGACCACTAAACATGGTCCTGAGTAAAGTAACTAATCTGACATGTCCCCCCTTTGCTCCTCAGCTTCACCATCACCATTGTGCAGCATCTTATAGGTCAACTCAAGTCATCACACAAGGCACATCCCCCACCAACCAACCTCATTCCCCCCCTCTATACTCTCCATGCGTCTGCACTTGGAACAGCCCATAAGTACCCCTCCTCTCCCTGACACAAAAACAAGATTTAACCATGTCAAATATCATCGGTTACACAATTGACAGTGACCTCAGATAGAGAAAGGAGGTTGGGACAACTTCAGTGTGTACTGTACACTCCTCCACTGTTACAGCAAAGGACATGGGGAATGCACAACCTATTCAAAGCTCCCCGAACAAAATTGTTGTCAAAGGACTCTTCCTACATAACTCTCTGTAGTTAATACAACATTCAGTCCTTATACAGACGTCACATGTTCGGATCTATTAAGTATCGTAGTAGTGGGTGACATTACATCTCTTTTAACATCATTAGTATTATTAAATTATTATTTAAAATACCTTGAGCTTGACTCTCCTATCGACTTGTTCTATTCATCAAGGCTCACGTAACAACGCTTATTTAGGAGACCAAATAAGAGAGTTACAGGGGGGGAGAACATAAGAGAAATTTCAACAGGGGCTTCTAAGACTATTTTTCTAGGGACAGCTTATTTTAAACATCTTTAAAAACCATATCCCCAAATCAACATGGCAATAACCTGCCGAATAACCCTTCCCTGTGTCGCACCCATCTGAAAACACCCCCCCCCCTCTCCTTCCAAAACAAACAGTTTTTTAACATTTGGGTTTAGTTTTAGTAAGACAGGACGGGGGAGCTGGGAGTAGTCTCTAGGGACTCTCCTCTTCTATTTCATGGGGGGGTCTCTTGTGCATCGGTCCCTGTGGGGTGTCAGTCTCTCTCTTTCTCTGAGTGGCTGTATTCTGGGGGTCATAGGTCAAGGGAGGTTAACCGTTCAAAAAGTAGACGACCAGCTCGTAGGTGCACATCATGATGGCGGTGTTGGGGATCTGGCGTACCAGGTGGGTGGTTAGACCGCGGTAGAGGGCGCGGTAACCCTCCTCCTTGGGCACTGTGGTCAGAGTCTGGAAGAAGGAACGGTACTTGGTGCCTTCCTCTCGTAGTCTGGTGCGGATCACTTCTACAAAGGGGAAGGGGGGGGGATTGAGGGAGGGAAAAGGGTTACTTTATGGTCCTTTTAAAAACACATGTAGCGTAGTTCATGACATGGATGTATGGCTGATGACTAGTGTCATGATGTAGTGACTAGTGTCATGTAGCGTAGTTCATGTCATGGATGTATTGCTGATGACAACCCTCCAAATATTCCCAGAAGGCTCTGCTCTTACCATGTGGGTACGCGATGGACGTGGCACAGGTCTTCGACGTGGCGGCGGCGAGCATCATCCCGACAAAGTCCGACGCGTCTTTGGACGTCTCCTCCTCGTCGTCCATCGTGTGCGCGGCCTTCGCCTCTTGGAGGCGCCGCTTGATGCTCTCGTAGATCACAAAGTGGATCACAGTCTCTGAGATTCCGGCGTAGGACGCGGACATGCCCCGGTAGAACCCGCGCAGCCCGTCCGACCGGTAAACCCGCCGCATGCACTCGAACGCGCTCATCCTTTCCTCCCCTCGGCTCCTGAGGAGGGAGAACACAGATTTAGCAAAAAGTACACAACCAACCAACCGGATCAACTAAACCCCAATTTACCTCTTAAGGCCAATGCACACAGCCCCGATTTTGTCGCACCGCCGAATTCGATTCCATTGTTTTGAATGAGACAATGCACACGGCGTGCGATGTGATATTATCACACGACAACATTCGATTCTCCATTCACACCAATTGAAATAATTAAAAGAATTGAGAATCGAATGTTGTCGTGCGACAAAATCGCACGCCGTGTGCATTGGCCTTTAGGCACTAACGAAATCCGTTAGGACCACATAGGGGTAAGTAAGCAATATGGTGAGCAAAATTCTATCTAGCCTATCAGCCATATAGCTTTAGGGCCATATAGCTCATCAAGGAGGCCATACAAAGTGCTCAAACTGGGGGTGTTTACCTGGCATCCAGCTGCAGACGGGTCTTTATGAGCCAGATAGGGTTGGTGGCTGTGATGGCTGTGAACCCTGAGGAAGACAGATTCAGACACACGTTTAGACGTAGACGTACCATGGCTGTCTATATAGCACCACGCTGCTTGCAGCACAACAACACCGACTGTCCGCACTACCCTAAACAACACGTACGGCGCCGTGCTAAAGGATTGGCCGCCCCACCCCTGCACCTCAGCTCATCGATCACCGCCTGGTTCGCCGCCTCCTCTGACAAGGAACGAGGCAGACTACAGCGGATTAATATTCGGTCAGCCCGAGAAGAAGGTCATCGGCTGCAAACCTGCCGTCTACCCTGGACCTGTTCCGCTCCAGGACCAGTATCTACCAGAATCTCAAACTCCTTGTGGAATCAATGTCACAAATAATTTAGGCTGTCTTTGAGAGCAATCGGATGCTCTACCTAGTATTAGTGTAGTGTTCCTAATAAAGTGTCCAGTGAGGGTATGTACAGTATGTAAGTTACCATACTAATAATATAGATAAGAAAACAGGCCATTTGTCACAACGTGTCACAGCAGGCTAAGCATACATCTGTTATCTCACAACGTGCACACGCGCACACACACACACTTCAATAACATCTATGTTTGCCTGCTTTAGCCCAGGGTCACTTTCACAGTGACCTCAGGTCTATTAATAGACTCCTGCAGAAGCCAGTACCCCGTACAGAGCTCTGTATCACATATCTGTGAGCCAATGGTAAACAGACCCTCGTTCCTCTGAACACCTCATCACTCTCATAATAGAGTCTATTCTTCACCATATACCATTACAATAAAAACGTCATGTACGTCGGTGTATAGGCATGAGCAGCTCAATGGCTCTGTGGTTAGATTATCCGCCCCTGACATCATACGGTTGTGGAATCCATCTCCCGGGCCAAGTCATACCAAAGTGGGACCCAATGCCTCTCTGCTTGGCACTCAGCAGATGGATGACTCTGAAAACACCAGCAACATTACCTCAGCGGCGTGTGTGCGTGGCGGAATTATTGCTGGACTTTTTGTCGCGTCTTCACCTACTGACAGCGTTTCTGTTACGGCTCTACTGCGGAGCTGCTTACTGCCAGCCCCGATCTTTGTACATCGAGTGTGCCTTCGATAACGGCCGTCGATAATATAATATTTAATTCCCCTTCGTTATCAATTGTTCTGCGTTCAGTCTGCTGTCATCCATCCTTAATGAGTAAATGGAAAAGTGCACACACACACACACAGACAGGGAGACACAGAGAGAAGCAAAGAGAAAGGGTGGATGTGTCTGTGTGTGTGAGCGAGAGAGAGAGAGAGAGAGACGAGAGAAAGAGTAGTAGACAAATCATTTAGAGCATGAGCATTTCCACGGGAATGTTATTGGTTTTAATATTTCGCAATCGTGCCAACAACATGTCATTTCACGTGACTTTGATGGCAACATAAGCAAGATGGAAATGTAGACTGTCACATTGTTGCCGTGGCAAGAGAATACCGAACACAGAGAGAGAGAGAGAGAGCGAGAGAGAGAGAGAGAGAGAGAGAGAGAGAGAGAGAGAGAGAGAGAGAGAGAGAGAGAGAGAGAGAGAGAGAAGAAAGAGGGAGAAATCACTGGAAAAATACTGCCCTTCACCTGATGTTCTTTTAATTTATCAACATAATATAATTATAGTCTATGTGGGGTTTCTGCTCTGAAACAGATAGCGGAAGTGTTGATTTAAAAATATATATACATATTTACAGATACTTACAGTAGACATAGACTACCGTTTCTATGTTGCTGGTTAAGATAATTTTCACGTCAGCCGCACACAGAGAAAATAGGCCAGACTCTGACTCTCTAGCGAGCGAGGTGGAGGAGGAGCCGTCATGAGGCGCTGTGTGGCTGTTCTAACCAGTTAACATGGGAGCCTAAATGAAACACACGCGCTGCTGAGGTAACACAAGGTTGACGCTTGCGGTATTATTTAGCCCCGAGACAGAATAATCCTAATTAAGAATTCCTTTGTCTGTCCGGTTTATAATATGGTTGCTACACCCACTCTAACCAAGAGAAACTGGATAAGCCTGTGTTTTTGTAGGCAAAACAGGGCAAAGGATGAGCATGTAGGTTCTTGCATTTTATATCTTTCAAAGTAAGGACTAATGTGGGAAACTAGTTTGGCCGCTGCTAGTTGTAGGCAATGTGAAGATCACTGGGAGCAATAGGCTAAAGCTATAATGGTAGGCTTGGTTGGGGACCCTCTATGATAACTAGTATAGAGTTTCCCCCAAGGCTAGGTCAACTGCCTTGATTTACCTGTACTGACCCGGGTCAGGTCCAATCCATTTTGGACAAACACATTAGGAGGATTCACATATTCATGTGAATATGAAAATGTTTTATTATTGTTACTGTTTATATGTTATCTATTATTCTTATTACGTTCTACTAATGTTGTTGTTGTTGTTAAAACATAAACGTGTGCCCAGATCATAATGACCCCTGGCAGTGAGAAGAACAGCTTATCAGATTATCATTATCATTATGATTAGGTAGTTTATTGATTGTATCATGATTAAAGCACTTTGAGCTGCAAGGTTTGCAGGAAAAGCGCTATACAAATAAAGGTTATATATTATATATATATATATATATATATATATATATATATATATATATATATATATATATATGTAGCAGGTTACATCGATCAGAACACTACACCCCTCCCTCTGGTGAGTCAAGCCTACAGGGAGTTCAAAGTTCAAACTGAAGAGGAGCTTGGTGTGGTTACCTGCCAGCCCAGCCGAGACCATGTGCACCTGCGTGGAGTCGGGCTCGAACACTCCATTCAGTCTCTCTTTGGCACTCGAGTACGCAGCAAAGTAGATGGCTCTGTAGGGAAGTGAGACATAGGAATGTGAGACAAAACTAAAGTATAGGTTGATAAAACATTTAAATAAAACGTATTTGTCATCATCATGGACAATGTTGCATCTTTAGTGCATAACTAATGAGTTGCCCCCCCCATCACCCCTTGTGAAAACAATATTATCTAAGAAAGTAAAAGCCTCTTCTTCCACTGGCTGAGCTAATTCATTTCACAACATTACCAAACACAATGGATCTCACTGTCAGGTTCACCCTCATAAGCTTATCGGGCTTCTTACTGCAAATGTAAACAAACAAACAAATGCAGTCCGACTCAGAGGTCACATGAGCATAACTGGACAATGGTTTAGAAGAAGGTGATAGGAGAAGGTTTTTCCTTCTATCAATGGCCCCGGGGCCTGAGCTGGATTACTCTTCCTGCTACGACTGGTGGATTGATGATTCACTTGCTTAGTATTCAAATGTGTTGATTGTAAGTCGCTTTGGAATAAGGCGTCTGCTAAATGCCAAAGATTGTAAAAAAAAAAAAATAATAATGTAAATGGACAAAAACACACAGTGGTAAGGGGAGAACAGGACCGTATCCTCTTGCTTCAGTCTACAGTATGCAGTTTTTGTCTGTGATATGCCTGGCTACAAGCTTACAACGAAGTTACCCTTGTTGTATGCAGAAATAGCCAGGTACCCAGGCTAGTTGGTGCCTTAGTCCATCAAACGTGTTTTCTAACTTCAATACTTAAAGCAGAATTTGTTTTATTTGTTGTTTTCATTAATAGTAGACACATTCACAAACAAATCACGTTTAATACAATCTCTGAGCTGTATGCGATATTATGAGTTTGAAACGGTATGCCGTCTGGATCGACCAGAAAAACACATAAAAATGGATTTGGGGTGAACTTCCCCTTTAAGACATTAAAGGCTCGTCGTAATGTGTTGGTCCCAGTTGACTCAGCCCTAAGAGGGCCCTGCACCAGCATCTAATTAGACAGGCTGTCAACAACAAAGCACTTCACATACACCTAGCACAGGCACTCGCTAGCCGTAGCAATCTGCTAGCGTCGACCATTAGCTACCACTTAAGGCTATCATTAGCATCAGGGCGCCCAATTAGCATTAGTAGCAATTTAGCACTGGGCTCACAGCACTTAAGATAGCCATCTCCTCCCTCCTCCAGCTCATTGGTCCCTCCTCCAGCTCATTGGTCAACTGGTGCACAGTGCTACTCAGGCCCTATATTGTAGCTCTGATTTACATAGCTGTCATTCAGAAACCCTCTGGGGAATCAGTGTTGTTTGTCCAGTCTGACAGATGGTAGCTTGCCGCCATTGGTGTGTGAATGTGTGGTGTGTGAATGGGTGAATGCAAGGCCATTGTAAAAGCGCTTTGGAATAAGGCAGTCCAGTTACCAAAACGTTACATTAAAGCCTTTAAATTCCCTAGGGAGCATAGGCAAGTCGATGAAACCCCTCCATTCTTGTGCTCTCCGATCCGGTTGTTGCCATGACAGCCTTTCCACCATCTCCTGTTTGGTGGTTCTGTGGTTCTTCTCCAGGTGGTCTTCCTCTCTTCCTCCTGCCTTGTGGGTTCCATGTTAGAGCCTGCTTTGCGATTGATTTGTTTTGTCTTCTGAGTGTATGACCTATCCTGACATTGTTAGGATACGTAGCTGGATTACAAAAATGCTTACATTTAATAGGAAAATGTCACTAGTCACGCACGCATACACCGTCATTGAACGCATTCCTCGGGGAGCAATTCTGCTATTATTAAAACTTAGCAATAGCTGTCTAGTGACATAGCTAGCTACAGCGCTAGCTAGCATTAACACTTTGTTTACAGTGCTGCACCGTCCAGGCTGTGTGACATGTTTCCGCATGTTTCCGGGATGCTTGCCAAGATGGCCACCTGCATGGCCGCTGTGTTTCGGGCTCCTGACAAACATTGCCGCTTTTTGCTTATTTTATTGTTATTTTGTGTTATTTTACCCTCTAAAGTAGCTAGCTATCTTAGATATGACAGAGAGACACTATTGCACGAGGAGATATGACGACCACTTACCCCAAACCTGAATTTTGACACTGGGACTTGACGCTCTCTCCAGACGCCGTTGAAACAATAGGACTACTTCCACGCTGTGAACGCCGGAGGTTGCCAGAGCCGGGCGCAGAGCCGGTGTCCAGACGAGGCTGAAACGACGCGAAAACAAAACTCCGCAAAACCCCAGCATTCTACTAGCCAATGTTCGATCACTGAACAAGCTGTGAGAGCTAAGAGCAAGGATCTCCTACCAACGAGAGACAAGGGACTGCAACATCGTATGTCTGACGGAGAACTGTCTCTCAGCGGATCGCCATCGTCCCCCCCGGGGTTTTCCGTCTGCCATGTGGATAGAGCAACAGACCTTTCCAGGAAGAGCATATAGGAGGACAGGTATGCTTCATGATCAACAGTGCTTGGTGTAATCCAGAGAGTGTTCATTCCCACAAATCCTTTTGCTCCCCGAATATCTGGCGCTTCTAGAATATCTGGCGCTTCTAGAATATCTGGCGCGTCTAGAATATCTGGCGCTTCTATGTCGCCCTCACTGGAGAGCCTGGAGAGTTCACTGCCGTTATCGTTAACAAAATATAGAAAACAAGCACCCAGAGGCCGTTCTAATCGTAGCTGGCAACTTCAACAAAGCATCACTGAGGCAAGTTTCATCTCAACTCTATCAACACATCAACTTCTGCTACCCCCCCCGCCCTACGTCGTGCCTGCAAACCCCTCCTCCGCCCACCATTTGGTAAGTCTGACCACACATTCATTCTACTTCTGACCGCCTATAAGCAAAGACCGAAACTTGAGAACGAGTACAGTGCCGGTCTGACAAAATCTGACACTAAACTTGGTTGGTGGTTCTTGGTGGTTACCTAGAATTTGCGATCTGGGGGATCTTCCCAGAGATGAATGAAAATAGAAGAAAAAAAAGCAAATTCGGTGTTCAGCCATTCGGTGTTTGCAACTTCAAAATAAAAGCGTGAGGTAATCGGTGCATCCCTAATATATATATAGATATAGGCTATATATCTCTAATATATCCTAATCAGAAGCGGTGGATTAATAGTGCAGTAAGGGCGACTCTGCCTTCAAATCTGGTGACATAGCCTAACTAATCACAACAAACCCACTTGACCTCCGCAGAGCGATTAAGACAGCCATGCGGGAATATAGTGAAAAGATAGAGTCGCAGTTGTGCAGCAATGAGTCACACAGCATGTGGCAGGGGCTGCACACAATTTCAGACAAAGGGAGACCTAACTGCACAGCTAACGTAGCTGGTTCTCTCCCGGCTCACGAGCTGAATAACTTCTATGCCTGCTCCGGGAACAACAACATCAACCTGCCTGAGAGTGCACGTGGATAGTGCACGTGGATAGTGCACGTGGATAGTGCACGTGGATAGTTCCCTCCTGCTTCAAGTCATCCATCATTGTCCCTGTGCCGAAAAAGAACAAGGCAATATGCCTAAATGACTATCTCCCTGTTGCTCTCGCTTTTGAAGTGAGCAAATGCTGGTCAAAGAGCTAGTCTGCGGCTCGCCGTCACTCGAAATGGACCCCCACCAATTTGCCTGTCGGCAAAACAGATCCACCGACGACGCCATTGCCACTGCTCTCCACCCTGCCCTCACCCACCTGGACAAGAGGAACTTCTACGTGAGGATGCTGTTTGTAAACTACAGTTCAGCATTCAACGCCATCGTCCCCTCCAGGCTCGACAGCAAGCTCAGAGACCTAGGCCTTAACCCCGGCGTATGCTACTGGATCTTGGTCTTCCTGTCAGACCGACGCCAGGTTGTGAGAATGGGCTCCGATACCTCTGCCCCCTCTAACCCTCAACACAGGAGCCCCCCAAGGCAGCGTCCTGAGTCCCCTCCTCTACTCTACTCCCTGTACACCCACGACTGTGTGGCCACACACGGCTCCACCTCAGTGATTCAATTCGCTGACGACACAACAGTGATTGGCCTGATCACCGACAACGACGAAACGGCCTACAGGAGAGAGGTGGACCGCCTCGTTCAGTACAGCCAGGAGAACAACCTCTCTCTCAACACTGACAAGACCAAGGAGCTGGTGGTGGACTTCAGGAGGAAAGGTCGGGGAACAGGACCCCTTCACCATCAACGGGTCAGCTGTAGAGAGGGTCAGCAGTTTTATGTTCCTCTGTGTCCATATCTCTGATGACCTCACCTGGGACGTGCATACCAAACAGGTGGTGAAAAAGGCACAGCAATGCCTCTTTTACCTCAGGTGGTTGAAGAGGTTTGGCATGGGGTCGCAGACCCTGCGGGCCTTCTACAGAGGCCCAAGAGTATACTGACTGGGTGCATCATTGCCTGGCATGGCAACTGCACTGCCCTCAACCGCAGAGCGCTACAGAGGGTGGTGCGGACAGTCGAGCGCATGCAAGCTTCCCTCCATCCAGGATATATACAACGAACGGTGTGTCAGCAAATCCCGGAGGATCATCAAAGCCATCCCAACCACAGCCGTCGAACCGATGCCGTCCAAAAGGCGAGCCCTCTTCTGGAACCTCGGGGGCCAAAACTCAGAGGCTAACCAACAGCTACTTCCCCAAGGCGATCAGGCTCATGAACAAGCCCACTGTAGACAACTGACTATCTTCCCCAAGCACACCCCATGTAGGCGGACTACGGAATCCTTAAGCTCACAGTCACAGCCACTTTACTATTGAACTATCGATTACCACTAGTTGCACCACAGGTGTATCACAGCTGTCTTACCTGTACTATTGTCATCTTTATCTTGTATTATACCTATTATTTTTGGTCACTTATGTTCTGTACTACTTTGTCACTTTTTTTTTATCTTGAATTACACCTATTGCCTTATGTCTTGTGCTGCAATACAATGTTAGGAACCAAAGCCTAAGAATTTTACTCTCTTACACTCCGACGTAATAATAAACTTGAAACTTCCTTTTCAAGTGTTGGTGCATGACAGTCGTACTGCTGTGGTATGCCATTTGGCTTTGCACAGTGACCAAAGTACCATATCATACTACAACTACTGAGGCAGTCCAGGGAAAGCACGAGACCCACATGACAACCTCTGACCGTTGACACAGTAACCATAGAACCGCCTGACTTAATTATTTAACCATGTGGACATTGCTATGGACAACTGAGGAACTGCAATGTCTATCATCGACTAGAAAACTGTGAGAAAGGTGAGTGTGTGAGTCTACAGTAAGTCTGACACCATACGTTGGTGTGTATGTTTAATGCAAGGGCCAGACAGAATATGTGCGGATACTTTCGGGGTTAAAGGGTCAAGTTAAATTGTGCGTCCACTGATTGTGGCTGGCCCCTAGCTATGCTCATGTTTATTCAACATACCTGAAACATAATTAAATTCATTATAATGAGCTACAACTGAGTGGTGTAAGAGTGCTTACCTGGAGGGGGCCACGCCCACCAAGTTAGGCCCCAGGCCCCTGAACAGAGAGCGGGGTCCTTCTTTCTCCAGAATCAACCTAAAGAACAACAAAAAACAAAATGCCTTAATCCACACGCACTGTCGCGCACTCTCTCTCACACACACACACACACACACAGACACAGACACACACACACACACACACACACACACACACACACACACAATAAAGACAATTATAGCTGGCATCCTACTGTCTGTGGGGCAGCTAAGAAGTAGAATCCTTAATAATCCATGATAGTACATTTAACTCAAACTGTTCATGTAAATGTTCACTGTATGGTCACGCCAACAGAGTGGATTTGAATCTGATTAAATCAAGGAATTCAGTGGTGGGAATTGTGCCACTGTAGATAATAGTGTAACCCTATTGTCAGAAGGGTGTAGCAGCCCTGACTAAACAACCTCAGGAAAAGACTGCACCATTATGAATAACAGGGGCCGGTCTTTTCTTCAACAGCTCGAACCTAGCCTTCACTACTGAGAAAAAAGTAGGCTAGTCAGTGGATTACAGGCAGGCCAGAGTCTTAAGTAAAATACTTGCTTGTGGAGGAACAAGGAGTACATTGAGCGGAAAAAAAATCTCTGAATACCAGTTGGATATGGTACTTGACTTGTGACCTGTCCTACTAGGCAGAAGCACTGCTCCACATACTGCTCTCCCTTGGGTCGAGGTCCTGGGAGTAGAGTTACGAGGGGTGGCCGTCCAGGTGGCTCTGCCAAGGTGACATGGGCCAGAGCAAACAACAACAACACACTAGCTAGTGAGGAGGGAGGGACCCTGTGGCAAGGGGAAGAGGGAGGCCTTGGAAACAGCTAGAAAATATTTTTTTTTTTTTTACTCTTCTTCCTTAAGACTTCTATAGCTCTACACTGTGGATAGTCTAATTCCATACGACCATTCCGTCTAATTCCATATGACCATTCCGTCTAATTCCATATGAACATTCCGTTTAATTCCATACCATTCCGTCTGACAATGCATCACAGTGTAATCAATACAGATCAAACAGTTTTATAACTAGCCTAATAATGGAGGCGCATCTTCATACCAAACCCTCTTTCAAAGGAAGCCATTTCATAGAGCCACCAAATTGGTGAGTGACACCTCTCAGGTTCTTATTTACAAACAAAGAGAACAAACACAATTTTTTTGTCTTGACTAGACAAGTCTGTGATGTGATTTTTAAATATTTTTCTAACTAATAAACAGGTCATTTCGATAATTATCATTTTTACATGAATAAGCATACAAGCATGAATAAAAAGTTACATATATTTAATTGCAATGGTACTAAAAATTGGCTAAATAAATTAAAAACTGCAGGTACGCACTCGGTATTTGGCCAAGTGTTCCCTTAATTTCGGCTTTGGCCAAGGATTCTCGTTTCGGTGCATCAATAGTTGTAATGGCTTGAAAAATACACTTTAATTGTCTTAGCCTCCTACCCTAGTCACTGTTGCTCTGGGAATTTGCACGATTCTGTCAGTCACACATATCCACTACTGCATACGTCACTAGACACTGTAATAACATAGACTAGATCTAGTCTTAGGCTACATTTTTATTATCAGCACGCTAGTAATATTTGGTTCATCTGTGCATTGCGTAGTACCCACTTGAGAAAGTGCAGGGGTCCCGGAGGGGACATTCGGGCCACGCTGGGTCCATTGACGGTGCTCAGGTGGACCTCAGAGACGTAGAGGGTGATGGAGGACGACTGCAGCCTGGTCTTCACCACCTCGAGTGGACAGGTCAAAATGGCTCCTACCGTTCCCCCACACCTGGGGGGAGGGGGGGGGGGCAAGAGTCAGCATATTCACACTAACAAGCAGACAGGTGAACGTGTTCTCCTGAAGTGTCTCCTGAGGTGAGAACAGTAAGGACATTGGTGTGGAAGTTGCTGATTAATTTAATAGAAATACACTGTAAGGCAAGGCAAGTTTATTTGTACAGCATGTATGTTTCATACAACAGGGGCAATTCAAAGTGATTTACAGCATTAAACAGTTAACAGATTATAAAATTAAAATAATATAGTATATGACTAAAAGCTGCTGCACCGTGTTTAGTTTTCACTCTTGGAATGACTAGCTGATTAATCTCGCTGACCTTAGTGGCCTTGCTGGAATATAGGGTGGGAGGAGATCTGATATGTATTTTGGTCCAAGACCATTTCGTGATTTGTTTACAATTAGGAGTAGCCTACTTTGAATTCTATTCTCTGAGAGACTGGTAGCCAGTGTAGAGATCTCAGGATTGGTGTAGCCTAATGTGTTTACACTTCTTCGTTTTTGTCATCCAAAACACCCCCTGGCCAGGCCCGTCACTATGGGCGGGCCTCAGGGGGCCAGGCCCCCCCACAGACGTGCTGGTGCCCCCCCAACTGGCAGCCAGATATTAAAAAAAATAAAAAAAAAAAATAAAAAAAAAAAATCATATTTTATGTTAAATGAAGACATTAAAATTGAGAAACAATAGTGTGTTTTTCATTTTGTTGGACGGGATTCTAGTGACAACCAATCATTTGAAAGTTGAAAGTTGAAAGTTGCACGTTACGCACGCTGCTGCTCTCGCCATTTCAGTTGTGTGAGGCGAGCACTGAGCAGTTGAGTGAAATCTGCGCTTTTTGATGGATAAAGCTTTTTGAATAAAGATGGATATAAGAAAGTGGATTACCGGTAAATCCTCGAAAGGTGCAGCTGCACCCAACCCCGATGGACATACGTAGCACCAGCATTAGCGACTGTGGGCAGCCTGACACTAGCACCCCGACGGCTACCACTAGTGAGGTAAGTCCTACTAGCCCAACTGTTAGGGCTAGGGCTACTACTAGCCTTGCTAGCCCCCCGATGAAAGTTTTGTTACTTTTCGAGCCACCAAACAGACTGCTACAAAGCGAGAACATGGACCTGTTCACTGCGGTTACTCTTGTGAACAGTGCATCTGAATGCATAAAATCACTGCGCACAGAGGATGAGTTTACTGCGCTCTGGGACCTCTGCTCTCCTCCAGCCTCAGCCACTGACGAGGCTGGTCCCAGCTGTCCAACTAAGAGAAGACGCACAATTAACAAGAGCTTTGGTGCATTTGTAGTTGAAGGAACGGTTGGACAGTCACAGAGGGACACTGGCGAAAAGACAGAGTTCCTGGGAGTGTTTTACAGTGTTATTGATGCTGTGCAAGGAGAGATGGATGCGCGTTTTGGAGAGCGCAGCTGCAAGCTCATTGGTGCGCTGGCTGCTTTAAACCCAGAGGCCGAGGATTTCATGGATCCATCGAAGGTCACTCCTCTCCTAAGATTAGCTCGAACTGAAGTGGTTGAATCTGAATATGCTGTGGCTCGTGGTGGGTTCCTGGTAAAGAAGATGGAGGACACCTCGTTTCCCCCCAAAGATGGACAATGGACAATAGCCAATATTCTCAGTATACATTCCACTCAGCACTCCAGGCCATGCCAACTGTCATCCAAGCTTATACACTCGCCCTAACTTTGGGAGCGTCTACCGCGACTTGTGAAAACTCTTTTTCAACACTTAAAAATGTTTTCTCTGAGCATCGGCGCAGCATGTTGCACAAGCGCAAGGCTCAACTGATTCAGCTTGCCTTCGAAAAGGACCTCACCCACAAGTTCAAGGATGAGTGGAAGGACTTACTGATGAGGAGATTCAGCACTGAAAAACGCCTCCTCCTTCTTTTCTGAGCCGGGTGTGTGTGTGTGTGTGTGTGTGTGTGTGTGTCCGTGTGAGCACACGCCGTGGTGATGTTTTGCTAGTTGTATTCTCGACAGCTTTTTCAACTGGAGAGATGAGCTGTTTGCACGGTTATGCTATATTTAATGTGCTTTGTGTATAACGTGTTCAATGATGAGGATCTGGCTGATCCTATTTGCTGTAGATGGGTGGTTTTAATGTGATGATCACACGATCGGTCGGTCATACTGTATCCCTTTTGGAAGTGCACTGATTGCGTGCCAGTCTCCTAATTTTTGTTACGTAGGCTATCCCTGGCATTTATTTAATTCTTGTTCTTGTACGTGTGCCGGGTTGGTGCCAATTATTGACCTGTGCGCATTGTAATGCACAACTTGGCCTCTCCACGCTATAAAGTAACTTGCATTCAAATAATTTTAGCTTAGGCCTACTCGGGTCGACAAGGCCTTGTAATAAACCAGCTTCGCCTGTGTTTATTGTTATGTTATTTGCTGCATTCTGATAATTTTAGGTCTAGTCTTCATCGGTAGGCTACGTGTCCAATTTAGCCTCTGCAACCTACTATGCATGTCAGTGTTGCATGACGAATACCATAGCATATTGGATTATATAAAATAGTTAATAATAATTGTGCCCCCCCATGCAGTTCATTGGCCCACCCTAAGACTGGGCCCTGGTGACGGGTCTGCCCCTGGCAGTGGTGTTTTGGATGAGTTGCGATTTACTAACAGCCCCGTTAGATAGGCCGGTGAGTCAATCATTACAATAATGTACTCAAGTCTACTCAAGTCTACTCAAAACAAATGCATGGATGAGCTTTTCAAGGTCTTGTTTGGACATGAAACCTCTCATTCTTGTTATGTTTTTCAGGTGATAGTAGGCTGATTTAGTTATCGAGTTTATGTGGCTGTTGAGATCGGAGAGTTTAGATCAGAGTCTAGAATTACACCAAGATTTCTGACCTGTAGAATTCAGAGGCTTGTGGAACAAGAGTGTGTGGCTAGCTAGAAGAGTCAGCAATGCCCTTTGTCTGTCTCCTAGGCTACATACAACAATTGTTCTCAAGTAGGGATACAAAATGTGATTAATCTTACTTTTCAACTAACCGACCCACATTAACTGGATAAACATTTCATAAATGTTAAATTAAAGCTACCAAACTCAATAGCTAGAACAGAAGTGTTCATTCATTTTAAGACGTTATGTCTGCAAATTTAATTTAATAAAAACAGGCAGATTTACAATCAAGAAGAGTAAGAGAGAAAGTTGGATGTGCATTATGAGAGCACAAAGGAAGATATTGTGGAGCAAGCATCAAGTCAAGAAGAGGTAGGCAAGGAGCAAGACATAGTAAAGATATTACAAACTAGGTAGAAATTGTAATTGCACAAAATGCACTTACAGAAATTCAAATCTTAAACCATATTTAGTCTAACCACAAAAATACAAATCAGCTGATTTAATTCGATTTAATTGAGTCATTTTAACTGCTAAACATAACCGGTTAACTCCTGCTATCCTTGGTTAGTGTTAATTATTAATGAATGTTTCAATTGGTCTGAACCTACCTAACCTACATAATAGCCACTATAAACTGGGGTGAGGCCGAGGCAAATTGACCTGGTAAACGTGCACAAAGGTGTGGAACATTCCTACGCATGCCCCGTGTTGCATACAGTATGATATGATATCTATCTGTATTGTTTACCTTAGTTTGGTTAAGTTATTTTGAGACGGTACAGACAGTCTTGCACAATACACAATCATTTTCATATGCAAATACCACCACTGCCACAGGGGAACAATTAGCCTATTTCCACTGTCCACAAAAAGAAACAACCGACAGATTTGTGCGGCCATGTGTTTGTCAGATCCGGTCTATGTAGGCCATAGGTTATGCTATGTATATGCAACTTAGTAGCAGCTGCAACTCTCCAAGGAAGAGTCAAATCCAAGGCTATCATTGCATGTGGATTCAAAACAACTCTGTGACGGGTGGACGGAGCGAACACATGGTAATCCTGATGACACTAGACTACATTTACACGAGTCCAGATGAATCATTGCATCAATCTTGAAGGAAAATCAAGAGTTAGCCTTAGTATTTTGCCTGTCAATCACTCAGCATCTTCATATTTACAGACAGCTAACTGCTGTCCTGGCACTTGCACGTTTAGCTCGTTTCTAACTGCATCGTGCTATTTGGGGGTGTCAATTCTGCTCCTGTGCTGGCAATAACAAGCAAAGCCTCCACTGTCTGTTGTCCTGATATTAATAAGAATGAGCTAACGTTAAGGTATACGAACTACTTATCATCTGGTGGACACATTTGGCAGTTTAGGGCTTTTTTTCGAGCAACAATTTAGAGCTTTCCATGGTGACCTTGAGCGACTGGAGGCATTTGTTATGGTTGTAATGACAAATATGGAGCAGCTTCAGACAGACTACTGACAGGTTAGCTACTAGTACTAGGCTACTGTTTCCCCAGAGCTATAGGACAATTCGAAGAGTAAATAAATGTCAGCCCTGCACATTTTACTACTAAATCTAAAATGTGAAACAGCAATGCAATGTGATCACGCATGTCATGTACTAAGGGTGTGTAACATGTCACCCATGTTAATGGTCTACTACTCTTCGCTAGCTGCATGGCTAGCAGCGTTATTACCATGTCAACAACGACGTCACGTTTAGCTCGCTTGTCATATGAAATGATGAATAATAATTAGTAAATAGTAATAAAAAAAATCATAACATTCACGTGACAGCTGAGACGGACTACATGTTTCACACTACACTTGCTTAGCTAAGCGTTGTTGTATGACATTGAACTTTCTGAAGAAGATATTACATGGGCATGTCTGCATATGTGTGTGTATGTTATTCCGACTTAGATGGAACCTTTGTATTTTATTAATTACTAACTCAAAAATGTCAACATTTTAAAAATAACACCAGGCATTAATAAACACCTAATGGATCAGATTATGTAAAAAAAACTAAATTCTGTGTATGTCTTACTAAGCTAAAACTGCAAAGACACGCTAGGCAACTCGTGACGTTAAAATTATGAGGTTATATCTCAATTTTTGGTCAGAATTGTTTTTTTTTTTTTACATAATCTGATCCATTAGGTGTTTATTAATGCCTGTGTGGTGTTATTTTTTTTTAAATGTTGACTTTGACGTTTCTCAATATCTCTGAACTGCCCTAAACGGAAGATTCTAGAACCCTTATCATTCTAAGATAGAACCTTGGTCATTCTAAGATAGTAAGTGAGTAAGTAAAGCTTTATTTATATAGCGCCTTTCGTACGTGAAATGCAACTCAAAGCGCATAGATAGAACCTTGATCATTCTAAGATAGAACCTTAGATCATTCTAAGATCACCAACTGTCGCTTAGCTAGCCTAGAGAGAACACGTTAGCCCTCGTATAACATTGTTGTGACCATGATCACACATACTCACCCTCCAGCAAACAGATGAACCAGGGTGTCTCTCTGACTCATCCTGGATCATATCCTCCAGACCCTCGACCCCTTTAAGGTTGGGGGGGGACAGGACAGGGGGACTGGGGATGGGATGGGAAACCTTACTGATCAGTGATCACACTACTACCCCACAGCTAAGCTATTCCCAATGCGACCGTGATGTCGTGGAGGTCAGCTAGCAACAAAAAAAACACTAGGATCTAACAGGCTAACGTGACGTTAGCTAGCCCCAGCTAGCCCAGGCTTAAAACGTTGACCCTCCCCCTTGAAAACCTCCCTATTTGCGCCCTCTCCTTTACTAAAAAAGGGGTGATATTTGGCCCTTAGCGTATGTTACGTATTTGCTAGTTGAATAAATCCAAAAATCGTGCAGTTAAAAGCTCTGACAGTCTTCGGGGCCTGTCTCTCATTGCTCGCCTTGCCTTCAATGAACGCCTCTGAGGACAGGTCAGAATGTTTATCGTCGAATGGGAGAGCCGCTAAACACAGGCTGTGATTGGTTGATATGTGTGTGACGTCAATAAGAACCCGCCCCCCCATCACTACTCGAATGGGAAGCCGCTAAACACAGGCTGTGATTGGTTGATGTGTTGATGACGTCAATAAAAACCCGCCCCCCCATCACTACTTTTTCACGTGATGAAGCTTCCTCTGTGAATGGAGGGGGGCAGAAGGGTACTCTGTCACGGATCATCGACACACTTCCACAATCCTCCCCAATTTAAATTCCCAACAAATGTTATTTCAGCAGCAGCATTATAAATTAAATGACATGATTTTTTTTTCTCTAATCATAATGTGATCCGGTTGTTCTTTTGTTGGATAAGTAACAGACAATATGATATGGGCCCCTGCAAGAAGGCACTAAGCTGAAGGCCTCTCAATTCAGTTCATAGTCTGACAAGATCACTCGGATGGCTCAAATTCAGTTCAAACGTATGTCAATATTTGTGCAATGTGCAATCCCATCTGAGCCCCTTTCTTGAAGTGTTTGGGGAAAAAACAAGTCTGTGGTTGCCCTATGTAAACATGAACAGTAGCCTACCAGCCAGCTGTCTGTAGAAAGAGCTTAGTTTAGTTCCCAGAGTGGGAGAGAGAAAACATATCACAAGAGTTAAAGATTGGTGCTGGTAAGAGGGAAAGTCAATCATTGGTGAACCTCCAGGCACATACTCCCAATCACTTAATTGAGTGACCCCACTCAACGCAAAATAAAAAATGGTGTGAGGTATAAGTGATGAGTGTCTTTATATTATGATCAATCAATCAAGGCATCAAAACAATTGTGTTTCAGCAGTGGGGTAGCCTACTATGAGAACTAGAAAACACTTCCACAGCGGAGCGTTACATTGTTTTCAGACATAAATCATATAATATTAGATTAGATCTGAGTCTGTGTATAGACATCTACGTACTTTCATGTTTCATGTTACACTGTAGGCTGTTGCTAAACATCAAGGTAGATGTCGATAAGGCCTTCTTTTGATTCCAATGTAATTCTCAACTTAGTTACCAAAGTTATTGTCATAGTCTTATAAACTCTTAAAAACCCAAAGTAACTGCCATGACATGTTGGCATCGGTTGTAGGCAGCTCTCATTCGGTTAAGAGACATGAGAATCAATGAAACTCACCATAAGCTCACCAGGAACTCACAATATCTATATCACACCAGTATCTTGCATTGAGAAGTCACTGTAAGTCACTGTATTATTCAGAGTTGAGGGTAAATGCATAACTTCCATACGTACTGTATCTTGGCTGTTATTTTTCCCATGTGCTGCAGCAGAGAAAAATACATTTTGTCCTTCCTCGTGGAGAGCTCTTATGCAATCATGGAGGCTATTTTTTCCACAAAAAAGCAAACAGAAAGTATATAAAATAAGGATGGGGCGGCCAGCATGATGTGTTTCAAATATTTTGGACATTAGGGACCACAACATTTATTGAGCTTCTATATACTGTATAAAGAGCTACAGATAGGTATACAGAGATTCACTGTGTGTGTGAAAATCAGAGTGAATGCAAGGGAACTGCGGTTGGGAGGTGACTTGAGCCATCCTGGTGTGTATTACGCAGAAAATGCGGTTTACTAATTTCAGCTGCGGAATAAAATGCGTACGCCACTTGGTTTTATAATTAGAGATACAATTTCACAAGGCCCAGATCATGTGCCACATGGTGCTCTGCCCGTAATCATGTTACTGACTGACTGGCTTATGAACGAGGAAGAAACTGAGAGTCTTCAGCAGTCTCTGACCCCAACTGTATCCAGACTCTCTCATGCAAGTGCCCAGAACACAATCTGAACCATTGTCCAGTTAGTAGCATAGTTGTAGTTGTAAGCATTGTTTTGCCCCTACGTATTTTGAAATGAACGAAATCCTACCAAATCAAATCAGATAGCATGACAATGGATGTCGAATGAACCCTAGAAACCTAACTGTACGACATGTTTAGCTCTTCCTTGTCCTTTAGACGTTTGATAAGTTTGATGTGGTCCTCACAAGACCCTGAGAAGTAACCTGTGTTTAAAGGCCAATGCACACGGCGTGCGATTTTGTCGCACGACAACATTCGATTCTCAATTCACACCAATGAATGAATGAATGTGAATGGAGAATCGAATGTTGTCGTGCGACAATATCGCATTGCACGCCATGTGCATTGTCTCATTGGGTCTCATTCAAAACAATGGAATCGAATTCGGCGGTGCGACAAAATCGCACGCCGTGTGCATTGGCCTTTATGGGTAAATTCAACCAACTTTGACTGGATGCTCCCCAGACAGTCCCTCTGTTACAACCACTGCTCTGATAACACTGATAAGTCCTTATGAATTAACTGTGTCACTGTGTCTGTGTTGGTGTCCATCATCCTACTGCTTTTATGACACTGTTCTTCCCTGTAGAAGACTAAATTGAGCCGAGTAATCTAAGGCAGAATCTTGTAGGATTCAGTGTACTGTAGGTTGACAGAAGAGGTGGGTTTGTACTTTGAAACCAAATACCAGCTTGGCTATTTTTGTTGTTTCTGTAGGTATTCTAAAATAGATATAAACCAAAATGAATCCCCACACTGTATGATGCCTCCAATTTGCACTTGTTTTTAGATAATGTTCCAACCGGTTACTGGTTTACAAACAATGGGTTTTGAGGCATGTTGAGGCATGTTGAGGCCCATACTGACCTCAATGATTCTAAACAAACAACATAACATCAATCACCAACCATTACCTGATTTATAGTTAACAGCGTATCTATCAATTACATTACCCACCTGCAATTTTAAACATAGTTGTGTACAGTAATTTGATGACAATGTGTAGTAGGGTTGGGGTAAATTCAATTTCAATTAAATCAATTTGAATTTACAGTAACATTATGGATTTTTTTTTGTTGCTATTACATCATATTCATTCATTCATTCATTCATTCATTCATTCATTCATATCTCAGAGTCTACCTATAAAGCCATGTCCTGCTTGTATTGATCTATCACAGAACTTGGCAGTGATGGCCAGTTTGCTTCAAAAGGCTAAACCATCAAAACAGACCTGACATATGAACCCAGCTCTTCTTTGAAATCGGGGTCAATGGTCTAGAACACAGGTTACTGATTAATATATGTTTAATTAGGATAGTCTCTCTCTCCCTCTTGTGCTCTTTCATTCCATACATTTTTTAACCAGCATTTTTTCAATACAGGACAATACAATACTGTATATTCCTCTAATCAGCAACCGCATTGCTCTTTGTGGCATCAATGTCACTGTTTTGTGTTTTCAAATTTGTTTAATGAACAATATGACAAATGGCTATAAAATGCAATACCATGCAGCCATGTGAGCTAAAGCATTATGACAATTGAATGATAAACAGTATTGTCTTATGATATTCTCTGAAATTGGTTAACGTCATTTGTTGATTCTTGCCAGAGCTCACTTTCTGTTCACTATGAATGACCCAGAGTAGTAGTATATTAGAATGAGGAAGTCTCCAGCAGACCCAAACAAAGGGCAACTATGGAGGTTCCTTTACCATTCTATATTTGGCAGAGATGATGTCAACCATGGGTCAACCATATTAGGATGCTCCCATATAAAGAGAATTGATTTGGGGAATGCCTCAGCTGGCCCATATCTGTAAAGTAGCCAATATGTCACAGCACGTGTGTCACAGCAACCATGTTAGGACACGCTCATTTGTGACGGGATAGTCTTCGAGAATAACTGATATTGTGTGATGCCTTTGCGCAGTAGAGTTTTGCTTATGTCCTGTTATCTCACATCATCTAACATGATATCAAACACTTTTTACCCTCATCAAGCCCTATGTTTTTGTATTACAACCTCAGCACAATGGTTAATTTTACGATAGCTCACATGACAATAAAGTCCATTCATTTCAAAAACATTCATGCATTATTTTCAACACAGATCTTCTTGAAACAGAGATGTGTCCACAGAGAGTCAATCATTAACTCATGTTTTCAGTTGCCTCCTGAAAAAATAAAATGAACTGACCTTCATACCAAGCAGCTGCTATTAATACATTGGCCCAATCCCAATACACCCATTGCCCCTACAATTTAGCCCTACCCCTCCGTTTTAGGAGGTAGCGGTGTCATGGCCCTCCAAACAGATTTTAGAATGGCACACTCAAAATCGAGTGTTTTATGACAAATCTCCCAGAATGCCTTATGAATCATTGGCCAGATAGATTCTAGAGCGACACTGCTTTGTCTGAATTACCTGTGGTTGGAGTCATGTTATCTGTTGTAAGATAATAGGGATGCAGGTAGAACTGGTTGCAGGGGGATGGGTCGAACTGGCTGATAGGGGACAGGTATAACTGGCTGGCAGGGGATTCAGAGACCCAGACCCAAAACTGACATGGCAGGTTCAAACTTGCACTCTGCAGCTTTGAATGATTTTAGCCCGGGGACTCCAAAAGTACAATGGAAATAGGTCAACAAAGGGACAACAAAATATAGATAAAATAAGCAATTTATCAATTACAGCATTCTAAAGGTGAATCGCATTTCATATGCTACTATATGGTATAGAATGTGATGTGGAAGCGTAATATGCTACCCATGTGTACCGGTAGCTATTGATTTCACACGCTGAGGTAGATTTCCAACTAGTTGCTTCTCTAATGTGAACCAAAAAAATGCACGTAAATGGGCTTTGAGATTTCCACACACAGTGGATGGCTATGTTCATGACCAAAAAATCCATCACCAAAATGGTGTTTTGAGGCAATAATGACATTAAAGTCCCTTGAGGATATGTTAGACGGAAGTGTAGAAAACATGAAGAAAGTCGAAGAGGACTAGAAGGCATACATCCTTCATTGTGACATCAGCTGGTACGCATCTCATTATATATGTATGTATGTATGTATGCACATGTAACCTCTGCAACATACTCACATAAACAGTAATACGTTATAGTATGATCCATCACACACACACACACACACACACACACACACACACACACACACACACACACATACTTGCACGCACAGCATCCCAATCACACACACCCTCCCCATCCCATGACTCTCATTGCGGACCGTGAGGTAACAGCCCTCTAAGTGGATGCACGTTCAGGCAGCCTGGCTCATATGACTGCCATACCTTCAGATATTAGCTACTGCAGGAATAGACACAGGAATACCAGACACAGGCAGCCAGCCTGGAGGCTTCAACTGGAACGCCTGATTCAATCATCAATAATCAGAGACCTGCCCGGTGCACTCTGTACCCAACAAGGCTATCCCAGAGCCGCAGGACCGCATGGCTACGCCTCAAGGGTCCAGGGTCCAAGGGTCCAGGGGGGTTCAAGGGGTTACGAGAGGTTACCACTGGGATACTGTATATACCTAACCCTAACCCTATCCCTAATCATTGATTGAAGTTTTTCTTCTGAGTGGGGCACTGGGGCAGTCCCACTCATATTCTTCATTTTATTGGATAGAGCCAGTGAAGATAGACAGGATAGCAAGGAGAAGAGGGCATATCAGCAGGGGATGGCAGGAATCGAACCCATGCCATCATGGCCACATGCGTGCACTGTAGACCGCGGCGCCAGACCACCGGACCACCCCAGGCCACAATCATTGATTCTTTCTTTTTTTAAAGTTCTTTTTTCTGAGTGGGGCAGTCCCACTCATATTTTTCATTTTATTGACAGATTCAGTAGAGATTTAGACAGGAAGGATGGGTGAGAGAGAGAGGAGGGATGACATGCAGGATATGTCCCTGGCCAATAATGAGCTCAGTACATGTGTCTTACCTTATCAGAAAACAAAATTTAAGTTTGTTTTACTTACATTATTTATAAGCAATGTATTTTGAAACAGACCTATAGCTTTCATGAACATCCAGGATTCAAGGACTGCACCTTTAAAGAGCCTTGAGCATGGAGTGAAACTAAATATGATCACAGGTCACTCAAAGACTCAATTAAATCAGATTTTGTATTGCACTCAGTACATATTAATGTATGCTAGCCCTTATGTGTGGATTTATGGTGAAATGTTATCTTTTTACTCCCACTGTTTTGGTAAGACCGCAAGTTTCTACGGCATAGTATAATCACTATAAGTATCTGATACATTGTACTGACAGTGGTCTGCATAATGACAGGCATAATTCACAGGCCATGGTGTGTATTCTGGACATTTCATTCACTCATGATAGTGAATCATCATGAAGTTTCCTCTACATACTTCATAACTAGAAGAAACTTTCGCCACTATACTTCATCGTTCAATTGAGTTTTCTCAGTTGATCTATGTAGCCTACATAACATTAATCTGCACAAGAGGGTGATTGAGTACATACGACATCAATCTTCATTCTGTCTGAAGGTACCCTTTGTACTTGGTAGTACAAATCAACCACATGTGCAGACAGTGATGCTGTATGATGGGTGGCACAGATTCTAGTGGCACAGGAGGGCATACGGTCAGTGCATGTCTCTCTTTTACCGCCAAATAACCTTTACTCCACTTTCCCTCAATCACATTTTCATGATACCCATTTCCCGCTTCCCCTCCCTTATGGGATTATTCGGCCAGCCGAGAAGGTCATCGGCTGACAACCTGCCATCTGTCCTGGACCTGTTCCACTCCAGGACCAGTAGGAGAGCAGGAAAGATCACCGCTGATCCCTCTCACCCCTGGTCACCACCTCTTCACCAAGTCTCCCATCTGAAAGAAAGTTCTGGTCTATCCTCTGGTCTATCCTAAGCGCATTGAGTTGCATCTTGTAAGAAATGCTCATCAAATAAAAATGTATTTGATTTGATTTATCCTAAGACCAAAACCTCATGCCACCTGAACAGTTTTGTACACATCTGACAATGTAATCTATATTAGTTTCACATCCTCTAATTGACTGTCTTATTGGTCTACTGTCCATTCTAAAGTGGCTCCTTCATAGTAGACACATGCTATCTTTCCCATTGATGGTGTTTGTGACAGCATGAGGCCGGGGTGCCACATAGTCAACTGAGGTGGAATTTCCCATGAGTATAAGTCATCAGGCAATTAGCACTCAACGCATGGTCTTCTGTGCAATAGGTTTATCTATAGATTCTAAATGGCTTTCAGGTGCATGGCACCATCTACTGGTGCCAAATGACTCATCTGAAACAGTGGAGCTGAGTTGTTACTTACACTCCAGCACAGCAAGTGGCAGTGAATCACCAATTTGATTTACGTTAACCTAAATCACAGAAGATGAGGAAAGTTTGTGATCTTAGAATGATAAGGTTCTATCTCCGTTTAGGGTAGTTCAGAGATATTGAGCGTCAAAGTTTTTACATTCCATTATGTTTTGTGAGATGGAACCTTTGTATTTTATTAATTACTAACTAAAACATGTCAACATTTTAAAAATAACACCACACAGCCATTAATAAACACCTAATGGATCAGATTATGTAAAAAACTAAATTTGGACAAAAATGGAGATAGAACCTTATAATTCTAACGTCACGAGTTGACTACAAGGTGCTCCCCATATAATCCTAGTAGTTTCATGGGGGTGTGTCCATAGTGTTTATAACTCTATGGGTCCCCCCTCATCCTTCATGGTAGATGCTAATGGGGATCCTTGGGACGTCCCGACTGAAGTTGAGTTTGAACCGAAAGTCATGTCAACAATTATCTCCTGATTCATGCTATCATTTTTGCTGTGTATGTAGGTGTAAGAACACAATAGTTACAAAACAGAACAGAACAGACTGTAGGGGCAGCTTCCCCCATATATTTCCATGTAGTAGCCAGATGTTGATATGCAATAATCAGAATTAGGAGTTCATGTGTATTTAATTATTTAGATAAAAAAATATATATATATATATATATGTTTAAATGAGCTCGATACAAACGCATATTAGCTAAATTACACCTGGAAAAAAATTATATAGTAATGTAGTAAGTATGCTAGTATGCCATTTCGAACACGGCCTATGCTTGAGACCCATCTCAAATAACGTGATATTACACATTCTGTCCACAAGATGGCGGTATTATTATATTGGTAAAGACTGGATCCTCCTGACTGTCAATGTGTCACCTGTATTGCATCCAGTTGTATTTGACAGTGACATGTTTTAGGATCTTGCTCCACACTCAACAACAGCAGTCCACAAACAATCAACAATTCAATGATAAGTAATAAAAAGTGACAATAAAGTGACAAAACAATGCAACATTCATGGCGTTCAGAATGCCGTTATTTTTTATCATGGAGTATAATCTGCCTTTTATAATGGTTATATGTAGAACCCTGTACAAGGGGTTACATACAATCCATTTTATAATGGTTCTTCATGACAAGCTTCTATGTAGCAGCAAAAAGGGTTCTTCAGCACAAATCATGGTTCTTCTTGAAAGGGTTGACAGGTCTTTGTAGTACTAAAAAGGGTTCTGTTATTTGATACATACAGTGCATGTATCTCCAGATCTCCAAAGGAGGCGTGAGAACAATGTGATTTGGAGATATGTATGGCTATATGAATGAATGAATGAATGAATGAATGAATGAATGGTCTTTATTGTCATTGCTATAGTACAGGTACCAAACAACGAAATTTGGGAGGGGGGGCTCCCCTGGTGCTAGGAAAGAAAAAAAAACCTAAAAAAACAAGAAGGGAAAGGAGCTGGTTTACATAAATAAAGGCTATGTACACTATCCACTATACTATACTGTACAGATAAAACGACTAGGGTTGTCATATTGCACATAGTGTTATTGCACATTCATTTAAAGTGTCGCAGTTTGCAGGCTTGAAATGTACACATTTGTGCCTCAGCACTACACCTGATTTTTTCAATCCAGCAGCTGCCATCAATCCGTCCAGACTGTCCAGGGCCCAGAACCTAGGTCTTTGCTGTGTTCAGGGCCTGGATGGCCCTGGGGTAGAAGCTGAGCTTCAGTCTGTTTGTCCTTGCGGCCATGGTCCTGTACCGCCTTTTCGAGGGCAGCCGGGCAAAGTGTTCGTACCCAGGGTGGGTTGGGTCTCTGGAGATCTTGGAGGCCTTCCTGAGACAGCGTGTGTTGTACAGCTCTTCCAGAGAGGGGAGGGGGGCGCCGGTGATCTTCTGGGCTGTTCTCACGACTCTCTGTAGCGCATTTCTCTCCGCGGTTGTGCAGCTGGAGAACCAGTTGCAGATGCCGTAGGTGAGGATGCTCTCCACTACGCCGCAGTAGAAGGCCACCAGTATCTCCTGCTTGTTGTGTTCCTTCCTGAGGACTCTCAGGAAGTAGAGCCGCTGTTGTGCCTTCTTGATGGTGGCTGCTGTGTTGTTGTTCCAGGACAGGTCATCCTGTATGTGCACCCCCAGGAATCGGAGGGTTGAGACTATATGAGATTTTGATCAAAAAAATCGACATAAAGTTGACAGTGATGACAATGTTGCACAACATCCTTCAACATTAAAAGTATAAAAAATAAAAAAAAAGTCTGGTTTGAAGTATTGATCGTCGTTGTTGTCCAACGAAGTCCATTACATTCACCTGCTATTATCTACTAACTATGTGGAAAAGCAGAAAAAGGGAAGAGCATGATAATTAAACCTTGCGTGACAGACTTGCTGGGTTTCAGTATCCTCACATACCACTTACAATTCATGATGTAAGATTCAGACTGTTAGGAGATATGCTAATCTGGCCAATCATTTGGAACTGGTTTTCACAACATCCTCCTGTGATGGAGAGGGATCAGCCATAATTCAGCAGTTGCATCCAAAATGAAAAACAGTCACATGGTTTAATGTATTCCACAGTTAAGGGGCATAATTAATAGGCTAAATGCAGCATCACTTTCTTCTGGGTTATGATGGTAACCTTCAATAAGCCAGTAGTAGGGGACCTGAGTGCTCTTGAGGGCCATTGAGGGTAATTGGACAATTGACTCAAAGCTGTTTCATGGACATGTGTGGGCTATTCCTTCATTATTTCTAAAAGGTCTGAGTTGATTCCAAGTGTGGCATTTGCATTTGGAAGCTGTTGCTGTGAACGCACAACATGCAGTCAACTGGGAGCTCTCTATGCCAGTGAAACAGGCCATTCTCAGGCTCCAAAACCCCCAAAACAAATCCACACAAATGTCTGGACATCCATGGAAGACAGACAACAGTGGTGGATGATCGCAGGGTCGCTTTACAATGAAGAAAAAACCCCATCACAACATCCAGCCAAGTGAAGAAAAGGTCTCCAGGAGGTAGGCGGCACATCATTATTTAAGTCTACCACAAAAGGAAGACTTCACCAGAGCAAAAATACAGAGGGTTCACCATAAGGTGCAAGCCATTCATAATAAGCCTCAAAAATAGAAAGGCCAGATTAGATTTATGTATGGAGAAGGCTTGGAACGGCTGTAACAAGCCGTTTTACAGATGTTTTACAGTAAACATCTGTAAAACATACCTGCTCTATTCTCTACTGCGGGTGCGGTTGGGGGCCTCGATTTTCTTTTTTTTTAGCTTGCTTTACTTGGGGTCCCGTAATAGGTCCCGTAAAAATCTCATATAGCCATGCATACCTCCAAATCACATTGTTCTCACGCCTCCTTTGGAGATCTGGAGATACATGCACTGTATCATGTCTGTATGTATCAAATAACAGAACCCTTTTTAGTACTACAAAGACCTGTCAACCCTTTCAAGAAGAACCAGGATTTGTGCTGAAGAACCCTTTTTGCTGCTCCATAGAAGTATGTATTGTATGTAACCCCTTGTAAAGGGTTCTACATAGAAGCATTATAAAAGGCAGATATAACTCCATGATAAAAAAGAACGGCATTCTGAACGCCATGAATGTTGCATTGTTTTGTCACTTTATTGTCACTTTTTATTACTTATCATTGAATTGTTGATTGTTTGTGGACTGCTGTTGTTGAGTGTGGAGGAAGATCCTAAAACATGTCACTGTCAAATGCAACTGGATGTATGCAATACAGGTGAGGTGACACAGTGACACACTGTCAGACACCCGGTAGCGACGTTGCAGACAGTGCGTTGCTATGGATATCCTGGAGGCGTCGCAGCGAGCTAACCAGCCCTGAGAGGAGGAGAGGAGAGGAGGAGGAGGCAGCTTCTGTCTGCGGAGCGAAGGTCGGCTGGTTGGATAGCAGCTTTCTCAGACTCTCTGGAGTCTGTCACTCTCTCAAGTGCGCCGGTGGATTCAAGACAGTGACCACGAACGTAAGCCCAGGACCTGACCAGGTAAATGTGACACAGACATTGATCTAACGTGTGGTAGACAGTGTTGCTAGCTGTGTTGAATGATAGATAGGCAAGCTAACCATGGTGAGGGTAGGGTTAGCTAGTAGTAACTAGCCTGGGCTTCTGTTTGCTCCAGAACAAAGCAACACGTTTGGTTAGATGGCTTACATTACATTATGAGTTAGTTAGTGTCACGTTTGTATTGACGTCTACTTGACTTGTAAGTGGAGCTAGTTAGCTCTAGCTACGCATGCGCACATGGACACTAGGCTAAGGCTGTGTTCGGAATGGCATACTAGCATACTACTCATACTAGATATGACGTAGATTTTGAGTATGCAGTGCGTTCACACTGTAGATTATGTGAAATTTGAGTATGCAAGAAATGTATGTAACTAGATTTTCGGTCGGCTGGTATTGGCACACTTATTATGAATTTAGTAGGCAGTATGCAGTATATACTAATTGAGTATGCTAGTATGCAGTATGCTAGTATGCCATTTCGAACACAGCCTAAGACTAGAGCATGTGTCATTACAGTTCATTATGGCTAACATGAGCTAACGAGATTATCTCGCCGGGCTGTTTTGGAATGTCATTTGTCAAGATTAGCAGGAAAAACGAGAGTGAGCTTTACGATCGTTGTATCCGCAGATTAGTATTATTGTTAGATTTTGCAAGAAGGAGAATATCCTAGTTCTACTGGGTTGCAAACAATGGGTTTTAAAGACTGATGACAGTACGTGAGTTTAGAATGATAAGGTTCTATCTCCGTTTAGAATGAGAAGGTTCTATCTCCGTTTAGGGCAGTTCAGAGATATTGAGCGTCAAAGTGTTTACATTCCATTATGTTTTGTGAGATGGAACCTTTGTGTTTTATTAATTACTAACTCAAAAATGTCAACATTTTAAAAATAACACCACACAGGCATTAATAAACACCTAATGGATCAGATTATGTAAAAAAACTAAATTCTGACAAAAATGGAGATAGAACCTTATAATTCTAACGTCACGATTCCCTGGCTCTAGAGAAAACACGTCACTGACTCAGGCAGTTTAGTTTGGTCAGGTTAGAAGATGCAGAGTTGTCAAAGATGATTCTTAATCATAGGTTTCTGTCAATACTGTGTGTGTGTGTGTGTGTGTGTGTGTGTGTGTGTGTGTGTGTGTGTGTGTGTGTGTGTGTGTGTGTGTGTGCGCGTGCGTGCGTGCACGTGCACGTGTCACTGTGTAACTGTATGATTGTGAGGGACACTCATCTTTTACCATCTAGCCAGAGGCTATGCTTACTGGGGGTATTCTTAGACGGTCTAATAGCAGGGTTTGGTTATGTGGAACAGACAAATTGGGCGTTTTTAAACGTGGCTTTCTCTACTTTTTCTTTCCAGTTGTCTTGTTGGCTGGGTAGCCTACTCACTGCCTGCCTTTTAATAGATCTGTTCGTGGAGGTTTGGATCTATAGTGGAAAATGGTACAGGAAGGCATGTAACTCTGATGTATGGTTGAGGTGTGTGTGTGTGGGGGGGGGGGGGGGGGGCTGGGAGGGGGGGGTGGGAGGGTGTATGCCACCCCCCATGTCGTATCGCTGTCCTGGTGTTGAAGAACATGTTTCAGGCATGGTGTAGGCCTATCTCTCTCAAGTGTGTGTGTGTGTGTGTGTGTGTGTGTGTGTGTGTGTGTGTGTGTGTGTGTGTGTGTGTGTGTGTGTGTGTGTGTTGTATGTGATTTGAGTAAAAACGTAAACGTAAAGATGAGTAAAAAGGTTTATAAGAAAATGTGCTTAATGTCACACTGAAGAAAATGAGAGACATCAGATTGCCAGGTCCTCAAGGGGTGCTGCTACCCTGCTGCTGGCATCACCTGTGATGTTTGGTTTTCAATGTGTACTATATTGAAAAGCTAATTACCTTTGAACCTTGAAACCTTTTGTACATGGTGAATACAATAGGTTCTATTCTACATACTGTCAACGCAAACATATCATGTTCACTTTTTCATCTTCCACCGTTTGTGTCCAGCAGGAATGGAGAATGGTGTGGATGGCTGACGGACAGGTACACAGACGAATCACATGACAGGATGCTGGCTCGGAACCGCTTCCTCCTCCTGGTGCTGGTGGGAGCAGTGCTGGCTATTGTGAGCCTCAGCCTCCAATTCTGTAAGTAAGGTGTGCATGCATGCGTGTTTTAATATGTGTTGATCGGCATATTGCCACCTGCCTAGTCAAAGTGCTCTTGTCTTAAATGATCAATGACCACATCGGTGACATAAGAACGTTTTAAGAGGTGGGCAACACTCAAAAGTGTAAACTAGTCTAGACGTCATTTCTGTTGATCCACAGTTGTCAGCAGTGTTGATCGACAAAGCATAACTTGGCCTCTCAAGTGTTCTAACAGGGTGGCTAAAAATACACTGACGTATCTGCTATGGAATTGCTGGTGGTATGGTCGGCGCCACCATTAGGTCATTGTGTACCATCTCCCTTGTGCATAGTCAAGACGCTGTGTTCCCCAAAGCTAATGAATACAAGGAAACTGGTGGAGATGGATGGGAAGAGTCTTTTGTCAGAAAAGGAGGCTGTGGGGTGTGCTGCAAAAACAACTGACATATGACAGGTCTTTCAGACTAGACTAGACAGATTATTTTGTATCATTTTGGATTCTAAAAAAACAGTCTGCTGTAAAGTGTTTTTCAGTAGGATTAACTCCTGTCTGGACAAGCACATATGCTCAAATTCAGACTCAATATCCCTCTTACAGATTAGGTTACAGTTGGAGCCGAATGCTCCAAGAATTAGGTAGCTTAGGTTTTGGGGGCTGTATATCTCTCTCTCTCTCTCGTTCACTTCCAGTTGCCTCTAGACTTTTAAGGACTGTACAAGAGACAGGAATACTGTGTGTGTGAGTCCATGTGTCGATGTGTCCTATCTAGAGAATGTGTGAACTGTGTGACCTCATTTTCATCGCCCCGATTTTCCTCCAGGGAATGTGCATGTGCCAAAGGTACTGTAGGCTGAGGTATCTTTAATGCTACACTATTAAATTCATACTCTGCTCCTTCTCTATAATCTTCCCCTTTAGCAAAAACAAGAGGCAATGGAGTATTATACTTAACTGAATTAACTTTATAGTGTGTGCGTGCATATGTGTGTGGGTGTGTGGGTATGTGTGTGCGCGCATACATGTGTGTGTTCTTACTCTTTGTCATTCTTGCATTGAAAATGTGATTTATGTCATTAAAGTGTAATCTGCAGGACTGTCCTCTTCCCTGGTCATGTGATCTCCTCCTCTTTTAGTGTGGGAGTGGTTGTAACTTATTCATCTGACTCCACTCCTCCATTACGTCATAGCCAGAGATCCAAGGCTGTGGGACAGCTCTTGTTTATTTTTTATAATATTTTTCTTTTCAGAGTGGGGCAGTCCCACTCATATTTTTCATTTTATTTGACAGAGATAGTGAAGACAGACAGGAAAGTACTGAGAAGAAGGGAGAGAGGGCATGTCAGCAGGGCATGGGCCGGATTTGAACCCATGCCAACATAGGCATATGTGTGCACTGTAGACCACAGTGCTAGACCACTGGACCACCACAGACCACAGCTCTTGTTTATTAATTGGTCATCATCTCCTTCTACTCCACTTCCCTTTTGACTTGTGTGCTCTCTTTTTATACCTGTTGTTGTGTCTTCACCTTTGCTTTCTTACTTTTAGGCCCAATCCCATTTTTTATTTTAACCCCTACCCTCTCTTTTTCAAGTGCCTTGAAACAACTTGCTTTTCGACTTGTGCCTCGGTAGTGGTTGAAATCTTCCCCTATGAAATGGGACAACCCTTCACATCCCTGATACGTCATCATAGAAAGGCATGGACGCTCGCGATTCGCTCACAACTTAGGCCTACTTAATACATTTCATGCTATCAATCGATCAAACAAGTCATCAAATAAAAAAAAGAACAATGCTTCATTACCAAGCCAGTTTATGACAGAATAGCGGAGAATGTACTGCGGAGACTAGCAATGAGTCACTGACTGAGAGGCAGACCACAGGGAGTAGTGAGATGGAAAACACTAGTCTAGAGATGCCTTTTATTTGTCAGCATATGTCCTAATTTCTCGACAGATCCAATAGAGATGTTATATGATGTTCCTTATATGAGATCTTCTGTGGCTCAGTTGGTAGAGCATGGTGAACTGTTGTGTTTTTTTGAGTTGATAGGGGGCTGATGCCTGCCTATGTGTTGTTATGTGTAAATAATGTAAATGATACATTTTTGATAATAACCATATGTGATTACCATGTAGGCCACATGGTAACAAGTCACTTTGGATAAAAGCGTCAGCTAAATGGCATATGAAGATGAGAAATAAGCTAGTCAGGAAATTACTGCAGCAATTGTGTGTTTGTTATAGCAGTGGGTGTAGTGGTCATGGCACTAGTGCTGTTCTGCTGCAGTAATGATAGGCTAGGCTAGATGTGGAGGTCTGGGCATTGGGATTTAGTGCTAGGCTAGTTTGTTTAGTACCGTATCTAGCAGTTAGCAGCAGCATCAACAGATCCGAGTTTGTGTGTGTGTGTGTGTGTGTGTGTGTGCGTGCGTGTGCGTGTGCGCGCGTGTGCGTGTGCGTGTGCGTGTGCGTGTGCGTGTGCGTGTGCGTGTGTGTGTGTGTGTGTGTGTGTGTGAGAGAGAGAGAGAGCAGACCCCAGGCATAGAAGAGAGTGACCAGTTATCAATCAGGGGTGCAAACTTGTCACCTTTCTGCTAAATTAGCCGTTTTTATCTCAAAATAGGTCATCCATGTGAATTGTATAGATCTGCAAAACAAAAAAGTTGGGTGGTAGGGGGGGGGGTCTAAGTCTCATCCAAGTCACATGATGCGCGAGCTAACTAATCTTCCTGTCTGCTAAACTCTGCTGCTGTTGAAATAACTTTTTGCTTCAGGGAGCTAGGTACAATTCCAGACAGCATAGAGAACACAGTCACGGTGAACTGTTTTCAAAGTAATTCTGCAGGTGTTCAGGTCAGGGCTGCCGCTACTTACACACGCATCATTGTTAGACCACCGTTAGTGCTAGCGATATCCATTTAGCACCATTAAAACTAGCGCCATTGATCATTTTCTTCGTTTTCAGGCAAAAAATAAAATAATAAACTTTTTGGGCCATCACCAGTTTGCACCCCTGTATCATTGTCTCTCTGCTCAGATATCAGTCTGCTATGTCATAGTGGCCCTATGTATGCTGCACTCCATAGTCCTTAAGCAGGATATGTTTACATGGGCGATGGCCTAGGACTGTCCAAAAAAGGAGAAATCACTTTCTTATTGTTATCCATATTGTGTCCTTAGGTTGCACGGGACCCATTTTCAAAATAAAAGTAAAAAAAATCATAATATAAAGCTTTTTGGCGCAGTCAGGCCAAAACCTTCCGCTTGCCAAAAGCTACCGGGGGTGCGGCCTAACGCGTCACGACCAGCTGGCACGCGCACGCGTCACGACCAGCTGGCGAGTGTTTTTGAAACCTCCGTTTTGGCCGCCATTAGCGAAAAGCTTTAATTTGCCTCTACAAGTGTTAATATGTCATTTTATGAAGTTTTAATGTTTTCAGGCGAGAAAGTAACCATATATATTCACAAAATGTATCCGGTTTATCAAAATAACCCGTTTATATATGAAAACACATATAATGCTATCGCGTCTCCACAGGCTAAAGTACAACTACACTCATATCCTCAACTTATGTCCTAATCACACTACTGTCGTACCTTCTCCTTGACATGGACATAAACACACCTGCTACCTTCTTTGAAAGAAATCGCGATTTATTCAGTGAAAACTAGTACACCATTCAACATAGCATAACAATAGCATAGCATTCGCAGACACAGTCAGGCAATGCACCTAGCACAACAATAGCATAGCATTCGCGGACACAGTAACATAGACAGCTAGACAGCTAGACAACTAGACAGCTAAACACCAAGACAGCTAGACAGCTAGACAGCTAAACAGCTAGACAGCTAGACAGCTAAACAGCTAGACAGCTAGACAGCTAAACAGCTAGACAGCTAAACAGCTAGACAGCTAGACAGCTAAACAGCTAGACAGCTAAACAGCTAAACACCAAGACAGCTAGACAGCTAGACAACTAGACAACTAGACAGCTAGACAACTAGACAACTAGACAACTAGACAGCTAGACAACTAGACAACTAGACAGCTAGACAGCTAGACAACTAGACAACTAGACAGCTAGACAACTAGACAGCTAGACAGCTAGACAGCTAAACACCAAGACAGCTAGACAGCTAAACAGCTAAACAGCTAAACAACTAGACAACTAGACAGCTAGACAGCTAAACAGCTAGACAGCTAAACAGCTAGACAGCTAGACAGCTAAACAGCTAGACAGCTAGACAGCTAAACAGCTAGACAGCTAAACAGCTAGACAGCTAGACAGCTAAACAGCTAGAAAGCTAAACAGCTAGACAGCTAAACAGCTAGACAGCTAAACACCAAGACAGCTAGACAGCTAGACAACTAGACAACTAGACAACTAGACAGCTAGACAACTAGACAGCTAGACAGCTAGACAACTAGACAACTAGACAGCTAGACAGATAGACAGCTAGACAGCTAAACAGCTAAACACCAAGACAGCTAAACAGCTAAACAGCTAAACAACTAGACAACTAGACAGCTAGACAGCTAAACAGCAAGAGCTAGCTGTCTAGTTGTCTAGTTGTCTAGCTGTCTAGCTGTTTAGCTGTCTAGCTGTCTAGTTGTCTAGTTGTCTAGCTGTCTTGGTGTTTAGCTGTCTAGCTGTCTAGTTGTCTAGCTGTCTTGGTGTTTAGCTGTTTAGCTGTCTAGCTGTCTATCTGTCTAGCTGTCTAGCTGTCTAGTTGTCTAGCTGTCTAGTTGTCTAGTTGTCTAGTTGTCTAGCTGTCTAGTTGTCTAGCTGTCTAGCTGTCTAGCTGTCTAGTTGTCTAGCTGTCTAGTTGTCTAGCTGTCTATCTGTCTAGCTGTCTAGTTGTCTAGCTGTCTATCTGTCTAGCTGTCTAGCTGTTTAGCTGTCTAGCTGTCTAGTTGTCTAGCTGTCTAGTTGTCTAATTGTCTAGCTGTCTAGCTGTCTATCTGTCTAGCGGTCTATCTGTCTAGCTGTCTATCTGTCTATGTTACTGTGTCCGCGAATGCTATGCTATTGTTGTGCTAGGTGCATTGCCTGACTGTGTCCGCGAATGCTATGCTATTGTTATGCTATGTTGAATGGTGTACTAGTTTTCACTGAATAAATCGCGATTTCTTTCAAAGAAGGTAGCAGGTGTGTTTATGTCCATGTCAAGGAGAAGGTACGACAGTAGTGTGATTAGGACATAAGTTGAGGATATGAGTGTAGTTGTACTTTAGCCTGTGGAGACGCGATAGCATTATATGTGTTTTCATATATAAACGGGTTATTTTGATAAACCGGATACATTTTGTGAATATATATGGTTACTTTCTCGCCTGAAAACATATTAAAACTTCATAAAATGACATATTAACACTTGTAGAGGCAAATTAAAGCTTTTCGCTAATGGCGGCCAAAACGGAGGTTTCAAAAACACTCGCCAGCTGGTCGTGACGCGTGCGCGTGCCAGCTGGTCGTGACGCGTTAGGCCGCACCCCCGGTAGCTTTTGGCAAGCGGAAGGTTTTGGCCTGACAGCTCCAACAGTGTGTTTATGCCCTTATTTTGTGAGTGTGGTAGGTACAGTTTCCGGTAAATTTCCGAAAACTTTCCATGGAAACAGGGAATTTGGGGAATGTTCTCCTATTAGGCTACACAAGCACATGGGAGCACACAATGTGTTTTCAATTGGTGTAAATTACATGCAATTAATTGTTTGGAGAATTACAAGTTCTTACAGCATTTTTAATGAACCAATGCCATCTCCAACTCTGTAATTTCTTATTAATAAAGATTTGAAAAATTATGATAACCATCTTATTATCTTAGTTTAATGTCATTTCAATGCATTATAGACATTTTCTTTACAACAAGCATAACGAAAAAATCTTTATTATGCCGCTATGAGTACACCGACCAACGCGACGCAGACCGACCAACGCAGAACTATAAATTGGGAGAGCCCATGCGTAGGCTACGGCGTAGCTGCACATAAATTCGACGCAGAAGTATAAATTGGGCTTAAGTCCACATTCAAACCATAGTGAGCGATGGAGAGAGAGAAAATGTGCTTTCAACTGTGTCCACACCTGGTCTGTCATGTTAAATAACTCACCAATGAGGTAGGGATTGAAGCTGTGTAAACCAATGAAGTGACGGGACACCTGGGACTGATTCGAGTGAGCGAGCCAGAGAAATAGAAACTAGGCAGCCGTCAAAGCTCTCGGGAGGAGAGTTGCACACTCGCCTGTGGCTGGTTTGAATATAGTAAAATAATACATTTGATGCAAACATTATGTTGTTGGCCATTTAGCATTCATCTTGCACCAGTAGGGTCCATAGGTTAACAAATTCTATTATAATTGAATATATAAATTATTATATATTATTATTATTATTATTATTATTAGTAGTAGTACATTATATTAAATATATAATTAATAAAATATATATTTAATATTTATTTATATAATAAATATATAATTTAATCATTATATTAAATTATAATGATTTATAATTATATTATAATTTTCTATACTAAATTGGCTGTTATTGAATTGCTAGTCCGGAGCAATGTTACAAGAACATGGTCAATGTTATGTTTTTATTTGTAATATAAGAGTATAATAAAAGGGTCGGAGACAATTACAAACTTTCTTAAATTCCCATAAATTCCTGTTCATTTTCCACCTTATTAATTCCCATGGGAATATTCCCACATCGAACATTTCTGTGTGTGTGTCTGTGTGTACTCCCGATGAACGTGCTCTTGCATAGTGTGAGGCAGCCCATCACAAAAGCTCCTTTGTGTGGGTAACCATGGCCGCTAGCTTGCCTGCGATAGGTTGGTTAATATGCCCAGGAGTGTGTGTGTGTGTGTGTGTGTGTGTGTGTTCGTGTGTGTTCGTGTGTGTGTGTGTGTTCGTGTGTGTGTGTGTGTTCGTGTGCGTGTGTGTGTTCGTGTGTGTGTGTGTGTGTGTTCGTGTGTGTGTGTTCGTGTTCGTGTGTGTGTGTTCGTGTGTGTGTGTGTGTGTGTGTGTGTGTGTGTGTGTGTGTGTGTGTGTGTGTGTGCGCTGGGCAGAGGGAGATGAATGCTCAGTGAATGGACTGCAGTGTGTGGAGTCTGCTTCTCTGCACACTGAGTGTTCCTCAGAATGCTGTCCTTCGTCCACACACACCTTATCCTCTTCCTCTTCATCATGTCTGGTGAGTCTTTGCTGATGCTACATGTTAACTATGATCCGTGACTGAGTTTTAAACTTGAGTTTTAAACTCACCTTAAACAGAGAGTTGATCAGTTCTACACTATGCTGTAGGGCTTATGCATTTAGGCTACGATCGGTGTTATGGTAGTGGTTTTGACTCTTTTGAACGTTCAAAAGTCTCATTGACACTTCCCTGGGTAATTGATCCAAACCTCATGTAGTAGTTGATGATAGAACTGTACACAGTAGCTTCTTTACCGTCTAAATGAGTGTTTGAAACATGGCCAGTGTTGAATTCTAGTCCTTGTACATTGGTAGTTGTAAGTTGGTGATACGTTGTTAGGATGATATGAAGATGTTATGTGACGATTTTATGAGAGGAGAAGAGGCATCCTTAGTTCTTCCTGTGTGGATGAAATTCAGCCGTAGTCCTCAACCAACTACCTTTCTGTTGGCTTTGCTCTATTGATGAAGTCTTTATGGGGTCTGGCTGGCCCCCTCCCCCACCCCCCTCAGCCCATAGCGCCTCAGCCATATCCAACTCCCCAAAACCCGACAGCTTTGCCCAGCAACACTGTTGACTTTATGAGCTCAGCTGAAGGAGGCAGATGGAAAGTGTGTGTGTGTGTGTGTGTGTGTGTGTGTGTGTGTGTGTGTGTGTGTGTCTCATGTAAGTGTGTGTGTGCGCACTTGGTTTGGGGTTGATATGAGAAAGGGTGGTCATGGGAGTGAATGAGTCTCCCCATTTTCTCTGTTCAGATGTAGATGAGCTGGTTTGAGGGGAGCCCGATTAGGCTAGAGGTTTTGGGGCAGAAAGAAAGTCCATTGAGCAATGGCTGTCAGAGGTGTGTGTCTGTGTGTCTGTGTCACTTACACTTGTGTTGAGTGGGTTTGTTTGTCTCCTTGCTCACTCTCCTTCACAAACTCTGTTTTCAATATCCTTCACAAACCTGTCAAATTCTGTTTCTCACTCATTTGCTTTTACACTCTCCTTTCACTCGGTCCCACCACTCTTCTCTCTACTTCTTGCTCAGTATCCCCATCTCTAAAGCTGCTCCAAAGCGCTTTACAACGACCTCTCATTCACCCATTCACACACACATTCACACACCAATGGCGGCAAGCTGCCATGCAAGGCGCCGGCCTGCTCACTGGGAGCAATTTGGGGTTCAGTGTCTTGGCCAAGGACACTTCGACATGTGGTCAGCCGGGGCTCGAACCGCCGATCTGCCAACCTTGTGATCATTAGACGGCGGCCCCTGCGCCACAGCCGCCCCATCTCTCTTTAACTCTATAACTTTACGAATGTGACCTAATAGTGTCCAAATGTAATCAAAGTCTCTCTCTCTCTCTCTCTCTCTCTCTCTCTCTCTCTCTCTCTCTCTCTCTCTCTCTCTCTCTCTCTCTCTCTCTCTCTCTCTCTCCCAGTACACCTGATCCCCACCACACCCATGGGAGAGGAGCAGCCCCTCCAGGGTCAGGCTCAGGCTCTGGGGAAGAGCAGGAAGAGGGTCATCATCGTCCCCCACACAGAGGCCCCAGAACCAGACCCCATCTCTGAGGCCTACGGCTACTGCAACACCCCGAACCGCTCGGAACAGGCTTGGGAGGGTGAGGCACGCACGCACGCACGCAAGCACGCAAGCACGCAAGCCTAATATCAGGGTTGCAAACTTGTCACCTTTCCGCTAAATTAGCTGTTTTTATCTCAAAATATGTCATCCATGTGAATCGTGTAGATCTGCAAAATAAATATTTTGGGTGGGGAGGGGGGGGGGTCTAAGTCTCATCCAAGTCACATGATGCGCGAGCTAACTAATCTTCCTGTCTGCTAAACTCTGCTGCTGTTGAAATAACTTTTAGCAGCTAGGTAAAATTCCAGACAGCATAGAGAACACAGTCACGGTAAACTGTTTTTGAAGTAATTCTGCAGGTGTTCAGGTCAGGGCTGCTGCTACTTACACATGCATCATTGTTAGACCACCGTTAGTGCTAGCGATATCTATTTAACACCATTAGTGCTAGCACTATCCCCCCCCTAAAGTTAGCCACAAAAAAATGGCCCCTTTCTGGGCCATCACCAGTTTGCACCCCTGTAATATAAAGATAAGACCTCGTGATCCAGATGTGTGTAGACATGTTAAGAGCAGGGGATTGATGGGGTTAGGGTTAGGATCAGGGTTGACTAGGTTGGGGTCTCTTAGCATTTGGCTGCTTGAGCTGTTCATATCTCAGGCATCAGTTCCCCTCGAAGGATCTTGTGGGTCTTTATTAAAAGCATGCGTGTATTGGTGAAGGTATATTTAAATTGCTTGTACCTACACCACACCAGCATTAATTAATAGCTCAAATATAATGAGGGGCGGACCTTAGGTAGCCTCAGGTAAGCCTCAGGTAAGCTGTGTTTGTTACTACAAAAATACCTGCTACTGTGTTGTGGTGATGTCATCTTCCCTCTCCCCCCCCAGGACACAGCCCTGTGGACTACAAACTGCTCTCTGTCCAGGTAATGATTCGCCATGGAGACCGCTACCCTCTCTACTCCATTCCCAAGACCAAGCGGCCTGCCATCGACTGCACACTGTCCCCAAGCAGGTGAGTCAATGACTTGAACAATTGGCTTTCATCACACCTGCACTTCCTGTTATTGTTTAGCAAAAAACATGTAAAAAAACATGACTTCACAACCCAAATAATGAAAACAGTTAAATGGTTTAGCAAGCTATTGTCACTAGTGTCTTCCCAAAGCCAAACAGGCGTGACTTGTCAGAATGAGACTAAATGTTATCATTCAGACACTTCTAATGAGGACAGCAGAAGGAACGCTAGCAGGAGGAACCATACTGTACATTCGTTTTTTTAAAATATATATTATATAAGCAAGAGCAACTTAGTTTTGATAGCAATTTTAAAATGAAGCCACGTCTTGACTCGTGACTTGTGAACTCCCCCCTCCCTCTCCCTTTCTGACTCATTCATCTCTTTTCGGGTCTGGTAAGGCAAGTTAAAAAGTGAAAATATGGTAGTTTTTTTGAGTATGAAAGAAATGTGAAATATAATAATAATAATAATAACTTTAATTTATATAGCGCCTTTCAAAAAGCCCAAGGACGCTTTACAGGGGAATGATCGGACAGACAAAACAGAAAACAAACAAAACAAAACTGAAACAATGACTAGGGGCCAAAGGCCTTGGAGAACAGATGGGTTTTGAGGGCTAGTTTGAAGGAGTCCAGGGTGGGGGGCGTTGCGGATTACTGTGGGGAGGGAGTTCCAGAGGGTAGGTGCGGCCACGCTGAAGGCTCTGTCCCCAAAGGTCCGTAGGTTGGTGGTCATTAGTTGTCATTAGTTGTCATTAGTTGTGGTTATGCAGTGTGTGATTGGGTGGTAGGAGATGTTGAATTGAAGGGGGTTTGACAGCCATAGATTTAGTCCTCTTCCTGAGGATAAAACAGACAGTCTGATCTGTTTACGTGTGTGTGGCTGGTGTGCTTGTGTGCATGGTTGGGTGGGTGGTGTACATAGGTAGGGATGGGAATTGATAAGATGTTTATTGATACCAATTCCATTATCGATTCTGCTTATCGATTCAGTTCATTATCGATTCACTTATCGATTCCTGTGCGGGGGAAAAACATAGGCCTACACAGATTTCACTCTGATTTCAATTTGGCTAGGTGACAGAACATTCTAGTACGTTTGGTTGGATTATTCAGCCCACCTACTACTTTCCATCCTGTGACTGTGATATTATTTAGCAATGTTGTGTCTATTGTTTGTGACCTATATGTAATCAGATACAAACACTTGAGAATTTTTTCTCAACAATTGAATTCAAAAAGGCACAGCCGGTTCGGAACATAACACAACAACACAAAAATAAACCAGTGTGGGTCTGTAGATGCCACTGACTAGTCTAGGCGAACTGAACTTGTCTCCAGTTTAAATGGAGCAGAGATATTAAACCCCTTTAGGGGTATATACAGTATATGTGTTTCTATAGATCTTGAGAGTGATGGTACCTGCAAGTAATCAGAGAGAGTAAAGGCCAATGCACACGGCGTGCGATTTTGTTGCACGACAACATTCGATTCTCAATTCCCACCACCGAAGTAATCAGGGAGAGTAAGTGACATTAGCCATGTTTCCGAGGTTCATACCGAACCGTGGGCCAACTGAACCATTGCACCCTGAATTCATAGCCAGACCAAAAAGTTAGTGGAATCAGTTTACCAGTGTTTTCTTTCTTAAAGCTTTGTGTTGATTTCTCAAAATATGATTCCCAAATTCATAAGGCTATAGCACACTCCAAGCTCTTCCCTTTGCACCCTACTATTATGATGTGTTGCCTCAGTGGTGTCAGAGAGAAAGCGTGTGACATACGAATGGACCGAGACCAAAATAATTTCATCGGTGTGGGACAATAAAAAAAGAATCAAACACTTGTCAGACACCAAGAAACAATAAAAGACAAGAGAAACACTTACAGACTGGGAGAGGCTGTGACAAGATTAGGTGACTCACATATAACAATGCTGACTTCAGCATTTAAAAAAAGAATGGATCAGTGGATAGCTACAGTACGTTCAGCTAAGTCAGTGATTGGATTTATAGCCCCAATGCCCCATTGAAGTCAACTCCTCCTATTCTAATAACAGCCATCCAGCCATCATGTTGTCTCTTGTCAGCTTTTGTCTCACCATTTGACTCTATCCGCCTATTTTCTCCCACTGAATATCTCTCCATGTCTCCTCTCTTCCTGTTTCTTCCTGTAGACACTGTCATTGTCAGTTATTGTGGCGGTTTGTACATCTGTTCACTTCCTCTATGATGCAGATGGATGCATGCTTTTTCACACACACACACACACACACACACACACACACACACACACACACACGCTCACACTCACACTCACACTCACACAAACTGAGCACTGTAGAAGCGGTTTCCTGGCTCTGTTATCTCCACATGATTCGCAGCTATGGAGGAGCAGAACTGTCAGAAATCCTCCCAACTGAGATATGGCCTCAACCCAACACACACACACACACACACACACACACACACACACACACACACACACACACACACACACAACATATACAAGAATCTCAGATCTCGTCATGGTCGTCATCTTTTTCCTTTTTTTGTGGGGGGGGGTGGGGGGGTAAATAACCTTGTTGAAATGTGCAGGCTCTCCTTTATCGTCGGGTCGGAACCCGAAATTCTGCCACATAGCAGCAGTTCTTTTGTAGGGACCAAGTCATTAGCGCTAGTGTTAGGATATATATGTTTCTAAGGTTTTATTGTTCATTCTTCTAGCACCAGTTGCTCAGCTATGAAGTTAGATATCTTATCAGTTTTCCTGTTTTAATAGGCACGTTATCAGTATGGTACCCCAGTGTTTCCTCCAGGAATTTTTACATTAGTGGCGGAGAGCCCTGTCCGCGCGCTGTGATTTTCGCGTGCACGCGCACGAAACGCGCACGCGCGCTCAAAACAACGACCTAATTTCAACCAAAACTAGAGGGAGGATGGCAAAAAAATAAAAAATAAATTACAGAATATAAACTTGTGATACCGGTTTCCATCCATCAGCTCTGAAGGTTTACGTTACTCACGGATCCAATGTCCTTCCAAACGAGCAGTCTTGGCTCCGTCTCAAACACAACAGGAAAAGTATGTCCAACTTGGCGAAAGTTTCCGAGTATTTCCAACTTGCGCGAGTTCTTCAACTTGCGACAGTTTTTCAACTAGATGTGATGGCTGTCATGTCTATCAAAATTATCAAATTAGCCATCGTCCTGGCATGATTGGGTGTTGGTTTCAACGCACCTGTTGTTTGTCCTTCCTCCGTTTGCAACAAGAAACTCTGGACCTTTTCATGAATTAAAGTGGTCTTAAAATCCAAAGTCCAAATAAAAGTAACAAACGAAAGTAATATATGTTGGTGTACATACCACAGCGCACAGTAGCTGCTGCTTGTTCTCCCGCTGTAGTTGTAGCTGGGGGTGGTGGTACCCCGCCATAAACGTTGTTAGCTGATCCTGCCAGCCATGCAGTTTCGGATCGCTCATAGCCACTGCTAGCTTCAGCAATGTTTGAAGTGTCTGGGACATATTTTTTCTTGAAAAATCCATCCATCTGTCGCTGTTTTCGTTTAATTTTTCGAAGTTATTTAACGTGATATCTTATTTGTGCACCTAGCTAGCTAGATCAGCTTTTTGTATCTTTTAGATGGTACTACCGGTGACTTTTAGCCCGTTATTTGCGAGGAGAAAACACAGGCGCCCGAGCATTTCGGCAGGTAAGACTGCTGAGCAGGGATGGTTGAGTCTGCACGGTTCTCATGCCGGTTCACATTTAGACCAATCAGGAGTAGCTAGGGGTGTAACGGATCACCTAACTCACGGATCGGATCGTGCCACGGATTTTGAGTCACGGATCGGATCATTTTTCGGATCAACACAAAACATATATTTTTTTTAATAAAAACAACATTTTCCTTGAATTCTGTAAAAACACCACTTTTAATGTGTGAAACAAAAAAACAACATTCAAGATGTCAAAACTGATATATATATATATATCACATATATATATATATAACATCTATATATAACAACATATATATATATATATAACAACATATATATATATAACATCACTGCTGCAATCTGGTTGCCAAGTGAAACCTAACTTTACCTAAATAATAAAGTGAAATCCTTTAAACATGGTAAGAAAAAAAAGTAAATAAAGCAAAGCAGCCTCAAGCTTATAACTTCATATTCATTTTCAAAAAGATGAGGATGTCCACATTGTCTGGGGAGAGGGCAGACCTATTTGCAGTCACTATGTCTCCTGCTGTGGAGAACACCCTCTCGCTAGGAACTGAAGTAGCCGGCACAGCCAGGTAGCGTCTTGCCATCATGGCAACGTGAGGGTATTTATCCTCATTCCTTTTCCACCATGCCAGTGGATCACCATCCAGTGGAATGCTGCTTGCTACCTTGTAGGATGACACCTCCTCCTCAATGGTGTTGGCAAACATCTGGACTATGTCCATGCTGCTCACAAAGGTCTCCCCAAAAAGCTCCTGCATGGCTGACTTCTTTTGTGGAGGAGATGCCTCTGGCTCTGCGTCTTCTCCTGGCAGCTCTGTGGCTTGACCCTGCAGAAAAAAGGAATCGATCTATTAATCTAACTAATCATTTATTTTCATATTTCATAGAACTATAATTGTAGCAATAACATACATTATTATCTAAATCCAAAATGGCATAGACTAAAAGAATTGCAGTATTTATTATTTAAGTAATTAAATATTAGGTAAAAAAAACGTTTTTATATATATATATATATATTTACCTTTTCTTCAGTGCCCATAATCTCAGTGATGAGATCGCTGTATGTCCTCTGACGTAGGGTAGGGTCTAGGTGAGACAGCGACTTGAACCTTGGGTCCAGTGCAGTAGATCGATGAAGGTAGTCCTGTAGAGGGGGGTCAGTGTATCTGGGGCTCAGGTCCCCTCTAATGGCAGCCTTGACATCTCCAGTGATGTTGCTGTCTTGCTCATCTGGGGCCATGGATTGTAGAATCCTTGTTTTCAGAGGTAGGATCATGGACACAGATGGTGCTGTTTCAGTGCTCATCAGAGTTGTTATCATCTTTAGGGGTTTGAGCACTTGGAGGACCTCTTCTGCCACTTTCACGTCACCATCAGACAAGGTGACAATGTCTTTGACATTTCTTTTCAGGGTCTTGTCTGTCAGTGCAGAGTACACAGCTGCCTGCTGCTCCAGATAGCGCTCCATCATGTCATAGGTGGAGTTCCATCTTGTTGTGACATCCTGTATGAGCTTGTGGGTCTTAACGTAGACGTGGAAGGCGATGGAAGAGGGTCTTAACGTAGACATAGGCACACTGGTAGCATACCTTCGAAGGTGGCGTCTACAACTCAGTGTCGGAAAGACAGTCGCAGCGGCATACCACCTCAGCACCAGAGAAGCCAGGAGGGAACTTGAGGTGCGCGTTGACAACAAATGTCTGGAGGTCCAGCAAGCCCCGAAGTACCTTGGAGTGCGCCTGGATCGGACATTATCCTTCAGGCAACACCTGGAAGAAGTCAAGGCCAAAGTGACATCCAGGGCCGCGCTGATCCGCCGCCTTGCTGGTACAACCTGGGGAGCCTCCGCTAAGACGCTAAGAATATCCACCCAAGCCCTGGTCTTCTCTGCAGCAGAATACTGCGCCCCAGTCTGGAGCAGAAGCCCTCATGCGAGAAAGGTCGACGTGGCTATCAATACCTACCTCCGAATAATAACTGGATGCTTGAAGCCTACCCCTGTGTCCCTCTTGCCAGTCCTCGCGGGAATAGCACCGGCCGGCCTCCGACGGGAGGCTGCCACCCTCGCCCTGGCCAGGAAGGCACAAAAGCATGATTGGCACATCCTGCACAACACCACCATAACACCAGCACCTCCAAGCCGACTCAAGACCCGCCACCCTTACAACAAGGCAGCACAAGCCATGCTCAACTCCACCTCTGAGGACATCTCCAGAGATGCATGGCTGGCAGCAGCTTGGAAGCAGGAGTGGGAGTCAACCGGGCCCTCCCGAATCCACCGCTACATCTGGGACCCAGGAGATGGCGCCATTGGAGGAGACGACCTACCACGCCGGCAATGGACCACACTGAACCGTCTACGAACTGGTGTCGGTCGCTTTAAAACATCAATGAAGGCGTGGGGCCTGGCGGACAGTGCGGCATGCGAGTGCGGTGACCCAGAGCAGACCGCCGACCACATAATCACCATCTGCCCCTTATATAGACCACCCTCAGAAGCCAGCCTCTTCGACCTAGAACCAGAGATGCGGGCATGGCTACGCGACACCGAGTTGGACCTCTGACGTTACACGAAAGAAGAAGCTTGTGGGTTGGTAGCTGGCGCGAGGGGATTTTGTAACGTGGCTCAAGCACATTGATCATATTTTGAAACCCTCCGTTCTCCACAACGGAGTATGGCCTCATGTCTGCCGCGATAAACTTCCCAATTGAATTGGTAATGGCTTTAGCCCGGTCTGAGTCTGCAGGAATCGTTTGTTTAAATGACGTTTGGAGAAGTTGTTGTTGAGCTACTTTTTTCTTGCCCCCCGTCATCAACACACCAGGGTGATGTCGCGTTAAATGTGTGGCCATGCTTGACGTATTGCCTGCCTCATAAGATTTCCGCGTGGCACAATGCCTACACACCGTAACTTTCTTATCGACCTCCCTCCTTCCATCATTATTATAAGTAACAGGGAAGCCAAAGTGCTCCCATACATGTGATTTCAATGACGAGGGAGGCCTTTCCAGTTCGCCAACGTTGCTGCTTAGCGGGTGATATGACGTGATATAAGTGGGACAGAGATGAGTGAATGAATGTTGTTGTCAACTCAGTATGCATGCAGAGAGTGAGAATAAAGCGCACATGATTGTTTTTCTACCGGTTACATTTGAATGAATGAATGGTCTTTATTGTCATTGCTACAGTACAGGTACCAAACAACGACATTTAGGAGGGGGGGCTCCCCTGGTGTTAGGAAAGGAAAAAAATAAATAAATAATTTGCTATTGATCCGCGGTACACATGCGTTCCGAACCGTGGAGGGCGATCCGAACGGATCACGGATTATCCGTGATCCGTTACACCCCTAGGAGTAGCCCTTGTGTCACGTCGTCAACTGAATGTTTAATGTCATTAATCTGATTTTGGATCAGCGGTTAGAGAGAGATGGGCGTGGATTTAGGTGCACTTTTAGTCAACATCCATTATAGCGCTGATCTAGGATCAGATATATTTTAATCAGCTAAAATGTTCAGAGGTGGATTTTTTAATTTATTTTTATATTTTTATTTTTAGTGGACTGAATCAATTAGTGGTGGAGGAAATTCATTCGTGGCGGCCCGCCACCAATAAATGCATATAGAGGAAACACTGGTACCCTACACATATGACCAATTATAAGTTACTGTCTGTCTGGGACTGTCTGTCTGGCCTTGACGCCAGGTGCAGCAGGAAAACTCCCTTCTCAGTTCTCACGTCAAATACAAGACAACACTCAATTCATAGTTTTAGACCATTATAATCAAGGCCATTCAGTGATTACATCATAGTGATCAAAAGGGGAAGGACTAAACGTATATAATATCATGTAAAATCTCATTTTTAAATTCTTCATAGGAGCAAGAGGTCACGTGCAGCACCCTAAAAGACTTCCTCCCACCATGCTGTTACACATTCTCAAGGGACAAACACTGCTTACTTTGGAAGTTTAATAGATAACGGAGCAGAAATGCTAAGACAGTATTGAAAAGCGTGTAGTGGGCATTTTCAAATCCTGATACCGTATTACCGTTATACCACCACCCAACCCTAGATCGGTATATATTATTTGTATAACAGGCAAGTCACGACTATGCTCTAGTGTCCTCTTGGAGACCTGCCTTCTATCCTGTGTGTGTGTGTGTGTGTGTGTGTGTGTGTGTGTGTGTGTGTGTGTGTGTGTGCACGCACTCATCTGTGTTTGCGAGTGTGTAGTGGGATAGTCGGGCACGGTCTATTTTGTTTGGCGCAGCGACCGATATACATCTACAGCGATGCGAAGCTTCATGCCAGTGTATGATTTTGACCACATGGTTGAGAAATTCCTCCCATCCTCTTTATGGGATATCTTTGTCTTATACCATTTGCAAAATTCAACATGCACCTTTTAGTTGGAGCTGATGGGCAGTGTGTGACCGATTCAGATTCAGATTCAGATAACGTTTATTGCCATTATGCTTGACACATGTAGGAATTTGCTTTGGCATTACAGTAGGTGCGTTTATGCTTTTTTCATGTATACATGAACAAAAACAAATGCAAAAAACAGGACAACACAGTACAGACAACAGTGCATTGGATAGTGCTATATAAAGTGCAGTGCAGAGTTATTTCAGATCCAGTGCATATTCAGTCCTGAGCAGACTTGGGGGCGGGGGGGAGGGGGAAGCCAGAGTCATTTAGCAGCCTGGCGGCTGAGGGGAAAACACTGAGATGACAGTGTGTGAGTAGTCTTTGGTTTGGCTCAGCGTACTATATGGGCTGGTATTTAGAGTGACACCATGACACGGATGACAATTGAAAAAATAGCATTACATTAGATACAGTATGTTAGATAAGTCTACTGCTATAAACCCTAACCCAGACCCTGCTGATCACTCGCTGGCTTAACTTGTCATCAGATCAGTTTATCAACAACACGCAGACATTATTCTCTTATTCCTGTCAACTCTCCATAAAATAGAATACTTTATTATCTGTTAGGGATTTCTTTTTTGGCATACATTAGAAGGATGAATGATTTGCATGCACAGTACTCCCTGTCTCTCTCCTTCTTTTTTCCTCTCCATCCCTCCTTCACTGATTGTACCCCTTTACCAGCCCCCCCACTGTCACTGAATGCTGCTCTGCACACACACACACACACACACACACACACACACACACACACACACACACACACACACACACACACACACACACACACACACACACACTAACCCTAACCCTAACCCTAACATATACAAGAAACCATCACAAAACATCTATGCCTCTATAAAAAGAGGAGAGAGGTGGGGGGGGACAATCCTCTGATTTCTACCTCCACCAGCTTCCCGTGTATCCACCCACCTCTCTCTCTCTCTCTCTCTCTCTCTCTCTCTCTGTCTCTCTCTCTCTGTCTCTCTCTCTCTGTCTCTCTCTCTCTCTCTGTCTCTCTCTCTGTCTCTCTCTCTCTGTCTCTCTCTCTCTCTCTCTCTCTCTCTCTCTCTCTCTCTGTCTCTCTCTCTGTCTCTCTCTCTCTCTCTCTGTCTCTCTCTCTCTCTCTCTCTCTCTCTCTCTGTCTCTCTCTCTCTCTCTCTCTGTCTCTCTCTCTCTCTGTCTCTCTCTCTCTCTCTCTCTCTCTGTCTCTCTCTCTCTCTGTCTCTCTCTCTCTCTCTCTCTCTCTCTCTCTCTCTCTCTCTCTCTCTCTCTCGCTCTCTCCAGCTCTCTCTCTGCCTAGGCACTAGCTCAGCATACTATGCCATCTGGCTGTTAGAACCAACATTCCACTCCAAGTTTTCAGAGAGCTGAAAAGAGAGGGAGTGAGAAATGAATAGATGTAAGGCAGAGAGGGGGGACAGGGAGATTCAGAGGGTTGAGATTTGACCACTAGAGAGGAGCTTAGCGTGCGTGTGAGCTCTATGTCAGTGTCTGTCTCTATCTGTCTGTCTGTCTGTCTAACTGTCTGTCTTTCTTACTGTCTGCCTGCCTGTCTGTGTGTCTGTGTGTGTGCGTGCATGCGAGCGTGCATGTGTGTGTTGAGAGAGAGAGAGACATCGACAGAGCTTAATTATGGGGATCTGGACAAGCAGGCAGAGTGGGAAGTAGATGCACACAATCTGGGCAGGATCTTGAGGGAAGTGTGTGTGTGTGTGTGTGTGTGTGTGTGTGTGTGTGTGTGTGTGTGTGTGTGTGCGCGTGTGTGTGTGTGTGTGTGTGTGTGTGTGTGTGTCTCATTTGTCTGCGTTGGCACTAGCATGCCGACCCAATGTCTCCGTCTGCGGTTCAGAGCTCTTTTCCAGCTGGAAACCATTCACCTCATTGGCCTCAGAGCCTTTCTTCTCTCTCCCTCCCTCCCTCCCTTTCTCTCTCAGTCACAACTTTCCACCATGTCTGCACCAAGGCACTGTACCCATCTCTGTTTCACACTCCCGTTACTTTCTCTATGTTTCTACTTCCCACTCTCCCTGTCACTCTCTCTTTTCCTCTGACTCTTTTGTCCAAGTCCCCCCCCCCCTGCTCCCCCCTATAGTCACAAGGTCCGCTAATGTTGTCCGTCTCATGTTTACAATAATAGTATAGGAGTCCCTTCTTAATGTAATTGGTGTGTGTAGTTGTCAGATAGCTAACACGCTGTGTCTGTCTCCAAAAATGACGAGTGTCCTGTTTTGTTTACATTCTGCAGTTTACGATGTATGGACTTTCATAGTGTATTAAGCCTGTGGTTGGATGGTGGTTGGCTGGTGCTTTTCGATATTGTTTTCTTTCTATTGGCTTAATAAAGGGCAAGTTTCACGCTTTTGGCCACCAGACATTTTGCCAGTATGGCGTTAGATCGCCACCTGGTGGTAAAGGAGCCATAATACAAGGCTGTATGCAGGGCCATGGACAGCAGTGTAGCAGAAAACAGCAGGGATTAAGTGTTTGGGGTGAGGTACATATATATATATATATATTAGGGTTGTCAATGTTAACGCTCTTGATTAATCTGGAAACCTTAACGCGTTAAAAAGAATTGCGCAAATTCATCATATTACCAAGATATATACAGTACCAGTCAAAAGTTTGACTGAACTTGAATGGGAAAGTGTGTCCAAACTTTTGGCTGGTACTGTACTGTATATGTATTAGAACTACAGCCATTCCATTCCGATTCCATTACAGAACCTCCACTAGTAAACACAAGTCAGGATGGCTGAGCAGTCTTAAGGCGCTGGGTTCAGGTCGCCATCTCCTCTGGAGGAGGTTCCAATCCCAATTCTTACAACTTTTTTTTCTTTCTCAGTAATATAAAATACGTGGCATCTCTCTCTCTCTCTCTCTCTCTCTCTCCCTCTGTCTCTCCCCCAGGAAGCCCTCCCACCCCCAGTTGGCCTCCTTCATGAGTCACATGGCCCTGGGGGGGCGTGGCCACTGGGAGGCCACCCTCACCTCCGTGCCCCGCCTCCCCAACCACAGCGCCTGTGAGATGGGCGAGCTAACACAGACAGGTACCCAGTCACACACTGGAACACGAATGACTAGTAACTTACCGGCAGCTGAATATTACACACTTAATATGTCTACAGTATGCACAAACAGGCACTGTAATCTGCTGTACTACTTGACTGTATTCTTAACATGTTGTTAGCAATACTACTAGGAAGGTGACAGACCTCATTTCTGAAAATACAAAATACCTTCACTCTGACATGCAAACAGTAATGATCCATTTCAATCAAATTCAAATCAATCACATTTTATTTGTATAGCGCATTTCTTACAAGATGCAACTCAATGCGCTTCACATACTGACAGAGCCGCAAGCAGGCAAAAGTAAAAACCTGTACACTGTGTAGCCAGGAAAATTCCCTTGCAGTCCTCTACTTATAGAGCGACTACTAACCAGTTTCTTCCTGTCAGGCGTGGTGCAGCACTTGCGCAACGGCCAGCTCCTCCGCCAAGCCTACAAGCGTCACAAACTGTTACCGTCCGATTGGTCCGCCCGGCAGCTGTGGGTGGAGACCACGGGCAAGAGCCGCACCCTCCAGAGCGGATTGGCTCTGCTGTACGGGTTCCTACCGGACTTTGACTGGACCCGTCTGACGGTGCGCCACCAGTGGAGCACGCTGTTCTGCGGCTCCGCCTGCGACTGCCCCGCCCGGAACCGCTACCTGGAGGAGGAGCAGAGGAGGCAGTACCGCCTGAGAGTGGCCGATAGCGAACTGGATCAGACTTACGCAGAGATGGCCCGTACCTTGGGTCTACCCACTCGCCAGTTACGAGCCGCCAACCCTATAGACTCCCTCCTCTGCCACCTGTGCCACGGGCTGTCCTTCCCCTGCGTGACAGGCGGCGGCTGTCTGACGCTCGCCCAGTTCGCCGTGATCCGCCGACAGCAGTTAGAAGACGAGGCGGACAGGAGGAGGGTAGGGCTGTATCGTCGCTACGCCGTCTTAGCGTCGCACCCGTACCTCAACCGCACCGCCGCCAGGATGGAGCGCGTCGCCAGGGGCAACGGGCCGGGCCGACACGCCCGGGCGGGAGGGGAGGAGGTGTTCACCCTGTCGTCGGCTCACGACGTGACGGTGGCGCCGTTGCTGAGCGCCCTGGGGTTGGAGGCGGCCCGGTTTCCGCGGTTCGCGGCGAGGGTGGTGTTTGAGTTGTGGAAGAGTCCTCCGGCGACAACACAGGGACAACGTAAGGGTCAGGACAAGGGCGGGGCGAAAGGGGAAAGGGCAAAGGGTAAGAAGGAGCTGTTTGTGAGAGTGCTCTACAACGGAGAGGACGTGACCTTTCAGACCACCTTCTGTCGCTCGCACGACCACCACGCTGCTCAACCACTATGCCCTCTGGGAAACTTCCTGAAGTTTGTGAGGAGAGACATGTTCAGTGTCCTCAACGCCACATCCTACCAGGAGGCCTGCTACAGACGGACGGGATGAGCTAGAGAGTAGGCATGGATGCAGGGGAGGGAGGGAGGGAGGGAGGGAGGGAGGGAATGAGAGAAGGGAAGAGAGGGTGGAAATAATTTAGCAGATGGTAGTACTTTTTTAAGCCATTTTCCCACTTCAATGGTAGTGCCCTTTTGCACCATTGCTAACTCAAGATAACACGTTAGATTCATAGACACTAGTACACACACACACATACGCACACACACACCATGCCTTCTTGAACAGATTTGTCAAGTAGAAGTTTGACCTCCATATTGCAAGCCTTGAGGTGTTGACAATCACTCATGGAAACTTAAAATTGTACACATTTATACACACTTTTCTAATATTTTCTAAGTTTTTGAAATGTTTATAAGACAGAGGCATTTGGGGGAAAGTGTACAGGCACTTAGCCACTTTATTCTTACATTCCTTACACACATTTGGAATGTGAGATTCCAGTGTTCCCAAATTCCTGCATTAAACAGGAATGTTGAAACTGAAAACACACAACTGGATAGGTACTTCCTGGAAGACTGCCATTTGAATTCTCATGGATTTGATCAAAATGGTGCTTGTGACATACATTGTGCTGTAGACTTTGTGTCTGTGTGATAAATTGTTCTACTTAACTCATTTATAAACCTTTTTGCTCACATGTTGAACCTTGGGGAAGGTTGTTACAGTGCTGACTCCAGACTCCGTTACAGACTCCACCACTGCTACTGTGAGAGGGACAACATTTAATTTTTATAGTAATTATACTATAGTTATTAAATTCAAGTGGTTCATCCCAATGGTTCTTTAATAACTTTCCAGTTTGGTGATCAAATGTGGGGGTTTTCTTGTTAGTTTTTTTTTTTACTGTAAAGCACATTTTACATTGGGCAGAAAAGTAAAT
>NC_137687.1:5914359-5919359 GCF_963989245.1 Nansenia antarctica
GGAGGGAATCACAAATCGTGACGTTAGAATTATAAGGTTCTATCTCAATTTTTGTCAAAATTTAGTTTTTTACATAATCTGATCCATTAGGTGTTTATTAATGCCTGTGTGGTGTTATTTTAAAAATGTTTACATTTTTGAGTTAGTAATTCATAAAATACAAAGGTTCCATCTCACAAAACATAATGGAATGTGAAAACTTTGACGCTCAATATCTCTGAACTGCCCTAAACGGAGATAGAACCTTATCATTCTAAACTCACGAAATGGCTCACTGTGACGTGTGTCTCGACATTTACAAACGAGTGTAAAGATCAATAACGTCTCAGTCCAGCCAGGGCAGGGCTGCTTCACTTCACACACCCGAAATCCATACCAGTGTTTTAAATTATGATTGTAAATATGTTTCTCCGTTATCCCTCTTGTTCTCTCATTGCCAAAGGGGGAAACAGAATAATGGAAGTGAATCATGCTACGGCAAACAAAACACTAGCACGGATGGAGGCTAGACGGTAGGCCAAACCAAATAATGATGTATTTTGATTACCATTATTCAATCATTTCTCCTCTGTTTTCTTTTGGGCCTCCAGAGAGATTTTAGTTATTTCATGTAGGACTGTTTTAGAGGCCGGAGGCATGGGTTGGGTGGAGGGAGGGTGGGTGGAGGGATGGCTGGTGGAGGGAGGGAGGATGGAGGGATGGCTGGTGGAGGGAGGGTGGATGGAGGGATGGTTGGTGGAGGGAGGGAGGATGGAGGGATGGCTGGTGGAGGGAGGGAGGATGGAGGGATGGTTGGTGGAGGGAGGGGGGATGGACGGATGGTTGGTGGAGGGAGGGAGGGTGGATGGAGGCATGGATGATGGAGGGTGGAGGGAGGATGGGAGGGTGGAGGGAGGGTGGATGGAGGCATGATTGGTGGAGGGAGCGAGGGTGGAGGCATGGTTGGTGGAGGGAGGGGGGATGGAGGGATGGTTGGGGGAGGGAGGGTGGATGGAGGCATGGTTGATGGAGGGAGGGTAGATGGAGGCATGGTTGATGGAGGGAGGGTGGATGGAGGGATGGTTGATGGAGGGAGGGTGGATGGAGGGATGGTTGGGGGAGGGAGGGTGGATGGAGGCATGGTTGTTGGAGGGAGGGTGGGTGGAGGGATGGCTGGTGGAGGGAGGGTGGATGGAGGCATGGTTGTTGGAGGGAGGGTGGGTGGAGGGATGGCTGGTGGAGGGAGGGTGGATGGAGGGATGGTTGGTGGAGGGAGGGTGGGTGGAGGGATGGCTGGTGGAGGGAGGGTGGATGGAGGGATGGTTGGTGGAGGGAGGGTGGATGGAGGGATGGTTGGTGGAGGAATGGGGATGGCTGAGGGAGGGTGGATGGAGGCATGTTTGGTGGAGGGAGGGAGGATGGAGGCATGGATGGTGGAGGGAGGGGGGATGGAGGCATGGTTGGTGGAGGGAGGGTGGAGACATGGTTGGTGGAGGAATGGGGATGGCTGAGGGAGGGTGGATGGAGGCATGTTTGGTGGAGGGAGGGAGGATGGAGGCATGGATGGTGGAGGGAGGGGGGATGGAGGCATGGTTGGTGGAGGGAGGGTGGAGACATGGTTGGTGGAGGGAGGGTGGATGGTTGGTGGAGGGAGGGTGGATGCATGGTTGGTGGAGGGAGGGGGGATGGAGGGTGGAGGGAGGGTGGAGGCATGGTTGGTGGAGGGAGGGTGGATGGTTGGTGGAGGGAGGGGGGATGGAGGGTGGAGGCATGGTTGGTGGAGGGAGGGTGGATGGTTGGTGGAGGGAGGGGGGATGGAGGGTGGAGGCATGGTTGATGGAGGGAGGGGGGTGGCTGGTGGAGGGATGGTTGATGGAGGGAGGGTGGATGGTTGGTGGAGGGAGGGGGGATGGAGGGAGGAGGGAGGGGGGAGGGAGGGTGGAGGGAGGGTGGGGGGATGGAGGGATGGATGGTTGGTGGAGGGAAGGGGGATGGAGTGACACACACACACACACACACACACTGATGGGAATGAGAAGGCCATACAGTCTAACATTCCACCCCCCCTCCCCATCCATTCCATCCTCTCAAAGTTGAGTGTTTTTGTCACACTGTAACAAGTCAGTATGATAAGACACATCACCCTTCACATACTTATACACACTACAGCAATATTACCAATACATACGAGGTGATGTTGAACACGCATGTCTAAACATGACTAGCAGCTAATACTGCACATCTGGTGCTGCTAAGGATGTGAACACCTAAAGGTTCCAATCTCCATCTTAACTTTACATTTCTCCTAAACAGGTTCTCTTTGGGCTCTGTTTTAACAGTGTCTTAGTGCAAACACAGGTGCTGGCAGGGGTGCCTGGTAGGGAAGTCTGAAATAGGAGAAGTCTGAAATATGCTGTGATGTGCTGATGTGCTATTTTCAAAGCCAGAATCCTCCGGCACACCTGATGGCACTTGACTTACTCACTGTCATGAACACATTTCTTTTACCGCTACTCCACCTAACCTGAGCACAGAGTACAGGATACAGAACTCAAGAGCAGTCGACCTTGTGCCAGCTGAAAATAAAACCCCTAGTGTGTGTGTGTGTGTGTGTGTGTGTGCGTGTGTGTTAAACTAGTAGCACCTAAAATGTTTCAGCTCCAATATAACTGTAGATATGCTGTGTATGTATGTATGTATGTATTTATATGTTATTTATGAATATGTATACTGTACTGTATGTGTAAATGAAAGTGTAGAGTTTGTATTGAGAGAGACGCCTATGTCTGTGTGAATGTTTGTGGCTAGAGGAAGGAGACAGCTGAGTTTGCCATTTGGCAGATGCCCCCGGTCTCCAGAGAACAGAATTAAATACTTGACATAGTTTGGATGGGGGGATTTTCACGCCCTCTCTCACACTCCTTCACCTTCCCCCCTTCCAACTCTCTGCTGTACGCCTCTATGTCTCTTAGTATCTCACAGCACATAAACACATATTAGCCGTATCATCTCTCATTCACACAACGGTGGAGTCACTGGTGTTAAGTGCTTCACGCGCTGCTAATTGTCTGTAATAAATAAGACACTTCAAAATAACTAGGCAAGTTTGGCAAGGCAAGTTTATTTGTATAGCACATTTCATACAACAGGGGCAATTCAAAGTGCTTTACGGTACATACATTATTTAAAATTACAGCAAGTGGAGCATAAGAAAATGTAAATTACAATGAATAAAAGCAAATATAAGAAGTAAATAGATAAAACATTTAAAAAGACAATAGTTAATGGAAAAAAGACATTATAGTAACTAGTATCATTTACAAACTTAGTATCATTTACAAACGTACACACATAAGCACACACACACACACACACACAAACACACACACACACACACACACACACACACACACACACACACACACACACACACACACACACACACACAGAGAGAGAGAGAGAACCAAAATGAAAACGTGTGTGTGTGTGAGCAGAAGTGTGTGTGTGTGTGAGCAGAAGTGTGTGTGTGTATGGGATAACTCAACCTTGACAAGTCATGATGGAATCTATAACCGATGGGGCTCAATAGCTGCCACTTCAATTTTCTTTTGCAATGAAACCCAAAATGTACTTTTTCTCTCCTCTCATACTTCACCTGAAAGTGCAGTATTGGATTTTGACATGGTTCACAAGCTTGTCAGTCAATACATTTCACTCTCTCGTCGTCTATCTCTCTCTCTCTCTCTCTCTCTCACTCTTTCTATCTCTTTCTTTTCCATCTTTGTTTATCTTTCTTTGCTCCTCCTCTCTTGGTCCATATCTCTGTTTTTATATTCCTTTTTTATGGTTTGAAATGTTCTTATCGGTCGTATTTAGTCCAGGTTTTCTGCTCTTAATGACATGCCCACAGTGAATATTGAATATAGAATATCTCCACAATCACAAGGGCCTTCATAATGATCTTGGTATCAAATGAAAGCTAACACCTGTGGGGTGGCTGTAGAAGTGTCAGAATCAAATAGAGCTAGAACATTGTGAAAAATCTCAGATTCACTCTCCGCAGCTATCGGGAGCCAATGCGGGGTGCGAAGGAGAGGGGTGACATGAGAAAATGTGTGTGTGTGAGTGTGTTTGAGTGTGTGTGTGTGTGTGTGTGTGTGTGTGTGTGTGTGTGTGTCTGTGTGTGTGTGTGTGTGTGTTCATAGAGATCGAACACACTCAGATAACCCAATCGATTGTGGTCGTGGTTCACTGGGCCCTCCGATTTGATTACCCATCTATTTCTCCTCTGTGTGCTGAGATCAAGAGTTTCTCTCCCTCCTTTCCTTGTATCTCTCCATCAGTGATGAGCCAACTGAACCCACAACTTTCAACTAAGCCAATGAACGGAGAAATTCATTAAAACATAGAATTACTTACAGTCTACAAACTTGGGTGAACAATTATCTACAGTTCATAATGCACTTAGATGGTAAACAAACTGCATGCACATACACATGCACATGTGCATGATGCACACACGCACAGAAAATGGCGACGAGGATGGGATTCCCCTTCCACCACCTCCTTCGTTCCTGATTTCACATGGTGAATTTTTGGGTTATTTTTCTGAGTGGGGCAGTCCCACTCATATTCATTTTATTGGACAGATAGTGAAGACAGACAGGAAAGTAGGGAGAGAGGGCATGTCAGCAGGGCATGGGCTGGATTCAAACCCATGCCGACATGGGCATATGTGTGCACTGTTGATCGCGGTGCTAGACCACTGGACCACCCCAGGCCACACATGGTGAATAATCGCTGGTGCAGCCTGGGAAGCATGGCCTACAGACCCCGGAACAGAACGGCAGATGTTGGCAAAATGGTTTTGCTTACCACAGTTACAGCATGTCTGACCGCGGGCTGGACAGTTCTGATCTGCTCTGATCCACAGTTACCATAAGGGCTGTTGTTTACGTTGCCGAGAGTGCTGCTGCCGCGCCAGTTCGTGACATTAGAATTATAAGGTTCTATCTCCATTT
>NC_137687.1:5924359-5926859 GCF_963989245.1 Nansenia antarctica
GTTACCTTTTTTTCTTCATAGAATTTACATGTTACATGACCTTGAAACTAGCAAAGGATTCTGGTGGTTGAAGGTGCAGCCATTATTTAGTTTGGAAATGTACACAAACACCTAGCATAGATGGTTCAGTGAGTCAGCCAGCTGAGCAACACACATTTCACATGAAACTAAATGTATGCTGTACCTGCAGCTGTGCAAACTAAACAACAGTGCTAATTATTCTAAAAGTGACTGTAAACAACAGCAACTAGCAATGTATTTATGGCTTTGGAACATAAGTAGCAGTCCCATAGAACGCAATGGGAGGGAGCATGAATCTCACAAATGAGGATCTACAGTGACTGTGTACAGTAAGCAATGGAGCAGAAGCATGTTGTCTTCTTTGTCTGTCCCCCCACACACAACGTTAAAGTAGAGATTCACAGCTTTTATTTTATGATTAGATTAGATTAGATTAGATTAAACTTTATTGTCATTGCAGAGTACAAGTACTATACAACAAAATGCAGTTTAGCATCTAACCAGAAGTGCATATAGTAATATAAGAACATGATATAAAAAAAACATGACAATGATAGTGATAGTTACAGTAAGGCAAGTACGGTAGTTTAGAGGTATGTACAGTTATGATCTATGTACAGTTAAGGTAGCTTATACAGTGTGGTAGCTTACGTATGTACAGTATGTAATGTGCAGATGTAGAGGATTTATTTGATATAAAAAGAAGCTATATCAAAGAGACATGTGCAATATACAGCATGTGGAAAGGTAGTATTGTAAACATCAGTAGTGCAAAGGTTAAAGGTTAAGGTTAATATCACATTAATTATGATATTTGTGTACATAACGATTTCACCATTTAGAAATTCCAACACCTTTTTGCATAGTGCCCCTGTTTCAGGCTATCCGAAAGAGATAGGACAGATTCATTACATGTCTAAATGAAGCAAATGTTTAGGATTTTGTCGACAATCCTTGTATGCAATAACTGCCTGAAGTCTGTGACCCATTGACCCATTTGCATTTGAGCCGCCACAGTCCTTAGTGACACACCATAACGTATAAATCAACATATCAATACTGGCCAGATGTAGGCTAGTACCTCATTTGTCACTGTATAGCATGTTTTATGATTAATACTGAGTGTTCATTGGCATCCTGGTCAGTAAATGTTCATATCGACTTAATTTACAATCATTAACCTCTTTTTAATGTTACTCAAACTGAGCAGCCAGGTTAAAGCCAGTAGAAACTACTATGATATATACAACAGCATTTCATTACGGCATTGTTAGCGACATAATTTACGATATCTTTGCTTTACCTTGACATTTGGAGTTTTTGGAGTTCCATTTATTTTCTCTCTGTTCTACTACTTTTTCTTTTTTTCCTCCTGCAAAGCTCAATAGCACAATTCTCTTCCATGTAAGAATTCCTTGCCAGAGTATCAACTTTCTCATTAGAAACTTTGAACTCCATTCCAAACCCTGTTCGTCTGTGTGTGTGTGTGTGTGTGTGTGTGTGTGTGTGTGTGTGTGTGTGTGTGTGTGTGTGTGTGTGTGTGTGTGTGTGCGCGTGCGTGCGTGCGTGTGTGTGAGTGTAAAATAATTTCAGATATATTTAGTTTAGTTTAGTTTAGTTTATTGTTTATTTCACAGGGACAGTGCATATTAAAATACATATGAGACACAAATGCAATGCAATATTTACTGTAAAATCAAATATATTGACCTGTCTTGTGTATTTCTGGAGAGCTGCTAAGGTCTGGGTACTTTCTTACCAATGTCGGTGGGGACTTGACTGCTCTGCTCTGGCCTGTCTCAGTCTTTACCCTGTCATAACAAGTCTCTCCCCCCCACCCCCCCCTCACACACAACCTCTCAGGTTTACCACTCAGCCTCGGCCCAGCTAACGTCCTCTGACTTTTCCTCACCTTGTTAGGTTGTGGTGGTGGGGGAGGGGGGAGGGAGGGGGGGGGAACAAAACACACAACATAAATAAGCTATTCCACTTAAATTGTACCACGATGAGAAAAAAAACTGGTAATGTTATAGAAACACAAACCACAAACGTGTGCTTTTGAGAACACTGGATCCCAAAGTGCCAGGTCGAATCTGTCAGTAGAGTCATCAGGAGTAGCCTGTCCCGGAATGTGAGTGTGAGTGTGTGTGTGTGTGTGTGTGTGTGTGTGTGTGTGTGTGTGTGTGTGTGTGTGTGTGTGTGTGCTCGTGCCTGCCGTGTATAAAAACTCCAACTCTTTTAACTCACACACACACCACTCAGTCCACAAGAAAGAAAGGGGTTCATGGAGTACGTAGTGTCTATGAAACAGCCACCCGCCACAGTGGTTTGACAGGGAATGCTGTTCAACACGGGTAACTCAAGTCTGTCTCCAGTCCTTGAGTTACCGTAAGCCCTGCCTTTAAAACAGTGATCAGATTCTATTGAATGTGGCGTCGACACATGAATGAGTCCTTGGATTGAATAGTTTGGCTGCTGT
>NC_137687.1:5931859-5944359 GCF_963989245.1 Nansenia antarctica
TCGTGTATTATGTAATTTACGCTGACTCCGTTCTTCAGTTTCACCACAATGCTCCTCTTTCACATCATAAAAAAAAGTTTCGCTTTATAAAACATCCTTATTGCTTCTGTGTTTAACCTTGGGAATAGATCGTAGAGAGGTGGGGAGATGGAGAAAAGAGAGAGAGAGAGGGGGGAAAGAAGACTGCTCTCTTGTTCTCTCTCTCTTGGCTCTAATTACCTGGTAATCGAGGTAGTGGTGGTGGCGGCGGCGGTGGTGTGTGTCATTAGGGTGGTCCTGTTGCCTTAGCTCAGATTAAACGCTGATGCAGAGTGGAGACAGCTGGAAGAGGAGAGCCAAGGTCATTAAGGTATACTGCTGGAAAGAAAGAAATTGAGGCACTCCTCTGTATGAGTTAAGGAGCCTTTATTTGCAAAAACAAACAGAAAGGAAAAGGTAAAAATAAAAACAGTGGTGGTGACAGCCTGAGAGATGGGGGGGATGGAGGATGGAGAGGATAGGAGAGGAGGAAGGCAGCAACCCTCAAATGAAAGAGGTCCTGAGAGGCCAGACACTAAGAAAGTGTGGAAGTGTATATTTATTCAACCAAAAGCATTAGAGTGGTTGAAAACAAAGCTAGGGCTTATGGGGGGTCAGATGGGACTATGTTGCTAGGTTAGGTGGTAGGGTGTGTTGTTAGCTAATGCTAATGTTTTATAATACTTTTCCCTGGCAACTTACCGTAACCCTAACCCACACCCTAACCGTGGTCACCTAGCTCAGGGTACCTGGGCCTCCACACTTCCCTATGTAACTGGATCCTGGAATTCCTGACAGGCAGATCCCAGGGGGTGAAGGTAGGCAGCATCACCTCATCCACTCTGAGTCTCAACACAGGGGCCCCCCCAGGGCTGTGTGCTCAGCTCCGCTACTGTACACCTTGTTCACCCATGACTGCGTGGCCATGCACAGCTCCCAACTCCATCATAAGATTTGCCGATAACACCACTGTGGTTGTCTTGATCACCGAAAATAACGAGTCAGTCTACAGGGATGAGGTAAGAGTCCTGCTGGCCAATAGTAATTAGCGGGTTTATGATAATCTCGTTTTTTGGGCTGGTTTTTGATGGATTTAGCGGTTTTTAGACTGTGGTTAGGCTGGAAATTGTCAATCCCATCTGGCAACCCTGCCCACAATTCCAAGCAGGAACAATCGGCCAACAGAGCCGAGCTGTCAGAAGAGGCGGGACTACAACCTCTCCCTGAACATCAGCCCTTCAGCATGTCAACAGCCACATCAACTCAACTAAATCAGCCTACCGTCACCTGACAAAACATAACAAGAATGAGAGGTTTCATGTCCAAGCAAGACCTTGCTCATCCATGCATTTGTTTTGAGTAGACTTGATTATTGTAATGGTCTACTAACAGGCCTAATCTAAATTGCAGCTCATCCAAAAACGCCGCTGCTAGGATCCTAACAAAAACGTTTGAACACATTACACCAATCCTGAGATCTCTACACTGGCTACCAGTCTCTCTGAGAATTGAATTCAAAGTACTCCTAATTGTATACAAATCACAAAATGGTCTTGGACCAAAATACATTCAGATCTCCTCCCACCCTATATTCCAGCAAGGCCCCTAAGGTCAGCTGAGACTAATCAGCTAGTCATTCCAAGAGTGAAAACTAAACGCGGTGCGGCACCTTTCAGTCACGCTGCTGCATGCTCCTGGAACAAACTCCCTGAAGAAATCATACAGGCCCAAACCCTAAAAATATTTAAATCTAAGCTAAAAAAACATCATGTTTTGCAACAGTTATGATTAAACACTAACGCTTAAATATTATTATTATTAGTATTAGTATTAGTATTATTATTATTATAATTATAATTATAATTAGTAGTAGTAGTGGTGGTGGTGGTGGTGGTGGTGGTAGTAGTAGTAGTGGTGGTGGTGGTGGTGGTGGTGGTGGTGGTGGTGGTGGTGGTGGTGGTGGTGGTGGTGGTGGTGGTGGTGGTGGTAGTAGTAGTAGTAGTAGTAGTAGTAGTAGTAGTAGTAGTAGTAGTAGTAGTAGTAGTGGTGATGGTGGTGGTGGTGATGGTGCAGATTCCACGTGACAGTAATGTGCAGATGAGCCTGTTATGGTGGTCTATCATTACTGCATGCACGTTTTACAAGGAGACTGTGTTGAATAAACAATACCCAATGGGCGCTCTACCAGACTTAATTTAATTAAATCTGTGATTTGTTTCTGTTTGTGTGCCGCAGTGCAGTGCAGTGAGGGAGGGGTAGGGGGGAGAGGTAGAAAGAGAGATAAATTAATAAGTGGAAGTGAAGTAAAGTACGAGGCAGCAGTGGAACGATTAGTGCGTAGGTATCCATCATTAGAGCTCCGCTGGGGTCGATCCCCATGGACACTGAGACACTGTATACTTAATCTGCCCCCCCCACACACACACACGCACACGCACACACACACACACACACTCACGCACGCACACACACACACACACACACACACACACACACACACACACACACATACAAACGCACACACACACACACACGTACACACACACACACGCACACACACACACACACACACACGCACACACACACACACACACACACACACACACACACACACACACACACACACACATTTCTAGGACACCAGAGCAACTGAACTGCTATTGGTTAACCCATGTTTCAAGGATTGATTATATTATGTCATACAAGGTCTAAGTGTTACTTCTGTCTCCTTTTCATCCCATTCTAGTCTCTCCCTCTCTCCTTCTCTCTCTCTCACCTCCGTTGCCCTGTTTTTCTCCCTCTCTTTCTCTCCGACCCTATTTCCAGTCCTCTCTCTCACTGCGGCAGTGTGTGAGTGTGTGTGTGTGTGTGTGTGTGTGTGTGTGTGTATTTTCATGCTCCCTGATCTCTGTCTGACAGCCTGTCTGCTACAGCACCACTTACCGTCTCCATTTATTATGCCTGCATGCATATTGCATCGAGTTTGGTGTAGTGTGTGTGTGTGTGTGTGTGTGTGTGTGTGTGTGTGTGTGTGTGTGTGCGTGTGTGTGTGTGTGTGTGTGTGTGTATGTGTGTATGACATGACATTGGGAGACAGATGTGTTTGCACAGTCATAAATATCATTAAAATTACAGCCCAGCACTTTGCACAACCGATACAGGCTATGAAAACAAAGGCAAAACAGCGTTGGCTGTTGATATTTTTGTTTATGTTTGAGTGTGTGTACGACCGGGGTGTATGTGTGAGCATGTATACTGTATGATAGCATGTACAGTATATGTATGTGTTTTACATGCATATGAATCTTCAATGTGTGATTCAATGCATGATACTGATGTATCATGAGGTTGTTTAGGTCCTGTTGTTGGCTGCCTCCCGGTGGAAACGTGTCCAACGTTCTCTCTCCTCTTGATCTTCCAAATTACTCTCATTCCTCTTGGAATGTGGCCCGGCTCGCACGGGAAAGGGTGTTCATTATTGGCCAAAAACTCAGGAGAAAATAACACATTCCCTCACTTGTTGAGGGAACATGTGCTGGATCAAAACCTGGGGGGGGGTTGTGGGTTGTGCTATTACCTCTAATAGCTGTTGCTGTACTGATAGAGGATAAATGGATGCCCTCCTCTATCCCTGTCTTGGTCTTTGGGGCTGTGCAGATGACTCTGTTACCAGAACTTGCAATTGGGGGTGGGTGTAGACCTCTGTCCTGTCAACAGTTGGGTGGGGGTGGAAGACCTTTGTGTGGAAAATGATGGGCTTTGGCTTGTATCCCTCTGTAGAGACGGGAGTGGAGTTGCAGGTCTTGAGCTGTATAGTATAGTATATTTATATCAACGGTAATCAAGTGCTTTAGTTGGCGAGCGAACTTGGTGACGATAAGCATAATACGAGTTGACTCGCTGTTAAATTAATGTATATACTGTATACCAGTGGTCTTCAACCAGGGGTCCGCGACCCCTAGGGGGTCCGCAGAGGTACTGCAGGGGGTCCGCCAATTATTCACCAAATTGACAAAAATAATTTGTGAGAATTAAAAAATATAACAAAAATGATATTGAGTAAAGTACAAGCATTAATAGGCAATAATACACTACTTTTGACAAAAACTATTTACAAAATAAATGATTCCCATGATGCAGAGTCTAACATAACGTTAGCTAAAAAAAAAAAAAAACTGTCTAGCAAGCTAGGTGTTGGTTAAAATGGTGCAGTTCGGTCTTTGTTGTGAAATTAACGTTAATCAATAACGGGAAATTATATATTTTTATCAATCATAAACGCATATAGGCTAATAACCCAGCATATAAATAATAAGGTGGAATAAAAGGTGAATTAAATAAATATAAAAGTTATTATAGGCCTTAAAATGTGACACATTAAAAAAAAATATATGGAATGGAATGGACTTTATTTGTCATTGCTACAGTACAGGTACCAAACAACGAAATTTAGGAGGGGTGGCTCCCCTGGTGTTAGGAAAGATTTTTTTATTTTTTATTTTTAGAAAAAGCATAAATGCATAAAATCACAAGAAGGTAAAAGAGCTGGTTTACATCAATAAAGGCTATGTACACAATCCACTGTACTATACTGCACAGATAGTCAACTAGGGTTGTCATATTGCACAAAGAGTATTTTTTCACATTATTTTAAAGTGTCACAGTTTGCAGGCTTGAAAATGTACATGTTTGTGCCTCAGCACTAGCTGCCATACAATCCGTCCGGACTGTCCTGGGCCCAGAACTTAGGCCTTTTCTGTGTTCAGGGCCTTGACGGCCCTGTGGTAGAAGCAGTCTGTGGGGCAGTCTGTGGGGGTCCCTGTTCTGTTTGTCTCCCGTCCAAGGGGTCCTTGGGCTGAAAAAGGTTGAAGACCCCTGCTGTATACTATACAGCGTCCTTGGGTTTGTGAAAGGCGCTATATAAATTAAAGTTATTATTATTATTGAGCTCAGCCCTGATCCTGCCTCCTCTAGATCCTCTGAACTTGCAGTGTGTTTCTTGAGCTACAATATGTAATAGTAGATAGTCAGTATAATAACCAGATAAAAAAATATATTAAAAACATGAATCCCTATAAGTAAAACACCCATTTTGACTAACTTTTACATCCAACTCAATAACAGTCATGTTTTACTATGCTTATTCATATCTAGCTGATAAATGAAGCAATAAAACATACTAACCTTCTCGGCTGCACACGAGGTAGCAGGAAACTCATAATTCTGTCGTATTTCCACTCTCTCATTTTGCCACCTGCAGAGCCGCTTGGCTTATTTTGTAGCTTTTAGTTTTTTTACAAATGCATCAGAGCACCTTCCACCTCCGCTGGAGAGGCACATGACAGCAACTCACTTCCCTATAGGCCAAATGATGAGATGTGGAAAGCCATTGCCTCAACATGTTTGGTCCAAGTGGAACTTCCCAAACTGCCAAGGTGCCATTGATGGCAAACATGGGACCATAACAGCACCTTCAAATTCCGGGAAAGCCTGTTCTTCAACTACTGGAAGACATTCTCCATTGTTCTTCACATTTGTCCAGGTGGGGGACCACGGAAGGACGAGCGATGGTGGTGTGTTCTCCAACTCTGCACTCGGAAGAGGCATGGAGGCCAGAATGTTGGAGGTGCCTGCAGACAGCCCTAGGCCAGGGCCGGGTGTACAGGGTCCCATGCCCTACACCATGGGTCGGCAACAGGCGGCCCACGGGCCATTGTTGTACATATGGATGTAAGGATCTTGTAACTTCGCAAACAATAGCAGCATTGAAATAGTTTAGTTTATGTTCAACTAGAAAAGGTAGTGAGCGCAGATTTGTCATGTTTTGACTTTGCTGGGAGTTCGTTAAAAATGCCTTTCCACCAAAGAACTGTGGAGCCACGGCGTGTGAGCAGGCTGCATGGGAGGGTCGGTCACTCGCCGGGGGAAGACGGGGGTTTCATTGTGGTGGATGGTCGCAAACTTCGGAAGCCTGTTATATTTTCTGCATTGGATGAGGTTTGCTGTCATACAATCATCTATCAATGTAGAATTATATTTAACACTACTAATTAGTCAACTCCCTAACAGCAGCGGAGAGAACCAAAAGTACCAAGTGAGAAACTCCTCGCTGTGATTGGTTAACTTGTTCCATGTGAAAACGTCTTGCGTCAGACATATGTAACCCTTTGCGTGCCGGACCAGGGAATGTTCAGGCCTCTGTTCACACATAAGCCGACCCGGTACATTCCATGGAATTATACACGGTCCCGACCCGGGTAATTGCCTGGTCAGTTACGTTCACACATAGCCCGGACCAGGGAAATTCCATGGAATATACTGGGAAGGCTCGTATATGTGAAAGGGGTTCTAGACTGTCACAACAGAGGACAGGAAGGGAGATGGGGAGAGAAGGTTTGTTGCTTTGTTGGAGGGGTTGACTGATGTAGAAAGAAGGATATGTGTGTATATATACACAATAATTACAGTTATGTTCAAGAGACAAACAGAGGAAGCAGGAAGGAGAAGATAAAGGAAAGTGCGTGGGCTTATATCTGCCTGTAAGAGATGGACACAGGGGGATTGTGGGTTGGATGAAAGAGAATAATAAGAGAGAGACAGAGAGAGAGAGTCGTCATATGTGACAGAGAGAAGAGGAAAGAGATGCAAAGCCAGGCCTTCTAGAGGCTGATATGGAGAAGACTGGACTCGGTCTGTTTGTGAGGAGAGAGGGTAAAGAGAGAGAATGAGGAAGAGAGATGTTTTGTTAAAGTGTGCCTGAGATAAATTTATAGCAAATCGGTTGAACTGGCCATGCTGAGGGGAGGGACGGTGGTGCTTTTGGGGGTGCCTTGCCATGCATAAATCACCCACCTGGAGCGAGTACAAAGACTGCCATCGTCATGGCGATGTGCCACCCCCAACATGCTGTTTGTGTGGAAATAATGGGAACAGGCGTGCTGATAATGGAAAAAGATTGGGCCAAATATTTCCCCACTCCTCTCCAAAACTGGGACATTACAGTACATAAGTGGTGGTGGTTTTAGGGTTAGTTCGTGATTGGCAGCTAAGAGAGCGAGAGAGAGAGAGAGAGAGAGAGAGAGAGAGAGAGAGAGAGAGAGAGAGAGAGAGAGAGAGAGAGGGAGAGAGAGAGAGAGAGAGAGAGAGAGAGAGAGAGAGAGAGAGAGAGAGAGAGAGAGAGAGAGAGAGAGAGAAAGCAGGAGAAAGAAAGGTGGAAAGAGGACAAGAATTCTTTGGATCACTTCTACCAATAATTATGGCATAATTATGGCAATTATGTATATGTTAGTTAACCTGTTACAGGACAGGGGTGGAGGCATTAAAACCCTGACTTGCAACCTGGGTTAGCATCACTGGTTCAAATCCTGGTTGGGAGACTGTTGGTAATTATGCTAATTCTTTTTGCTTATGTTAATGTTTGCTAATGCCTTCCCCTGACAACTTACCCTAATTATTATTATTTTAATTTTTTTCTCTGAGTGGGGCAGTCCCACTCATATTTTTCATTTTTATTGACAGATACAGTAGAGATTTTAGACAGGAAGGATGGGTGAGAGAGAGGAGGGATGACATGCAGGATATGTCCCCGGCCGGAATCGAACGTTTTACATGGTCAACGCTTAACCCGCTACACCACCTAAGCCCCCCGACTTACCCTAACCTTAACATCTTGAAGTTAAGGCCTAAAACTGTCTAACTGCCATGCAAGTCGTATCTCATGTAGCCTAAAACTTTCATACAACGTATCTATCTCGGTCGCCTCTGGAGCTTTTGATATGAACCGGCCGGGCCGTAAGATTTCATATAAATGTTGTGTTCTGCTTTTTGTATAAATTCATACAAATTATGTGACGGTCCTCCTGTGGCTGTCCTGTTGGTATCTACATGTCTGCTATACACACAGAAATGCACGCAAACGCACACACAGAGTCTTGAGAGGCTCAGAGAGAGAGGTGTGTAGGGGGAGGTGGTGTGTAGGGGAGATGGGTGTAGGGGTGTAAGGGAGGTGGTAAGAGGGTGTAGGAGAGGTGGGGTGTAGGGAAGGTGGGAAGAGGGGTGTTGGGGATGTGGGGAGAGGGGTTTAGGGGAGGTGAGTGTAGGGGAGAGGTGTATAGGGGAGGAGGGGAGAGGTGTGTAGGGGAGGAGGGGAGAGGGGTTTAGAGGAGGTGGGTTTAGGGGAGGAGGGGAGAGGTTTGTAGGGGAGGAGGGGAGAGGGGTTTAGGGGAGGTGGGTTTAGGGGAGGAGGGGAGAGGTGTGTAGGGGAGGAGGGGAGAGGGGTGTAGGGGGAGAGAGGGAGAGGTGTATAGGGAGGTGGGGTGTAGGGGAGATGGGTGTAAGGGAGAAGGGGTGGAGGGTGAGAGGGGTGTAGGGGAGAAGGGGAGGAGGGGAGGAGAAGTATTATTTTGTTGAGAGGCTCTTGGGCTCTACTTGCATGTGTCACTCAGGCAGCTGCAACTCAGTGGGGTTCTGTCACCAGAGTGTGTGTTTGTTCAGGGCTAACACACACACGCGTACGCGCGCACACACACACACACACACACAGACACACACACACACACACACACGCATGCGCACGCACACACACACACACACACACGCATGCGCACGCACACACAAACACACACACACACACACAGGCGCACACACACACACACACACACACACACACCCCCCCCCCCCCCCCACACACACACACACACACACACACACGCGCGCGCACACTTTCATGTTCTTGTCTTAATGCTCCAGTGGACGTCATTAGGGGAATGTAGTTATTGTGAGGGGTTGTGAGTGATGTGGTGTGGGTGTAGACCAAACCGAAACGGGACACCCCTCTTCAAGTGTGTGGGTCTGTACGTGCGTGCATGCTTGCTTGCGTTTGTATGGTTGTGTGTGTGTGTGTGTGTGTGTACGTGCGTGTCCTCAAGCAGGAGAGAAATACAATCAACAGAGGGCACTGTCAACCCTCTCTCTAAAACACTCTGTCTCTCTTTCGTCCAGCTCTCTCTAAAACATCTCTCGTGATTCTGTGACTTTTCTGTCTTTATTATAACGGTATTCCATTTACTGACAGGTATTAGGTTACAGTACCTTACGGGTTTGAGCATCGCCAATATATATATCTTTATTATTGTAGTAGCTAAATGATATGGCAACTAAAAGTAGAGAGGGATTATGGAAGAGTTAGAACACAGCACTCAATAATCCAGCACCGTTTGGACTGGTAGAGATAGGGAACACAAATACTTGCTGTGTACCGACTGCAAATAGAATTGCATTAGCTTTTAACTCTGATTGATGGGTAAACGCTGCTAAGGAGAGGAACATGTCCACTCACTTTTATCTCCATTTTGAGAGCTGAGTGCAGTGGTTTTAAAAAAAGAGAATGCTTGTTCAGTACAGTGGTTGAATAAGAGATGCTTGTTTACATTTTTACAATTTTTGTGTTTGCATAGTTGCGTGTGTGTGTGTGTGTGTGTGTGTGTGTGTTTGTGTGTTTAAGTGTGCTTGTTTGTCACAAAGAGCTTCCTGTCTTGTGGCCCAGTAAGAGGGAGAGGGTGTGTACTGCTGAAGTGTTATCGTTGAGTACAACCGGTTTCTCTTTTGTTGGGTGCGTCCATTTTATTTCTCCTCTCTCATTCTTCTTCCTCACCCTTTCATCCGCTGCGGGTGTGAGGATCTGCCTCTCGCTCCCCCTCTCTCTCTCTCTCTCTCTCTCTCTCTCTCTCTCTCACTCCCCCTCTCTCTCTCTCTCTCTCTCTCTCTCTCTCTCTCTCTCTCTCCTCTCTCTCTCTCTCTCTCTCTCTCCCTCTCTCTCTCTCTCTCACTCTCTCTCTCTCACTCTTTTATCCCTCTCCCTCCATTCCTGAGTACTAATTAGCCATACTCCTTGTGGTCACCTCTCCTTCAGATTCCCTCTCCTTTGAAGTTATTTTAGCGCAGATCTACAAGAGAGCTAATGCAGACAAAACAAGGGAAAGAGCTCTGAGGATGTGTGTGTGTGTGTGTGTGTGTGTGTGTGTGTGTCTGTCTGGGACAGAGTGAAAGAGATATACGTCGGGTGTATGTGTCTGTGTTTGTGTGTGACAGATTAGGGATAAAACATAAGTGAAAGAAAACTAGGTTGTCAGTGGGTGGTGCGTAACAGTGTCTTGTGTATCATACTGTACATCTTTACATAAGTGTATTTGTATGTGTGTGTGTGTGTGTGTGTGTGTGTGTGTGTGTGTGTGTCTGTCTGTCTGTCTGTCTGTCTGTCTGCCTGTATGCTGTCTGGTTGTTATGGTTGTGTTGGACTGAATAGCCAGAGTTGAGCTGCTCTCCATTTCTCTGAAATTATCAAGAGTTGTCTCCACCTACACGCACGCACAAACGCACGCACACACACACACACACACACACACACACACACACACATACACACACACACACACACACAAATGCTTTGAGTTGCATCCATGTACGAAAGGCGCTATATAAATACAGTTTCACTTCACTTCACTTCACACACACACACACACACACACACACACACACTCCCAAAGGAATGTGTGTAGTTGTGTGTAGTTTAGATCTATGGACAACCTGGGTGCTTTGAAGCCGCCTGTGCCTATCTGTGTTAACTGCATCTCTTTCTCCATCCCTGCTATGTAGTCTCATGTGGTTTTAATGTGTCATGTGTTTGTTAGTGTGATTCTCTTCATATGTGCTCATGTGTGTGTTGGTGTGTATGTGATGATTATTATATATTTTTTTAACTTTATTTGGCTTTACCTCCCTACACACACACACACACACACACACACACACACACACACACACTGTACACACACACTGTACACACACACACACACTGTACACACACACTGTACACACACACACACACTGTACACACACACACACACACACTGTAGTGTACACACACACACACACACACACACACACACACGGAACCCTTGCTTTTTGGAGGGCTTGGCACAGTGCTAATTGTCTCCTAAAGCATCTCAAGCGTTCCCCGAAACGCCGCCAACGAGAGACGCAAAGGGGAAAAAAGGAAGAGAATGAGGCAGTAAGATTTACGAGTCAAGTGTGAGAGAGATGGGGGAGTATCCGATATTTCCCATCTGTGTCAGGCCTCACCACAGACCACAGTTTAAATGAGAAACACAAACACACACTGTGGGCTAGAGACTCTGCAACGGTGCTGCATCATGATGTTTGGCTTTGCCTCTGATACTACTTTGTTTTCATGTTAGCGTTCTACCCACTTATTTTTGTGTATTTACTGTAAGTTGTTTCACAGAATGTCCCTCTAAAATGATTGAATGTGGTTGAACGTAATTGAAGAGGGGGTGGTTCTGGATATGTATGAGTATGGTTTTTAAAATTGTTCAGTCACGTTGTTGTAGTGGGTTGTATGGTTATAAACCTCCCCTGAGTTCCACAGTTGGCGTCCTCCAGCTGTTCGCTAGGTCGTCCCAACATGCCCCCTCCGGTGACTGGTAACATAGAGCAGAGCTGAGGCAAGACAAGGCACAGACACAAAGAACCCCCCCCCCCCACACACACACACACACACACATTCCTTGGGACTCCACCCACAATGGCAGACACACAAATACGTCCAAATGACACAAAATACCCAAATGACACAAAATAAATGTAATTAAATAATTAAATTATAAACAAATTAATCTGATCCCATCATGGAATAAACATTTTAGTTTACGTTTAGATACGTTATTCAGAAAAGAAGGAAGTAGAGAGTTAGAGAGAGAGGGAAATCGGGATAGAGATGGAGGTGTATTGATTTGGGAGAGGCGGGAGGCGAGAGGCGAGAGGCGGATATTCCCTGCTGAGAGTAATCAGCTCAGATGATCACATGGTCCAGGGAATCACCAAGGAAACGTCACGGCGACGGGCCAAGGGGAGGGGATAGACATCCTAACTGTTACTGCACAATGTCTACTCTACATACATGAACAGTATGTTACCACTTAAATATGGGGAACACTTTTAAGGCACTCATTTGTGGCTTATAAGTGTTTAATAAGTAGCTAATTGTGGCTAAAAATGGGAGGGTTGACAGGTATGATTTGGGCACCCCTAGTCAAAATGCCTTTTATAATTAATATCTAAGTGAAAAGAAGCAAACCTAACCTCTAAATGGTACAAAGTTAAACATGACACATTTCATCACATTTTAAAGCAAGATACATTTTTTTTTACAGTTTCAAAATAATAAAACAAGGAAAAATGCTTCTTTCTGGCAACTCTGCCATGTAGGTCTTTGTTGTTTAAGGTACACTGTATTGTTGTCCTGTCAACAACTAGTCTACTCTTTTTTGCAGCTCTTTTGCAGTGATGTGTGGGTTCTTCTGAGCATTTCTCACCAGATCTCGGGCCATTCTATCATACATTTGTCTTGGTCTTCCAGATCTTGCTTTAACTTCAATTATTCCATTTATTTTCAATTTGTATCG
>NC_137687.1:5951859-5961859 GCF_963989245.1 Nansenia antarctica
TGTGTGTGTGTGTGTGTTGTATGTTTGTAATCTGTTCTACAGTAAACACACACACTCATAATGTGGTATTACTGTAGTGTACACAATGCCTATTGTACTGCACATCAAAAAACACAAAAAGCATGCTGTTTCTATAGAGCGTACGTACCATCTCGAACCATTCCATAAGCATTTATGCAATATGTACGTATGTCTGTAAATAACGGATCCAGCTTTTTAGAACTTAAAAAAGGGAGAAAAATAACGTCCAGGAAGGGTCTTCTACAGACAGACGCCTCACAAGACTGGGTAGGTGAGGCTCACAATGAAGGTGGAAACTGCTCAACTATCAATCTTAATACATCTAAACTAAAGCTATAGTACACACAGCTAACATCGGCTAGCATCTGCGTGGCAAAATGAATTTCCCCACGGGGATAAATAAAGTATTTATCTATCTATCTATCTATCTATCTAGAAGATAACTACTCATTTTGGGTCCGTGGGAGACCTGCGTGTGCATGACACGTCCCCCCCCCCTCCTTCTATAGCACTTGGAAGACAATAGGCTTCCAGATGGACAAGTCGTGGGAGGCAACACGTCTGTTCTTCAAGACTAGAGTGTATGGGGCAAAATGCTCACAAACTCAAACACAAACACACACTATACAGTTCAATCAGCTGTAATCCACCCAGACCATATACAGTAGAGAGTGTAGCAGTGCTGCAGAGAGGCGGCCTTGTGTTGAGGAGAAGAGAACATCAGCCCTGCTGAGTCACTCTGGCTATTGCTACATTATGGACCGACCAGGGAGAGAGAGCTCACGGCCACCATTGGTTATGCTATACACCTCCTTTTAATACACTCGCTGGCTCTCCAAAACATGTAATGGAGCAAATTAATACACTCTCATCAGACAGAGCCCTAGAATTGAAAAGCAATTTAATCAACCTTTGTCTCCCTGTGTAATTTGTTCCTCTCTTTCCATCCATCAAACGGTTTCTATTGCTCTTGGCTCAGAGTAGAGGGCGAGGACAGGACACATAGACACGGGATGAGCTCCTCTTGGCTAGCTCTGTCCTGAATTGCACAGACCATCATTTGTTAGCTCTCCAATAGTAATGGTAACATTTGACAATTTTTCATTAAGCAATATGTTGACAGTGTTACACTGTACCTCCAACATAGTTATCCCTCTCTGCTTAAAATTCAACTCCAGTAACTTCTAATACCATTATACTGGACTGTAATTATGTTTGTCTGACTTCTATTCATTCCTCTTTATGTCATTGAATATAATGCTCCATCGTGCTTTACTGGAAACAAATTCAAGCAACCTAGGTCATGTGGCAATTAACATGATCTTGTGTCTTGTCACTCAGAATATGCGTCACTGTCTGTCTTGGAAGAAAAACATACTCTAAAGTGTATGAATTAGGCCAGGGGTGCCCAATACGTCGATCGCGATCGACCGGTCGATCGCAAAGGTAGTATGGGTAGATCGCATGGCATTGAACAAAACGAAGAAAAAAAAAGAAGAAAAAAAAAAGTTCGCCTATCATCCATCCTCACTATGGCTTTTGCCACTTGATTGACGTACAGGTAAGCCAGTCTGAGATCTGATCTTTTCACCTACACCTAACACGCGGTTCACCACGCATGCGCAGTCAACAGCACCAACTTAGGCTGTTTGAGAGGAGCTTTGAATCCTACGCAGCATGCCTAGTGGTGAATATGTTACACATCCATGTACAGTATACGTCCGGGGACAGTCTGCATTATTGGTATAGGAACTGAACTGGACATGCAGTGAACCAGCCTTGGGTCAAGGGTTTTCCCTCTTCCGTTACAACAGTGGTTTGGTAGGCATTGTCCACGGTCGGCAATGCAAATAGTGAATCATGGAAGAAAAAAATACGGTATTCATAATTGAGAATGCCAGTTCCTCTTCTATTCCTATCTCATTAAGAGTGATTGTGAATAATTTATTATCCATTTTAAAATCAGTGACTGAAATCATAGGTTGGATGGCACTACTAAGTAGTGTATTCACCACACCTAAGAAACCCATAACAATTATAAATATATATATATTTTTTAATGTTTTTACTACCATACAGATATTTGTTTTTTATCTTCTCACTAAATTGTTGGTAAAATTGGTAACTTGTTTATGTGTGTGTGTGTCTAGATGGGCAAATCTATATGTACTGTATATGTTACGGTACATGTGGGAATACGGTAAATGTGGGAAAACTAGGGTTAGGTGCTACGTCGACTTGGTACATGCTGGCATGTCTAACCCTAACCCTAATCCTAACCCTAACCGTAGCACCTTAGTACCTAACCCTAACCCTAGTTTTCCCACATGTACCGTATTCCCACATGTACCGTAACATATATACGTATGCAGACATGTTTGAGAGGGAGGGGTGGGTGGAGGGGAGGGAGAAAAACTTAAAATATTCATGCTTTTTTCAATGTACATGACGTCTTCTATACTGGAAGAAAAAAAAGAAAAGAAAAAGAAAAAAAATAAACCCATAAAAAGCTGTGAGAAACACTGATTCCAGTAACATCCACATAGCCACTGAAACACCTGTGTCTAAGGAATCACACCAGTGTGCGTTAGATGTACACTCAAAGGAAGACATTTATCATTGTAGGAGATGTATGGAGGAATTCCCAAGCAGGTTAAAAACAGCTGGAATTATGCATTGAAGATGAAACTGAATGCCGGCTATCTGAGCCTTAATAGAAGAAGGCTGTAGTTTCTGAGATTCAAAGCAATGAACTATGAAAGCACCATATATCAACAGGCATGACCACATCCGAAAATGCAGCACAGAAAGAAGTGAAGTAAGACCATGCAGATCGTACGCTTTTACTGTAGATTTCTCATGTACAGAACCACCTTGGATTTACAGGGACTCATTTAACCTAGAACCATATGTGACAGGGCATGGTTAAAAAGTCCGCAAGTAGGGCAAAAATCATTTTTCAGGTTTTTCCAGATTATGAAAGGCTAGATTGTAAGCTTTAAAATGATGTGTCATACATTGAAATCTGAAACATACGGAGCCCCCCTGGGGTCACATGGTAGAAAAAAATGATTTGATGTGTGAATCCGTTCCCTCGGTTTAGTAATTCGTTCCCTCGGTTTAGTAATCCGTTCCCTCTGTTTAGTAATTCGTTCCCTCGGTTTAGTAATTCGTTAGGGTTAGGCCCTACGAGCCAGAACGATCGCAAGGATTAGGGTTAGGGTTAGGGTTAGGGCTAGAATCCTTGCGATCGTTCTAGCTCGTAGGGCCTAACCCTAACCCTAACCATAACCCTAGTCTTGTGACTATGGTGATTCATATATGATCGATTACTCTGTGATTGTGATGTGTAGCCTAATTGATGTGTCTATATCTGTGATGTATTGCTCTTGTCTATTGTTGATTCTCAGTAAAGAACACGGTGACGCTATGCTATTGTGTGTTGTGTGCTTCTAACCCCAAACATAACAGCTGCCACTATGGGATATAGTTCGAAAAACACTATTGATTGCTCATTCAGAGGTAGAGATAATAACTCTCCAGGCCATGCTTTCTAAAACTATTGATTTTATTATTTTTTTAAACCTGAAGGAGCCGCATTTGTGGAAAAACTTGAGGCCAGTGGACGTCTCAACGTTGTGGTAAAACAAAGAAATCCTATTCCAATGTTCTCACAAATGACAGCCTTAATCGATAGAAGGCATTATCATGTAAATCCTCAACAGATTTAACAACATCTAAAAGCCTGGAAGTGGAGGAATGACCATGAGGAATGATACATATAGCCAAATTAAGTTAAGCAGATATTAAGCCCAGTCTTGTTCTGAAGGAGATAGTGAGACAGTTGGTTAGATATAGTGCATTCAAGGGTTTTTAGATAAGAAGGAGAGAAGGAATACTGTCTGTAGTTGTGGACAGAAGACGGGTCAAGGAATGATTTCTTGAGAAGAGGCTTGACTCTGGCTGTCTTGAAAGCAGCTGGCACAGATCCTGTGGATAGGGAGGAGTTGATTACGGTGGTAAAGAAACGAAGGAGGTCATTGGAAATGGATAGAGGAGAAGAGGGGAGGGGATGGGATCGAGAGGGCAGGTGGTTGTCTGCTTAGATGTGATCAGTTTTAGAATATCATCAGGGGACAGGGGGGGAAAGAGATGATAAGCCAGAGGGTGCCGCATCAATATGCCGACGGACCGTTGTGCCGACAGCCCTCCCTGCATGTGAATGCTCTCCGCTTCTCTGTTACGGTACATGTGGGAAGACGGTACATGTGGGAAAACTAGGGTTAGGGTTAGGTGCTACGTCGACTTGGTACATGCTGGCATGTCTAACCCTAACCCTAATCCTATCCCTAACCCTAACCCCAACCCTAACCTTAACCGTAGCACCCTAGCACCTAACCCTAACCCTAGTTTCCCCACATGTACCGTCTTGTCAGCTCTCGCAGAAATCCGCTAATAAACTATCGGCATCGTGGTCCGTCGGCATCGTGGTCCGTCGGCACAGCGGGTGGGCCCCAAGCCAGAGACCGAGTGTAGTGCAGAGAGTCTGGGAGGGGTGTTAGCAGTGTTGGTGTAAGGTGAGAGAACAAGCTGCTAATGTCATCAATCTTTTTTTATGAATCAGAGGAGAGTGGGACTGGGTAAGGTTGAAGGAGAGGAGAAGGCCAAGTACTCCAGATGAGAGAAGCTTCTCTGACCGGATGTTGAAGTCACCCAGTAATGCGAGAGTGGTGTGCCGTCATCAGGGAAGGAGCTGAGAAGGACATCCATCTCTTCTAAGAAGTGACTGAGCTGACCAGGGGGACAATAAATGGACTGCACTTATATAGCGCCTTTATCCAAAGCGCTTTACAACGGCCTCTTATTCACCCATTCACACACACATTCACACACCAATGGCGGCAAGCTGCCATGCAAGGCGCTGGCCCGCTCACTGGGAGCAATTTTGGGGTTCAGTGTCTTGCCCAAGGACACTTCAACATGTGGCCAGCCGGGTCTCGAACCGCTGATCTGCCAACCTTGTGATCATTAGACAGCGAGTCTACCTCCTGCGCCACAGCCGCCCACAATAGATAACAACAATATTAAGTTTGACAGGGGAGATGACAGAAACAGCATGGAATTCTAAGTATATGGAGTATATGGACAGATATGCCAGGGGAAGGACATTATGTGACCACTTAGGCAAGACGAGGAGTCCTGTGCCTCCCCCCTCAACCAGAGGGTCTAGGGGGAATGAGAAAAGGAATAGGCATCAGAGAGGGCTGCTGGAGTAGCTGTGTCTTCTGGTGTAATCCAGGACTCTGTGAGAGCGAAGAAGTTGAGGGACATGAACGAGGCATAAGCAGAGATAGCTTCTGCGGTGATGTCTGGCAGGGAAATCAGAATGCCCCCCTACAGCCATGCAAGTCGGAAGAGGAAGTGGCAATGTTGTTGATGTTTTCCAGTGTAGTGAGAAATGCCATCGAACCCAGGGAGTCTTGGATGTCTCTGAGCGCCGCGAGGACCGGGTCATCGACAACAGTGAAACCAGTGCTGGCTCCGGGACCCTCGCCAATCTTCGGGCAGAGGGAAAACGTGTCACATGATGCTTATTTGCAGTAGCTCTGCTGAACAGAGGTTGAGAGAATCAGGCCAACCAGGGACCCCCATTGGGTCGCCAGATCGGAGCTACAAAGAACCCTGACCAGACCGAAACTTCTTTGCCAGCACCCATTGCACCCGGTGAATCAGGCGGAACTCAGTTAACTCCATTAACTCCACAAAGAGGCAACTATCGTCCTGCTCCGACCGATCAGACACGGAGAACCCCAAACAGGTAAGGAAAAGGAATATGACCAACAAATGTGACTCAAATAGCCAGTGGCGAAACACTGCTTAACCATGGTGGAAGGTTGCATAACTCGTGTCTTTTAAAGCCTGGTCCCATGAACATGTAATGTGTTTTGCATAACTTGGGAACCGCTATCTCTGTCACCTGATGGCCAGCAGCATCCTCCTTAAAGTACCGTGCCTAAACTCCAATTATGGGTGGTGATGCTCATTTTGAATTTCCTTTATTTTGCATGTACAAGCCATAACTTAAAACATTGATATTTTCATAGAGAAAATAACAAAAGAGTTATGTTTTTCAACAATAAATCAACAACTTGAGTGTCAATCATGAACCACATGAATTCAATTGTCCAAATGCACTTTTGGGTCCTACTGATCCAATAGAGCTGAAATGATCGGAATTGAATACAATCAGAGGGTAAATCCATAAGGACCCACAGGGGGGGAGGGGGGGTGGTGCAATAATAGTATATCTTCTTATATCTTCTTCTAGCATGACAAACATTGACCCTGGTGGGGCTTTATTAGTGTGTTGTTGTGTCTCTCCGTCTGTCTCCACCCCTCCACCCATTGTGTGTCTGGGATGCCGTCCCATTGACCTCTGTACTCGCTGAGCCGCTTAGCGGCGCCCCCCGATGGCCAACCGCTATGCCGCACGCTGTCAGGGCATGTGACAAAATCTTGTTACCTGAAGGACATACGTGCGTCAGCACTCACAAATCGAATCATTCTCCCCCTCCTCCTCCGTCTTCCCTCTATCTTCTCTTTTCCTTTCTTCTTTCTCCTCTCTTTTCACTCAGATGATTTTCTGCTCAGTACCCTGTTTGTTGTATGATGTCAGTAAAATGCATTAGGTGAGTCTGGAATAATCTATTTAGAACTCCCCCCTACTTTTTCTTTGTGTTTGTTGTTGCCTGTTATGTTTCCTGATTTTCAAAGTCAAGGTGCAACTTTTCAAAGAAGAATGGAGAAAGGAGAAAGTGAAAAAAAAACACAACAGTTTATGAGCTAAAAGCACAGAGTGTGAGACAAAGAGCAGGGAAAGAAGGAAAGGGATTAGAATGATGTCCTACGAGGAAACTGAGAGGGTAAAGAGTGATGGAGGTTGACACGCCCCTTTCTCTCAAACAATGCAGTTTGATGGCAATGGGTTTCCTTGGTTGAAAGATTCCCTCTGGTCTTAAGTAGAGAGCCACGCTCTACCCTATAACATCGCTGTGGAAAACACATTCATAGAATGGACACTATTCTCTATTCTTACTTACTGTGTTATGTATGTATACATGAACGCATACAACCTCCCCTACCCCTACCCATCATCTCCCCTAACCCTGCCACCCCCCCTAACCCTGCCACCCCCCCTCCCCCCCTGACATGCATACAGCCTCCCCTACCCCTAACCATCTCCCCCGTCCCTGGAGTGTGTGAGTCTGATAGAGTTGCACCCATGGGAGAGGGAAGCTTTGAGGATAAGACCCCCCTCTCTCCCTGTGTGTGTGTGTGTGTGTGTGTGTGTGTGTGTGTGTGTGAGTGAGTGTGTCTGTGAGTGTGTGTGTGTGTGTGATTGTGTGTGAGTGTGTGAGTGTGTGTGTGTGTGTCTGTCTGTGTGTGTGTGTGTGTGTGTGTGTGAGTGAGTGTGTCTGTGAGTGTGTGTGTGTGTGTGTGTGTGTGTGTGTGTGTGTGTGTGTGTGTGTGTGAGTGTGTGTGTGTGTGTGTGCGCGTGTGTGTGTGCGTGTGTGTGTGTGTGTGTGTGTGTGTGCGTGCGTAAACTAAATTGATGGGAGGACTGAGAGCTACTCCCATCCTCTATTACCCACTATCGCTCAAGCAGTTGAACGGTTCCCATGCTCTGTCTCTCTCTGTCTCTTTCACTTCTTTCACTTGCAGAGGAGAGGAGGTGTCACTGGTGGTTTGAAGTGGTTAATCTGAGGCGATCGTGAATAGCATCACACTCCTTGGCTGTGAAGAGACACTGGGATGAATGGAGAGGTTGAATAGAAGACATGAAAGAGATGAATGCTTAAAACTAGAGCATGAGGAGATACTTCTCTTGAGCAGAAGGGGGGGGAGGAGAGAATAGAGAAGGGAATTTAGGATTGGGGAGAAGAGGATGGGTGCTATTTAAATGATTAAGAGAAGAGGAGAGAGAGAGAGAGAGAGAGAGAGAGAGAGAGAGAGAGAGAGAGAGAGAGAGAGAGAGAGAAAAACGACAGAGCACAGACACGTACACACGCACACCACACACACACACACACACACACACGCACACACACACGCACACTGTATGTATAGGTGCAGCAGAGAGCCCTATGCATGGGGAGCCATATGTCAGCTGTGTGGATTGAGGTTCTTTTATCCTGCTCTTGCAGCTCTGAGTGAGGGGAGCAGACCTCACACCCACGAGGGGAGAGGAGGGGTGAGACAGGAGGGGTGGAGGGAGAGAGGAGGGGGGAGACAGGAGGGATGGAGGGAGAGAGGAGGGGGGAGACAGGAGGGATGGAGGGAGAGAGGAGGGGGGAGACAGGAGGGATGGAGGGAGAGAGGAGGGGGAGACAGGAGGGATGGAGGGAGAGAGGAGGGGGGAGACAGGAGGGATGGAGGGAGAGAGGAGGAGGAGACAGGAGGGATGGAGGGAGAGAGGAGGGGGGAGACAGGAGGGATGGAGGGAGAGAGGAGGGGGAGACAGGAGGGATGGAGGGAGAGAGGAGGGGGAGACAGGAGGGATGGAGGGAGAGAGGAGGGGGAGACAGGAGGGATGGAGGGAGAGAGGAGGGGGAGACAGGAGGGATGGAGGGAGAGAGGAGGGGGAGACAGGAGGGATGGAGGGAGAGAGGAGGGATGGAGGGAGAGAGGAGGGGGAGACAGGAGGGATGGAGGGAGAGAGGAGGGATGGAGGGAGAGAGGAGGGGGAGACAGGAGGGATGGAGGGAGAGAGGAGGGATGGAGGGAGAGAGGAGGGGGAGACAGGAGGGATGAAGGGAGAGAGGAGGGGGGAGACAGGAGGGATGGAGGGAGAGAGGAGGGGGGAGACAGGAGGGATGGAGGGAGAGAGGAGGGGGATACAGGGGGGATAGAGGGAGAGAGGAGGGGGAGACAGGAGGGATGGAGGGAGAGAGGAGGGGGAGACAGGAGGGATGGAGGGAGAGAGGAGGGGGAGACAGGAGGGATGGAGGGAGAGAGGACGGGGAGACAGGAGGGATGGAGGGAGAGAGGAGGGGGAAGACAAAAGGAATGGAGGGAGAGAGGAGGGGGAGACAGGAGGGATGAAGGGAGAGAGGAGGGGGGAGACAGGAGGGATGGAGGGAGAGAGGAGGGGGGAGACAGGAGGGATGGAGGGAGAGAGGAGGGGGAGACAGGAGGGATGGAGGGAGAGAGGAGGGGGGAGACAGGAGGAATGGAGGGAGAGAGGAGAGGGAGACAGGAGGGATGGAGGGAGAGAGGAGGGGGGAGACAGGAGGGATGGAGGGAGAGAGGAGAGGGCAGACAGGAGGGAGGGATGAGGGGAGCAGGGCTCATACCCACGAGGGGAGGAGGGGGGAGGCATAAGATAATAATAAGAGGGGAGGCGTAAGATGAGTTGATGTAGGGAGAATAGAGGGAAGACAGGAGGGATGGAGGGAGAGCATGCAGGCGGGAGACAAGAGGGATGGAGGGAGAGAGGAGGGGGGAGATAGGAGGGATGGAGGGAGAGAGGAGGGGGGATACTAGAGGGAGGGTGAAAGGAGGAGATGGGAGAGATGAAGGGGGGAGACAGGAGGGAGAGAGGGAGAGAGGAGGGGGGGGAGACAAATAAACACCCTCTAGTCTCGCTTGGGACACCTCTATTGTCACAATGATTAGAAATGTTAGCAAACAAATAAAGTAATTAACAAATGAAGGATTTGTTAATTAAAGTAGCAGCCCTGGGTTGTGTGTGGTGTAGTCTTTGTGTTTCTGGGAAAGAGAGAGAGAGAGTTGGAGGGGGTCTGCGGCAGGATGAATAAGACTATTTAGACAGTTACTTTGATTAGTACAAGGTGTGGCTCATTATAGGGGTGAGAGGAGAGGCCATTATCCCTCAAGACAACAGTTTAGAGTTGGGATCCAAGCATGTGCAGTTTAGAGTGGTGAGAATATCACACTGGCCTCCCTGAGACCATCTGCA
>NC_137687.1:5966859-5969359 GCF_963989245.1 Nansenia antarctica
TGTACTTGCATGAGACTCATGAACAAGACATGACATATCACAGCTCTAATACAGCAGTATTACTATAACTATTTACTGTACTTTACAGTCATAATCCACATTTGTCATTTCTGTCTTCGATAGCTTTCAATTGTTTGTCTTGTCCTCCTCCTCCTCCTCCTCCTCTCTCTCTCTCTCTCTCTCTCTCTCTCTCTCTCTCTCTGTCTCTCTCTCTCTCTCTCCCTCTCTTTCTCTCTCACTCTCTCCCTCTCTTTCTCTCTTTGTCCCAGGTCTTTCCTCTTCCCTGTTACTAACAGCATCACTCTCTCTTGAACTTTGATCTTTCCTGATGTTGCCAGCCACAAGCCCCTATCTACATCCAACACACACACACACACACACACACACACACACACACACACACACACACACACACGTTTGAGGTTGTGTGTGTGTTTTGGTGACGGGACCAGGAAATGTGCCACTTGCTAAATAAAGTGTCCTTGATTGCAAAGAGGAAGGATAATCAAGCTGACACAATAACCTCCACTACCAGCATCACCACTCTGTCTCCTCAAGCACTCCCATATAATCCCCTTACAGTAGAAGAACAGAGGGAGGAAAGAAGTACAGTATGACTGTAATCATCGGCTATAGCAACAGCTCTCTAGGTGGAAAGCAACCAGCACTGCACAGCAACAAACGCTCCCATTCCAAATGTTCCCATTCCAAATGTTCCCATTCCAAATGTTCCCATTCCAAGCAACAAATGCTCAGATGAACAGAAAGTTACCTCTAGGGCGCTTAGGTGGCGTAGCGGGTTAAGCGATGACCATGTAACCGCAGGGTCCTTGTTTCGATTCCGGCCGGGGACATATCCTGCATGTCATCCCTCATCTCTCACCCATCCTTCCTGTCTAAATCTCTACTGTACCTGTCAATAAAATGAAAAATATGAATGGGACTGCCCCACTCAGAAAAAAGTTACCTCTAAAATCAAGGTTGTCTTTTCTCTGATCCCTTCCCTCTCTTTCTTTGGCCCTCTCCAAAGCAGCCATGGACCATTTCCCAAACACAGAGAACTCTAAATAGGTCAACACTGTATACAGGACCTTACACAAGTACACACATGGACCAGCATGCACACATTGTTGCAATAACCCCTCAATGCACAGCCACATCATCAATGTTAAGCAAAAAATCATTCTTAAGTAGTTAGAATTCAATAAGAGCTGATATCATTATGTGACAGCAGCTGGTGAAAGCGGGAACACGTCGGCAACCGACCAAATGTTCAAGACTTTTATTCTGAAAATGTCAATACATGTCAAGGTTGTTGAAAATCAATGACACACTCTCTAGTCAATGCAATAGATTTGGTGAGTAATCCCTATACACTGAGTACACTATAGTCGTACATTTTTCAGAATAAAAGTCTAAACATTTTGATTGGTTGCTGACTTGTTCCCACTTTCACCAGCTGCTGTCACATCATGTTAGCATGAGACCATAATTTCTCCATTATTTCTCCCTGTTTCTCTCCAATCGGGGATGCCGTTAATCCATGCCATTTAGCTGACACTTTTATCCAAACCGACTTACATTGCAGTGAGTGCATATGTTACGGTACATGTGGGAATATGGTACATGTGGGAAAACTAGGGTTAGGGTTAGGTGCTAGGGTGCTAGGGTTAAGGTTAGGGTTAAGGTTAGGGGTAGGGTTAGAGTTAGGGTTAAGGTTAGGGTTAGGGTTAGACATGCCAGCATGTACCAAATCGACGTAGCACCTAACCCTAACCCTAGTTTTCCCACATGTACCGTATTCCCACATGTACCGTAACACATACATTTTTCAGTATACATATATATAGTCCCAGTGAGAATCGAACCCACAACCTAAACGTTGTCAGCGCAATGCTGGTTGGCTCTACCAACTGAGAGACAGCGAATCACGTTATTTGGTATCTGTCCTGTCCCCCCCCCCCTTCATAATCAGATCCCTCTGCTGAGTGTGTGCCCAGGCTGATCTAGATGGAGCAGGGGGGGGTGCTATCAATGAGAACGTGGCCTGATATGTCATCTAGTAAAGCACAACGCTTATGCCCTCTAAATTGAGTGTTTTATGCTGTAGCCTGTCAGGGTCAGCGCACACAGAGTTATGGCTCGTGTAGGGGTGCCATGTCGCAGGGAGGGGGACACGGGAGGGATCTACAGTAGATGGTAGATTAATATTAGTCATATTATTGACGTTGCTCACAGTGATGGATTATGTGGGTGTGAGAGGGAGGGAAGGAGCCTGGGGTTGGCCTGAGAAGAGCTCCGGCGACAGAAGAAAGGAAGTGTGCGTGCGTTTGTGTATCATGGCACTAGTAAAAGTTAAAGTTGTGTGTTCAATTTCCTGCTGGGACCATATGTGACAGCAGCTGGTGAAACCGGGGTGAAAGTCGCCAAGCGATCGAAATGTTTGGACTTTTATTCTGAAAAATGTCAATCCATTTCAGCCTTGTTGAAAATCACTGAC
>NC_137687.1:5976859-5984359 GCF_963989245.1 Nansenia antarctica
ACCCTAGCTACTTCACCCCTTATGGAATGGAGAGAAGGAGGAAAAGGAGGGGGTGAGAGGGAGGGAGGGAATGAGGGAATGGGGCGCTTAGTAGTGCCCAGACCATGAAAGGAAGGGCGCCTGTGGAGTAGTGAAAAAGCTGTATGGAGGGATATCACATGATGGAGGGTAGGGGCTCCAGACATGAGAGCCCATGGCCTCAAATGTTCTGAGGAGAGGAGCAGAGTTGGGTATCTCCTCCAAAACCCCCGCAGCTTTCCCAGAAGACATCATCCGCGTGTCTAACTCCCTCCAGACGCCGCCTGGGTGTGTGTGTGTGTTTTGTCTGTGTGTGTGTGTGTGTGTGTGTGTGTGTGTGTGTATTCAATGTGTGATTTAACTCCCGAAATTGGGGGACAAATTGTTCTCAGGTGCAGATGCTTTCAGATAAGATGGTTCACTGTTCTATGGAGGATGAATGGTGCCACAATGAAATGCAATACACACATCGAAATACAGAATATTTGTGCCAAAATGAAAACAATAGAGCCGTATTGTATTTTGTGTACATTACATTTCGAGATGTGTAGATTACATTTCAAGATGTGTACATTACATTTCGATGTAAGGTTTTGGCACGGTAAGCACATGATGGGTGCATTGCATTCTGTGTCAAGTTTTACTTTTTCCATTATGCAACTTCTAGTCATGTTATAGGCTGGGTTGGCAGCTGGGGGAGAGGCTGTAACATTTCTGCAATGTAGCCCTCAGAATGGTCGTGAGGTTAACAACCTGGACCTGTCTTTTAGCCTTTATGTTGGCATGGCCATTTGATATTAAAACACCTGCTAGCATGCTAATTTCACAGGTAATTCGCTCCCGCTAATGTTATGGAGTTAGTTAGTTAACTATAGCAAACAAACGTTTCTACACTGAACAAAATAATAAACGCAACACTTTTGTTTTCGCTCCAATTTTTCACGAGTTTAAATCAAAGACCTATGACTTTTAATATGTACACAAAAGGCATATTTCTCTCAAATTGTGTTTACAAATTTGTTTAAATCCGTGCTAGTGAGCACTTCTCCTTTGCTGAGATAATCCATCCACCTGACAGATGTGGCATATCCAGGGGTCTCATTTATAAAAAAATAAGTACTTGAACGTCATCTTTGACTTTCACTTAAGCACATTTTTCTAAATTGCGTACGTGCTTCCTTTTATAAATACCACATATACTTTAAATTGAACGCAGGTGAATAGCGGCTCAATTATAGCGGCTGAATTAAGCCAAGTGCTATAATATAGGGTAGGTGTTCGTCTGGAAGCGGGAGGGGGCAGAGAAGGGTGACTTAACGTTTGATGATGACAACTAACCAGGCAAATGCTTATACTCAAGTTGTAAAAGAAAATCAGGGGAGGTGGTGGATTTTATCATGAGGACAATTTTAGCATCCCTTCAGCGTCAGTGACTTCGTAACTTGGTAAAAATGTCATTGCATGTGTTTGTGCCCCCTCGCCCACAGTATTTTACTCAATATGCGCAAAACTAAATGTTGAAATAGCAGTAATACCACGTTCATTGATAAAATGACATAAGGTATGGAAAGGGGGGATGGCAGTGTTAGAAGGGGGATGATTTTGACCGTTTTTATTTCAGGGGGGATGCCATCCCCGTTCATCCCCCCTCAACTTGAGTGCTGCTTATACTGTAATAATATAATGGTCTTATTCTTATCAGGTGAAAAGAATAATCCAGTATAATTTAGCGCGTGGTCGGGCAAGGTCCGTTGTGGAGCGCAGGCATGTTGAAGGGGAGATTGACAGCTCCGGAGGGATATAAAGAAAGACTGAAATACAATCATAAACATCAGTTCCCTTTAAATCTTGGATCAAATTTGATCCAAAGTACTTTCTATAAACGAGGCCCCAGATTTAGATTAGACAGCATGATTATTGCACAGATGTGCCTTAGGCTGGTCACAATAAAAGGCCACTCTAAAATGTGCTGTTTTATCACACAGAATATCTACTATAACCTCATATTAAGAGTTTGATTTAAAGCCAAAAGAAGAAAAAATGCTTCACTGTTCCCTTCAGTAGGGGATGGTGTGTGTGTGTGTGTGTGTGTGTGTGTCTGGGAGATCTGTTGTGAGGCATGTTTATATGTATAGCGCATTTCATACAACAGGGGTGATTCAAAGTACTTTACATACCCCATGAAAAAAGATGTCAAGAGGAGAATAGTAAAAAGTAAGTAAAAATAAAATGAGAAGAATAGATTTAGCAAAGATTTACATATTTTTAGGGTTTGGGCCTGTTTGATTTCTTCAGGGAGTTTGTTCCAGGAGCACGCAGCAGTGACTAAAAGTGAGGGTCATCATTATGTCTCTTAGCAATGGAGACCTTTTTCTCACCAATGCTGAAAGCATTGTGCTGTTTCTGCTGACTGTGTGAACTTTGACCTTTGTAATGAATGCCTGTAGAGAGCGTGATGGGTATTGATCGATCCAGCTGTGTGGTCTGTTGACAGACATCAGACTGGTAGACCTGTGTCATTAAAATAACCTTCCTCCTCCCTATCATCACTTGCCCTCATCATCCTCGTATGCTGTGTCCTCATGGATGAATGCATGAAATTGAAAATACGGACTTGTTTAAAAAAAATGTAACGGAGGTAGGTGCACAATAGTTTAAATGCCGCCATTTGTTTCCATGACATTCTTTGGAAATACTAGTAGAGGAATGTGATATTGTTGATATAAATATTGATATAAATGCCCAACCTTATGTAAGCATATTACAACATTGCAAGGACATTGTAGAAAATGTGAAAACCAACCATGGAAACATTTTAGTAACATGAGTCACAAGATAAGGTAGACAAAACACCTTGACAGGAACACCAAACTATTATTATGATTATAGAGACATTTCAAAATGACATTGAAATGTCCAACACTGAGAATAGATACTAGAGGATCGGCTCATTGTTACAATGCAATTTCCTTTGATTTCTGCCCCCCCCTGAATTCTAGTACTGTAGAACTGTAGGTTTATATAAAAGTATCATAACAAGCAAATACAAATAGGATGTTGGAAAGCCCTATGAAATAAGCAAATGATAATGCTGATACTGTGGTCAGAATTTGTTTGGAGGTTGATAGCGAATGAGTCAGTCGAGCATGTAGCTGAAAAAGAATGGTGTTTGTTTACAATATTTATCTGTGTGAGTGTGTGTGAGTGTGTGAGTGTGTGAGTGTGTGAGTGTGTGAGTGTGTGAGTGTGTGAGTGTGTGTGTGTGTGTGTGTGTGTGTGTGAGTGTGTGTGTGTGTGTGTGTGTGTGTGTGTGTGTGTGTGTTTGTGTGTGTGTGTGTGTGTGTGTGTGTATGTATGTGCGTGTGCATGTGCGAGTAAAGTTAGACAGGTGTCACTATCAACAGTTACAAGTTGGTTGGTTCAGTGAGAATGATGACAAGGCTTTTTTCTAATATCCCAAATAATAATAACAACATTGTTGTTGTTGATGAAAGCCAAGGAAAGGTGATCATATAAGAGGTAAGCTGCTTATTCGATCTTTACATGGAGGAAGCCTTTTCTAAAAAATTGCCAGGCCATAATCACTCTTATGATTGACCTTGGCTTCAGCTAATACTGATATTTGGCAACGTAGGACATGTACATTATCAGACAGTATAAGGCCTGCAAAAGACCCAAGCAGTTTGGAAGTCATTTCCCTGTGTCAACTGTTGTGGGACACTTAGCTGTGTGCCGAAGACAGTGCTACCTCCATCCATGACTGTATAACCTGTTGTTATATGTTGGGTTCTATTGATGTAATGCTCTACTGTGAACCCAAATAAAGTATTCAATTGTGTGTGAATCAGTTATGGTGGGCCAAGTTAGTTTGTAGCTCTTAGTCCCTAGATCTGAGAGGTCTGGACTCAGGAGAGGTTCTAAGTAAGACTTTGGACAGAGTTCAGTTCTGTGAGAGAGAGATGAAGCTGTCTCATGTCTCCATAGGTCTTGCTCAGATAAAAGAGAACGCCAAGAAGAAAAGCCTGTCGAAAATGACTTTGTTGTCATTGCTTCAACTTTTTAATTTCCTCAATTGATTTTCTTTCCCAAGGAGGTAGGGAGCTTGCAGACACAAAACTAATTGATTTCAAATTGTAATCCCTCTTACTGCAATGCAATCTGGGCCTTTCCCGTCATCGATCTCCAATTCATCCAAATTCAATTAATGTACTAAAGACTGATGGGGGAGAATGGAGCGAAGGGATGTCACTCTCTCCTTCTCTCCATACTGCCTCTCTTATATATGATTTTCTCTCTCCCCTCTGTTTTTCTCTCTCCCTCACCCCCCCCCCCCTTCTCCCTTGCTCTCCTTCTCTCTCTATATATATTTTCATTCCATTCATCCTTCCCCTTGCTTGTCTTTTTTTTTTTTTTAAGGCAAAGTGCAAACAGAGAGCACTGGCTGGCCCTTCCACATTGTGGGATACTATTACAAGTGGAGCATAAAAAAAGATTTGAGACACATACCAGGATTTCGCCCAAGTTTGCTTTTGATTCGGTATGTGCCTGTTAATTTGACACAGGATACCATGCACGTATCATATATCAACTTCTCACAGGGACGTATGAACAAGCATTTCAGTGTGGTAACTATGTAGTGAAACCCGGTGTGCAGGTAAAGCTAACCTGCAAGAGGTGTGGATGAAAGGTAGGTTTGCAGGTTTGCAGGGGGTTAATTTTAATAATTAATAATTTTGCAGACGCTTTTAATCCAAAGCGATTTACAGGGACATTCCCCCTGGAGTAACTGAGGGCTAAGTGCCTTACTCAAGGGCACACTAGTAGTGGTGTGGTTTCAGGAGGTTTCAGGATTTGAACTCACAACCTTCCGATCACAAGTCCAACTCACTATCCACTAGACCACCACCACTGAACTGGGTTCAGACGGTTCTATTTGACTGGCAGCAGTGGCAGCTAACTTTACAAACCAGCCGCACGTGACTCTTTGCAGCTGTATACATGGAGCTGGATGAAATGTCATATGACACGGCACATGGGGAATCGTTTATCGTCTAAGAAAATACATAGAACGTGTCGCCCAAAATGCTCGTACTTGGCTATTTTTAGACCTAAATATTTCTTTTTAAAAATAGATTCAAATAGATTTTAATTGGATCATTGTCTATTCCTCTCTTGAATCTATTCTCTGAGTTTTGTGGTTTTGCTTGGGTCCAGCTTTGTGGCTTTATACATTTTCACTCCTTTTTGCCTTGGCAATGGCATGCCTTGAAGATAAAGTGACATTACACTATCCCTATAATGCATTTGTAGTATATTTTGGCACAGATACACACACATAAACCATATAAACTGTATAGAATGTATAAGCTGTATGTTTGCCTTTTGCTATAGGGACCCTCCTGACTGTGATCCTCCTCCTGATCCTCCTGACTGTGATTTATGACTCTTTGTTCCCAAACACAACTAGTGACCTTTACTTTTGTTCAATAAATAGTCTTAAAACTCAGAAGCTTATTCGTGATCTATCTCAAACAAGTTACTTAACAGATTTCACAAGTGTTCCCTTCATTATGACACCAACATTATTCAAAAAGACCTTGTCGTTGCAGAGGTATACTCCATTCATTTTGGGTATGTCATTTACGAGCAAAAGCCTGAAAAGAGGCGAGAGCTTAACAGGTTAAGAAGATACAACACATTCTCAGTCAAACTTCAAAGCCCAAAACCTTGGCATTAGAAAAATCGAATCGAAATGAATAGTTGAATACCTTCTCCCTGTGTTGCATTACAATCACTGGGACCGAATTGTGTCTAACTCTCTTTTGGAGTTAGTTTGGCCAAGCAAGGGCCTTTCTTCCTTCAGAGAAAGAGATTTACGAGTGTGTGAACTGTGAATCATCAGAGTGTGATTTTGACCCAGATGTAGCCGTGTGTGAGAGACACACACCAGACCCCGTGTCAAACCCCCAGGTCACTCACCTCAGAGAACACATCACTGACTGACACACGTGACTGATTCTGGACATTAATGAATGTATTTCTACACACATGAGAGCATTGAGCTGACCTGACTTTAGACCTATGGATGTAAGGAACAGGGAAAGCATCTCTCACCCCAAGACTTGTGTGTGTGTCACAGTAGTCTTCTTCCTCTCTCCATGGTCCTTGTTAGCAGCAGTGCTAACAGGTGTTTGCCCCCAGCTCAGTGGCGCAAACACCACATCTGTTTCCACTAATCAACTATGGGTTGTAATGAAGAATTGGGATAAAACACTGAAGGATAGAGAAAAGATCGGACAGGATTAGAATAAAGACACACATCGTGACGTTAGAATTATAAGGTTCTATCTCCATTTTTGTCAAAATTGAGTTTTTTACATAATCTGATCCATTAGGTGTTTATTAATGCCTGTGTGGTGTTATTTTTAAAATGTTGACATTTTTCAGTTAGTAATTCATAAAATACAAAGGTTCCATCTCACAAAACATAATGGAATGTCAAAACTTTGACGCTCAATATCTCTGAACTACCCTAAACGGAGATAGAACCTTATAATTCTAAGCTTACGACATGTATTCCCTAGTACAACATCCAGACAGTTATGAACATGATAAAGTGGACACTACACACAAGTGGTCACATGACCAGCTACAACATTTTATAAGAGGTTAACATTCCATTATATCTGACTCCAAAATATGTTATGGTTAATAATGATTGATAGTGATTCGCTCATTCCTGTGTGACAGCCGCTCGATCATATTGGATCCTAGATTCCATTAAGAGTACCCAATAAGCTATTACCATGCTTTTATGTTAGAAGAAATCGTAAGGAGTTTACACGTGGTCCAGTGCCAGTCAAAAGTTTGGACACACCTTCTCATTCAATGGTTTTCTTTATTTCTATTATTTTCTACATTGTAGATTAATACTGAAGACATCAACACTATGAAAGAACACATATGGAATTATGTAGTAAACAAAAAAGTGTTAAACAAACCAGAATATGTTTTATATTTTATATTTTAAAAATATAGCCACCTTTAGCTTTGATGACAGCTTTGCACACTTTTGGAATTCTCTCAATCAGCTTGGTGTGTGTGTGTGTGTGTGTGTGTGTGTGTGTGTGTGTGTCAGTGGAAAAGGAAACTGTGAACACCGCCCAGCATTCTCTTCTCTAGAATACGCGAGAGAAAACCATTAAAAAAGCAAAAGCTGGCTACTTTGAAAAATCTAAAATCTAAAACATATACTGGTTTGTTTAACACTACATAATTCCATATGTGCTTTCATAGTTTTGATGTCTTCAGTACAATGGAAAATCACAATGGAAAAGCAGACGATCACTGTCTTTGTATCAGAAACATTTCAATACTTTTTCCACATGGCTGGCACCACCAAATTCAGAACAGGGCCTCTTTTAGGTTGTATGGTTTACTGTACTGTACTGCATGTGTTTGGTAACAGTTTTTATGCAACCG
>NC_137687.1:5986859-5999359 GCF_963989245.1 Nansenia antarctica
ACATGGACAAACAGACGTGGGTACTCCTGTGTGTCGCCTCCAAAAACGTCCACTGATATGGCCCCGCCGTGTTTGGGAACAATCAATCAAAAATGACATGTGGCTCTCAGCCCAACAGGAGATTGGGTGGGTTCTTGGGGGCGGGGCGGGGGGGGGGGGGGGGGGTCATTCAATTTGATGCTAAAGCAATAATCCCTGTTACCTTTTGACCTTTTAGAGGGAAGGACCACTTGACCACATAGTTAAATGACATTGAACAGATCGTAAAATACTCCCGAGAATGAACACCCAGGTCAGAGAGCTTTGGTCGGACGTGTTAAGCACTGACCCTGCCTATGGCCTTTTGATGTTTGATTAAAACTAGATAAATAACTAAACATGTTTCCTTGGTTTAGGTCTCCCTAAATGACCCCATAGGTTAAAGGTGAGGGGCCAAACATGAGGTCATTGGAGATATGAAGGATTCAGTGCCAGGCGACAACACTTAAGGACTTCTGCACATCTGGTTAACTTCAAATGGGAGTGGTGTAACTTCCAACGTTTTGAACTTGTTTCAGAACCTGAAATTTGGTAAGTGTATGTGTGTGCGTGTGTGCGTGCGTGCGTGCATGCGTGTGCGTGCGTGTGTGTGTGTAGGTATAGGTAATTGATTCTCCCGACCCCACACCCCCCTCTCCCCTGACATGATAGGATCCGGGGGAAGTGCTATGGCAGAGCCAGAGGTTGTGTTGACAGAGGCAGAGACAGCACCGAGCATAAGTCTGACCTTTCTCCTTTCACCCCCCAGCTGGGACCCCCACTATACAGGAAGTGTCCAAGGTCGCCCAGACGAGAGCGTCTGTCAACACACAGTGGGTATTGAAAACGGCCTCCGAGAGAAAAGAGAGGGAGGGAGTTATGTAGTCGTTGATATCTGACATTTCTACGGAGATGTACCAGAAGAGGACAATTTTCAATTTAAGGAGCATGCTGAAAGAATCACGCTTGTCATCCCTGCTACGACTTAAATGGCTCCTCTAGGATGATCCGACTGAGTGTTTTTTAGTTTTTTATAGGAGATTTAACAGAAGGGGTGATTATAATAGAAAGAGCCTGTTGATTTCATTCACAATCACCCTTGGTATTACACAGACGACTGAAGGAGTAAAGGCGGAAAGATCTGGGTTTTATATACTCACGACTCTCCCTCTTTCTGTTTTTGATCAAAGTCAGAAAACCTAATGGTGAAATCAACAGTGTCTGTTTTTCTTTGGGTGGTTCTGTCCATCTTTAGACTGCAGCTACCGGTCCCCCTTTCCTTTCTCGTTCACCTCAGTGTGCTTGCTTTCTTCCAGACGTTTCCCTGGCCTTCATGTCACAAAGAGGTCCTGTTTCCACATAATAACACAGACGGCCATCCAATTTTAGCGAGCGTGGTGCTAACTCTGGTTAACACTGCATGCTTTCTTTTGTCTTCAAAAACATCGTGACATGACGCATGATACCGTTTGGATCTTTTTCTTGGGGCCACTCAAGTTCAGACAGTAAAGTTTTTTCCGAGGCTGGCTTAGCAGTTAATATTTTTTTTTTAAACGATCCATTCATCTGTCTATATGCTACTATAGCTGCTATATAGGTCTAGCTGCTAAAGGCTGCTACTACAGTCTATCCTGCACATGTTTCTAACATGTGTGACTTGGAGCTGCATTTGATTAATGAGGATTACATTTGGTCTGTGTATTTTTCAGTTAATGTTGTGCTAACCTTGTTTAGCTAAGGAAGCTTACGCTAATTTGTTTGCACTGTGTACCATACAGAGTATACAGTATAGAGATGCTAGCTTATTGAAGGCGCCAGAGACTCCACTTTGCCATGTATTTGTAACTGTGTGCTATGCATGTGTTGTTTGAATGAGGGGCAACACTGAGCTCATCTGTTTCTACTATGATATATGATGCAGTGCAGCCCTCAGTAAAGAGGAATGCTTTCTTTTTCAGGTGGAACATCCATACAATTTTTTCCATGTCCCCAAATGTGCTTTTACTGGAAACATGGTGTTAGTACTATATACTGTATGTTTGTGTCCAGTGTCAGGGTTGCATTGTATCAATACTTTGATTTCCTTTGGTTTCCATTGTGTTATGGGGAAAAAACATACTGTACTTCAATTGCATGCCTCTGAATGGACACACACACACACACACACACACACACACACACACACACACACACACCACATATACACACACCAGAGTGGGTCATACATTCAAGGAAGTACTCCGTTTTTGCCCTTTGAACGCAACACCAACACTCTCCCTCAGATGCACAACATCATTTTGAATTGATGGTCTTATTTTGCTATCCTTACAGTGATCCTTACAGTATCTTCAAATTTGAGAATGCAAAACTGTATAATAGTGACAGCAGCTGATGAAAGGTGGACCGAATCGGCATGGTAATTTTTGGGTGTTTTACAGATTATGAAAGTGCAGATTGTACGTGAAAATAGTTTAAGAAGATATGCTTATTTAAATGTTAGTACACCTCAAGTCAACTAGCAGAGAAAATCGCCCTCAAAGTTAACACAAAGAACATTGTGCTAGCTAGCTAACAACTAAGAACAACAGTTTGGCTAGCCTAGTGGGATAATAAACAAATATCTAAACAAACAAACAAACACCGGCTGTTCCTCCCTGGCTGTACTGTAGTAGTAGTAGTTGGAGAGCCAGAAGAGAATCTCTAATTTTAAGTCGCTTCACATAAAAGCGTCTGTTAAACGGTTACAATGTAAAATGTAAAAAATGTGTTTTTGTATCACCAAACACACCCAAGTACGAAGCAGTGTGTTATGGCAAACTGTGCTGTGAATCGTGTACGTTGTATGTTAACAAGCTTCGTTACACAAGTAGTTTGATCAATCAAGCTTAGTTTGCTTTAAAAAGTATTCATATTGAGTGGGCTCTTCAACATTTAAACTTTCATAATAGGAAGAAAAAACACACAAGAAAAACACATTTTAAAAAGAAAACAGCCTCTATTTTTTCCTCTATTTGCCCGACAGTTGCCAACTTGGTACACCGCTGTCACAATTGTGCGGGTCCCTCTGTGGTTTCAACCTTAACCCTCCTCAATAAAAATCAGCCCATCAACACAGAGTGGTACCTTGATGCAAACACGGTGTTGACAGATGGCCTTCTCTCCCTCTCCTACTGTAGATATGGTCAGACATGACCTCTGACCCCTAGGGCCTGTGCGGAGGCATTCTGGCAGCATAGGGCTAATTGTCCTGTTTGTCTGCTGTCTGACCGTGTTTTTTTCCTCTGCGGTGGAGGAAATGACAAGCGCCGTGACCCCTGACCTCCCAGGGTCCCAGGGGGAAGGCGATCAGGGGGCTGCAACATGTGGTCGCCTCATTTGGGAGGGAGCCAAACTGTTTTCTTTAATTGGCCGTGCAATCTCCCACAGCTGGGCCGGATTAGAGGGGGAAAATTCCCCATGAAACAGACCAGGACTGGCATCGTATGGTAGCGAGAGAGAGCAAGTGAGAGAGAGAGAGAGGCTTGTATTCAAGAACACTGACATATGCAATAATAAAGCATAGAGTAAGACAGAGAGAAGTGATAGAGCCAAAAAAGGAATGATGTACACCATGCGTAGAGAGAGGAAACAGAGAGAGAGAGAGACAGTGAGAGGGAGGAGGAACAGAATATCAAAGGAAAATATCAAAGGAAAGTTTGGATTGTGGTGATAGAATACTGTATGTCTGGGGAGGCTTGGAGAGGTGAATGTCCTTGGGGGGGGCAGTGGGGCGTGTGTGTGTGTGTGTGAGTGTGTGTGAGTAGGATTTGTCTGGTGTTTATATACACATTTGTTTCAGAGCGATAATAATTCAACATTTGCATGTTGCATTTGCACCTAGGTGGTCTTGGAGAAATGGAAGATTGACATGTTTTAAATAATGTTTTAAATGTTCTATTCTAAGAGATATATTTACATAAAACATACCATAGCTTATGAAGTTATTGGACCCCAGAATGTCTGGTTGTTTAATTGCATGTTGAATATGTCCGTGGTATTCACAGCTGTCTCTCCACATCCCTGGGACAGTATATGTGTGTGTGTGTGTGTGTGTGTGTGTGTGTGTTTTGTGTGCACATGTGTTAATAAATGTGGACATTTGTGTTTAGTCTGTTCTTGATTGTGGAAGCACAGAGGCTTATCTCTGCCTCCTCTGATGACAGCATCGGTCTGTGTGTGAGAGAAAAGGGAAGCACGCTTCACTCTCTTACTGAGATGGATTCAGGAAGTGCTCACACTTTCGCTTAGCTATCAGTACTGACACGGGGGCTTACCGTCTCATCTCCACACACTGAGATCTGACTGATGATCATCATTTAGCATGCAGTTGGTATGTACTGTAATCAACAAGACATATTAATTCAATACAGCAATACAATACTACAGAGTTGGTATTCACAGTGTTTCTAAGCGGTAGGATTCAGTATTCAGAGTATTTCAAAGTGTATGGAACATATGTATTCTTTCACTTAGGAATGACTGGAGAGAACACTTTATATTATGGAGGACGGATTCAACTTCTGGGAGAAATTGGAGATCAACATCTTTTAAGGGTCAAGTCTTGAAGAGGAGGAACTTGAGATACTTGAGATATGTAATGTATGTACCTGTATCAGACCTATACAAGGAACATTTCAGTAACGTACCATTTCTGATCAAAAATACAAAATACACTCACCATTAACATTTTGTTAGTGCCGCTATTATATATACTATATGGTCTGTATCACCTGTTGACGTCCTGGATGCCATGCAAGCCATAAATGCCAGATGTCCGATTGGGGAGGATAATCTGGCAGCTCCATCTATCATTGAACAATGAACACATATATTTAATCTCTGTCTTGCCTCTGGTAGTTTTCCTAGGGCCTGGAAGACCCATGTCATGCCCATGTGACTACCTTAAATAAAGGAGGAAACACTGATGATTTAAATAATTATCGCCCAATTTTCAAGCTTTCATATTTGACAAAAATGTTCGAAACCTTAGCGAACACTCAATGTATGTCATACCTTAATTAGTTATTCAATTCTAAGACCTGTCACCTTGGTTACAAATGACATTATATCTGCTTTAGACAGAAAGAATTGCATTGTGCTGCAATGTTTGTCGATCTATCTAAAGCTTTCGATACAGTAGACCATTACTTATTCCTACAAACGCTTTTTAATATTGGTATGGACAATAAGGCTTGCAAATTCTTTCAGGACTATCTATGTGAGAGGCGTCAATGTGTGAAAGCGGGAAACTTTCAGTCAATGTTTTTACCCATCTTGAAAGGTGTGCCGCAGGGTTCTATATTGGGTCCAATCCTCTTCTACGTACAACACGTAAGATAACATTTCTACTTTCTATAAATGAGGCCCTTGGACTATGGTGATGTGATCTATAGACACGTTGCATCTTCAACGCTAAAGCCACTTGACTCAGTCTATCAATCTGCCCTTAGATTTATCACAGGTGCTAATTACAACACTCACCATTGTCTTTTATATAACAAGTTGGTCTTCCTTGGAAATGAGGTGAAATAGGCATTGGTATCTGTTTATTTATAAGCCGCTTCTCTGGAGTTTACCACCGTACATTTCTGTACTGTTAAATATTGGCACTTACCTCACCTGATCTAATGACTGGCTTGCTCTAAAGTTGCCCTGTAGATAGATAGATAGATAGACTTTATTTGTCATTGTTACAGTACAGGTACCAAACAACGAAATTTAGGAGGGGAGGCTCCCCTGGTGTTTAAGAAAGGAAAAAGAAACACATTTTGGAAAAAGCATAGATGCATAAAATCACAAGAAGATAAGGAGCTGGTTTACATCAATAGAGGCTATGTACACAATCCACTGTACTATACTGCACAGATAGTCAACTAGGGTTGTCATATTGCACAAGAAAGTATTTTTTCACATTTTTTTAAAGTGTCACAGTTTGCAGGCTTGAAAATGTACATGTTTGTGCCTCAGCACTAGCTGCCATTACAATCCGTCCGGACTTGTCCTGGGCCCAGAACTTAGGCCTTTTCTGTGTTCAGGGCCTTGACGGCCCTGTGGTAGAAGCTGTCCTTCAGTCTGTTTGTCCTAGCGGCCGGGGTCCTGTACCTCCTGTTCGAGGGCAGCTTGACAAAGTGTTCGTGCCCAGGGTGGGTCGGGTCCTTGGAGATCTTGGAGGCCCTCCTGAGACAGCGTGTTTCGTACAGCTTCTCCAGAGAGGGGAGGGTGGCGCCGGTGATCCCCTGTGCTGTTCTCACGACTCTCTGTAGATCGTTTCTCTCCGCTGCCGTGCAGCTGTGGTACCAGTTGGAGATGCCGAAGGTGAGGATGCTCTCCACTGCGCCGTGGTAGAAGGCCACCAGCATCTCCTGCTTGCTGTGTTGTTTCTTGAGGCATCTCAGGGTGTATGCGTACAGAACTTAGGTGTAATGCGTATACTTGGGCGTATGCGTAAAGACTGCCTTCTTGTTCGCTGCTCCACACTCCTGGAATCTGCTACAAAGCACTCCCATCTATTGGTCAATTTAAGGCAATGAGTAGGGATCTATTTGTACCTGCTTTGTTTGATCATTGTTGAAATGTGTGTTTGTTATTGTTCTTATTGTGTTTCTATTGTTGCTTTGTGTTTTTTTGTTATATATATGTATTGTGTTGCACTGTATATCCTGTACACTCGGCCCCACCAAGAATGAGGGTCTCCCTCAGTGGTCCCGAAGTTGAAATAAAGGCTTGAAACGAAAATGAAAAACAGACTTTTTCTCCCTCTCTCCGTCCATCCCTGTCCATCCACTCATCCCTCACCTCATCACAGTTCTCATCAGTATAAACCATGTAAGCGCACCTTCAATTAGGGTAAAGGGTGGATAGAGATCCCTGAGGATGAGCTTTATCCTTTCAACCCCCTCGACCCCTCCTCCTTTCATGTCTTGGCACCACCCCTCCGTGGACCCGGTGCATTCCTAATCCCGACGACTTTCATTAAAATCGGAGGGATAATCCGCAGATTTCCGAGGGAAATTCCCAGGGATGTGTTTCCTTCTCTACGCTCCGGTCCCGGGTCTCTCTCTCCCGGGGTCTCCGGGGGTCTCACGTTCCACTCGGCTCTCCGTGACTCTGTCTGAGCAGTGTCATTTACATAGTTCTCCCTAATCTTCGGTAAATCCCTCATTCGCGAAAGGACCGGCTCGGAATGGGCCCGGAATGTAAACTCAGTGGAATGGCATGGCAAAGAGGGAAAATGTTTAATTTGGGATTTGATTACCGGTGTGGCACTTAAGTGGGAAAATAAGCAGGAAGTCCATACCGGAACTATCCAAATAAAGTGAGGGACCATCGATGTTTTCAAAGCACACAAACAGTGCAGGTTCGTTCTACAGTAATGGTCAGCCACTCGGTATAATTTGGAGTGATTCACTATAGTGGTTCACAGGTGTGTTGACGAGAATTACACTAAACCTGTAAAAACCTGTTCTCGTTTATGCTACTTTGGCCTCCTCATACGTATTTAGCAGCGTAAATATTATTGTGGTCAAGTTCAAAAGTCAGGTGTCGTGAAGTCTCTGTCTGACAAATAATGGTAGTCACCCCATGGCTGTGTGAAATAAAGGGTTAGGAACACTGACAGAAAGGTACTAACAATACTCAAAGACATTAGAGGACCTGGGACCATACGTACATCCTTGGGGACCACTGCTTCTCATTGGTCCTTCATTGATTGATTCATGTTAGTGATTTGCCAGTTAGATACATTTTCATACATGCTGTTTTCAGATGCTGAAAAGCTGGTTGATTTGACCTCTTTACACAATTGCCAACAAGAGTCAAACTTATGTACAAGTCAAATACCACCTTGGGGATGTAATAGAATTGTACCTGTAATAGAAGTGGCCTGGGGTGGTCCAGTGGTCTAGCACCGTGGTCTACAGTGCACACATATGCCCTTGTCGGCATGGGTTCGAATCCGGCCCATGCCCTGCTGACATGCCCTTACTTTCCTGTCTGTCTTCACTATCTCTGTCAAATAAAAATGAAAAAATAATATGTGTGGGACTGCCCCACTCTGAAAAAAAAAAAGGAAAGAAAAATAATTGTACAACAATTCAAATGACTCATTGGGTGTTCCCCAGTTATGATAAGTGTACTGTAGTTGATCTGTACTGTATTTTGTCTACATAATTGCTGTGCTGTGTATACGATTGACAATAAAACAATGAATTCAATTTTGTCATCTGTTTTTAATATGTGAAGAGATGATGAAATCATCAAGAAATGTTGACTTTGACAAAGCAGTTTTGTACTTGTCAGTGTTGATCAAACAGCTTTAGAATTCTGGTCATTCTAGTTTCAAACCAATCTCAGTAACACGTTATAATATCATATTCAGATAATTAAGTACAGAAAAGCTTGAAACAAGTAAAATTTGCTTGGTAAGAAGAAATATCTTGTCAGACAAAAAACAAGCATATATTGCCTTGATTGAAGATGTTTAATCTTACTTAGATTTCAGCTGTTGCAGTGCAGTTGGAATGGAATGGACTTTATTTGTCATTGCTACAGTACAGGTACCAAACAACGAAATTTAGGAGGGGAGGCTCCCCTGGTGTTAGGAAAGGAAAAAAAAAAAAAACATTTTAGAAAAAGCATAGATGCATAAAATCACAAGAAGGTAAGGAGCTGGTTTACATCAATAAAGGCTATGTACACAATCCACTGTACTATACTGCACAGATAGTCAACTAGGGTTGTCATATTGCACAAAGAGTATTTTTTCACATTATTTTAAAGTGTCACAGTTTGCAGGCTTGAAAATGTACATGTTTGTGCCTCAGCACTAGCTGCCATACAATCCGTCCGGACTGTCCTGGGCCCAGAACTTAGGCCTTTTCTGTGTTCAGGGCCTTGACGGCCCTGTGGTAGAAGCAGTCCTTCAGTCTGTTTGTCTTAGCGGCCGGGGTCCTGTACCTCCTGTTCGAGGGCAGCTTGACAAAGTGTACGTGCCCAGGGTGGGTCGGGTCCCTGGAGATCTTGGAGGCCCTCCTGAGACAGCGTGTGTTGTAGTTATGAATGGCTTACCCATTTCAACTATAATGGTTCACACACATAAACATTCAGATTCAGATTCAGATTCAGATAACGTTTATTGCCACTATGCATTACACATATAGGAATTTGCTTCGTCACCACAGCAAGTGCGTTTATACTTTTTTCACATGTCAAAAAACAGGACAACACAACAACAACAACAACACAGGACAGACAACAGTGCATTGGATAGTGCGGTATAAAGTGCAGTGCAGAGTTTTTACAGTGAGTCCAGTTCAGTCCTGGGCAGACTTGGGGGCGGGGGGGAGGGGGAAGCCAGAGTCATTTATCAGCCTGCCGGCTGAGGGGTAGAAACTGAGCCTGTGGCGGGCCTTCAGTGCCTTAGGCAGCCGCAACCTTCTTCCAGAGGGAAGCAGGGTGAGGAGGCCGTGGCCGGGGTGGAAGGGGTCTGCCATGATCTTCCTTGCCCTCCTCAGAGCCCTGGTGTCATGCAGGGAGTTGAGGGAGGGCAAGGGACAGCCGATCACCCTCTCTGCTGAACGTAGCACCCGCTGCAACTTGGCCTTGTCCTTGGTCGTTGCAGCAGGGAACCAGGTGATGATGGAGTGGGTGAGGATGGACTCTATGATGGCCGTGTAGAACTGGACCATCATGGACCTCGGCAGCCTGAGTTTACTCAGCTGCCGGAGGAAGAACATCCTCTTCTGGGCCTTCTTTGTGAGGGCCTCGGTGTTCTGCTCCCACTTTAGGTCCCGGGAGATGGTCATGCCTAGAAAGCGGCATGACTCCACGGAGGCCACCGGGGTACCTCCCAGCGTGATGGGAGGGGGCAGGGCTGCTTTCCTTCGGAAGTCCACCACCATCTCCACTGTTTTCAGAGCATTTAGCTCCAGATTGTTTAAACTGCACCAGCTCTGCAGCCCCTCGATCTCACCCCTGTAGGCAGATTCGTCCCCCCCGGAGATGAGGCCCACCAGGGTGGTGTCGTCTGCAAACTTCAGGAGCTTGACCGAGGGGTGGCGGGAGACACAGCTGTTGGTGTAAAGGGAGAATAGTGCTGGAGACAGGACGCAGCCCTGCGGGGAGCCCGTGCTGGTGGACCTGGAGCTGGAGATGCTCTTCCCCAGCTTCACCCGCTGAGACCTGTCAGTCAGGAAGTCCGTGATCCACCTGCAGGTGGAGACCGGCACCTGCAGCAGGGATAGCTGGTGCTCCAGGATGTGTGGGAGGATCGTGTTGAAGGCCGAGCTGAAGTCCACGAACAGGATCCTGGCGTAGTTGCCTGCAGTGTCTAGGTGTTCTAGTGCGTAGTGCAGAGCCATGTTCACGGCGTCCTCCGTGGATCTATTGGCTCTGTACGCGAACTGCAGGGGGTCCAGCACAGGATCCGTGATGAGCTTCAGGTAGGCCAGGACAAGGCGCTCCAGGACCTTCATGACGACGGAGGTCAGAGCGACGGGTCTGTAGTCGTTGAGGCCTGTGACCTTGGCCTTCTTGGGGACGGGGATGATGGTTGATGCCTTGAAGCACGCTGGGACGTGACACAGCTCCAGCGAGGCGTTGAAGATGTGGGTAAACACCGGGGCCAGCTGGTCGGCGCAGTGCTTCAGGACAGAGGGAGAGACGGAATCCGGACCAGCTGCCTTCCGGGGATAAAGGCAATAACAGTTATTTGCATGATCATTGCGACTATTACACGTGAATAGAAGCCAGTGTGCTACCAGTCTTCAAATAATTTTTCTCTCGGTCTATTTAGACCTTTACTTGTTTTCAATGAGTATCCTATGACATCTCCTACCGTGTAGGCTACAGTATGTGTGTCTGCATTATGGGCAGTGATAACCATACCGGAAGTGGCCAGTCAATGGGTAAGTATGTGGCTAATGGATGAGACAAACCAACTCTCCTGTGTGTTTGTGTCTGGCAGGTTTATGACATGTACCTTACCGTTATGAACGGCTAACCCATTTCAACCGAAATGGCGATATCAACAACACAGTTATTTGCGTGATGATCAAAGTGATACACAGGCATACAGCCTGTGAAGAACAGACACTTACCTTTCATCACACTTATGTCCTGACTAACCACAACCAGTGCATTTCGTGACGTTAGAATTACAAGGTTCTATCTCCATTTTTGTCAAAATTGAGTTTTTTACATAATCTGATCCATTAGGTGTTTATTAATGCCTGTGTGGTGTTATTTTAAAAATGTTGACATTTTTGAGTTAGTAATTCATAAAATACAAAGGTTCCGTCTCACAAAACATAATGGAATGTAAAAACTTTGACGCTCAATATCTCTGAACTGCCCTAAACGGAGATAGAACCTTATCATTCTAAACGGAGATAGAACCTTATCATTCTAAACGGAGATAGAACCTTATAATTCTAAACGGAGATAGAACCTTCTCATTCTAAACGGAGATAGAACCTTATCATTCTAAGCTCACGATTTGTTGTTGTTGTTGCATGGTATTGAACTAACTCAATGATTACACTGTTACACTAACAACACAAAGGGATGTCTCCAGACTCTGGGTTCGTTGGTTAGTAACAAGGGCCCAGGGCGTCTAGTGTTAACACTAGAACAGCCGTGCCTTTTTACCTACTAAAAGAGCCCCCTCTTTAGTATGTAAATCTGCTATTTACACACAACGACCACTAGTTGGCCGCTTGTAAAATTGGCCTGCTTCCGACAGAAAAAATGCAAAATAGCTTTATATTAGCATATCCTGATGTGATTTTGAAAACGTAAGGATACTGGGTGGTAGAACGCACATATCTAGGAAAAGTCATGAAAGGAGGGTCTTGAAATTTGATCGAGTGCAAAGATATAAAAAAAAATGTTTTACTCACAACTCAAATGACATCTCATGGCTGATTAAGTGTTAAACACATATTTCAGAGGGAGAAGTGCTCTCCTTTCTTAGCCACAAGTGTCCTCCATTTTTTTTAATGTTTGGAAAAATCTGTTTCACATCACAACCTTAAAAACCATAAAGTATTGTTTTACTAATCCCACCCATCGTTCTTGGTACAGTACCAGCTTTGCAAACGAGGCTGAAACATTTGGCGAATGGTTCCATGGAACCAAGGCCGAGGCCAGGTCAATCGGAAATGAATCAAGAACCAGGAATAGCACGGTTTCGGACCCTGCAGTGTAAAAGCGCCATTAAGCTCACTCTCTACGCCTGTCTCTTTCATTCTCACACACATGTGCTGTCCATCTCTTTCATTCGGTTCTTTCTTCCTGTTTCTCTGTCCACTCAAGAACCTTCTTCCCCCTCTCCTCTACTACTCTCATCTCCTCTGACAGTTGATGGTAGACACATGCTTTAGGTTTAACGTATTATTATCAGAAAAACCTGCGTTGCACTGTTCTGATCTCCGAGTTCCACCTCG
>NC_137687.1:6006859-6019359 GCF_963989245.1 Nansenia antarctica
CCTCCCTCTCTCTCTCCCTCTCTCTTTCTCTCTCTCTACCTGGTGCTCTAGTCCTGTAGCTCTCTTCTTGTGTAGCTGTCAGCCGGTCTGTATGGAGGGGAGAGGAAGAGAGAGAGAGGTAAGACAGTAACACAGGTAACACAGGTTCATCCCAGCCTGTATGGTTCAGTCCGGGTCCACTGAGTCTCACTACAGGCTCCTTGGCTCAGCACGGGCCAATCTAATCAACACGTCCTATGGGGGACAGCGAAGGCCTGCTGAGAGACAGTGGGACGGCCCGCACAACTGAGCACAGCCAACTGGGCGAGGCACATACACACAGCCTGTTGACTGTGTATGGAGGGAAGGATGGGAGTTGTTTTGAGTGTGCGTGTATGTATGGGTGCCTGCGTGCACGTGAGTTTACCACTGTCTACGCCGTCGCCAGAGTGTCTGCCTTAAGGTGTGTGTGTGTGCCAGATAGAACTCTCTGTGGTAATCCTTTGACGGGGTGACAATGTGTCCATCTCAGTTGTCCTTGAAGCTGCCCATCAGGCACGCATCCACACATGCATGCACACATACACACACACACACAGACAAAAACAGACACAAACATGCACACATAAAACTATGAACCTGAAGTCTATATATATACATTCCATCATAGCTATGTGAGCTAGGGTTTATGTGTGTTAGTGTACACATACAGTGGGGTGCAAACCTTTGGGCACCCCTGGTTTAAATGTCTGAACACTAAATGCTACAAAGTTAAACATGACACCTTTCTGCACATTTAAAAGCAAGGTTTCTTTTTTATTTAGGCTTAGGGTTTCAGAGTTTTTAAATGATGAAAAAGGAAAAGGGCCCTGTGCAAAAGTTTGGGAACCCTTTTGGATTATTCTTTGTTACCTTTTGAGAAGATTATTACTAAGGCCCAGACCAAGGTGATTTACTCATTAGGGCTTCAATGAGTAGGGTGAATATGATTATATGATTCCAGGGTTGAATTATATATTCTGAAGTAACTCCATGCCTTCTAAAGTATCCGACTGCGGTGGCTGTTGTGTCTGGTGTTAAAAACCATGGGTTCCTCTAAACAGTTGTCCAAGGATGTCAGAATCAAGATAGTTCACTTCCACCATCAAGTGGAAATGTGTCATGTTTAACTTTGTACCATTTAGAGGTTAGGTTTGCTTCTTTTCACTTAGATATTTATGACTAGGGGTGCCCACATTTTTGCACCCCACTGTATAGGTGTGTGCTGTCTGCACGGCCCTTTTGGAAGTGACAAAGTATTCATTAGATTCCACCAGAATCACTAGACAATTAATCAATTCATTAACTAATTGGCTCCCTGTCCTTCAAAGGGGCCTTCGGTGTAGAGGTAAGTGATTTTTGATTAGCAAACATTCTGCATTTGGTGTGTGTGTGTGTGTGTGTGTGCGTGTGTGTGTGTGTGTGTGTGTGTGTGTGTGTGTTCAGTCCATCTGAAGCCAGAGAGCCAAATGGAGTTGGCAGGACACATGGTGGGATTTTTTGCTTTTGATTTGATTTATTGTGGAATTAAAAAGACAGTTTCCAAGGGATAAAAACACATGATAAAGCGCAAGCGCTTATTTCCATCATGGTCCCTGATTGAGGACAGGACAGACAGTTACCATAAAACAAATTTACAGAACATGATAAAAACCATCAAAAACAAACATAGATTAGTTACACAAATTCCCTGCACTCCCTACCTAAGACGTGTTTCTACTCTGTCATTTCACTCGCTAGCCAGTTCTTTGTTGCACGTTTAAAGCTTACCTCTCCCTCTAAGCTTTTTAGGGCCACTGGAAGCTTGTTCCATTCTGAAGCTTCTGTGAATAAAACTGTATTAGTACCCATTGCTGTTCGGGATTGTGACCTGTTGGCCCTGGAGGACAGAGCTCTGGCAGAGAGAACAGCCAAACACACACACACAGACCAACAGACACAACCTGAACAAGAAAGCACGACAGCAAATAAGGCAAGGTAAAAAGCTGAAAAAGAGATTTCCACGCTTGCCCTTGCTAAACTGCAGCAATGGGATTTTCACAGCAGAATTAGAGACATATTTCTTTTTACTCAGAGAGAGATGTTAAAAAGCCAGACTGCTCTGAGGTTGCGGGAACTGCCACCACAAGATCACGTCTGAGAGAGACATTCATGTAGAAATGTCTCACCATCCCCTCCCTCCGCCTTTCTCTGTCACTCTCTTCTTTCTCTCTCTCGTTCCTCTCTTCCACCCGTATAGTGCGAGCGAGAGAAAGGGGGTTAGGGGGTAGAGAGGGATTAACTAAGATAGGGAGGAGAGAAGCGAGAAAGGGATGTATCTAATGAGAGAGGGGGGGAAGAGGGAGACAAAGAGTAAGAGAGGAAGGGAGAGAGAGAGAAGGGACTGTACATAGTCAACGGTAGGCTTTGAGGAGACTTCTATGGTACACCTACATCTCTGGGTAACAGGACACAGGAACATTTGAAAATTATGGGTTTTATTTACCCAAAAATAATGCAGGGGGTAACAAAAACCAACAGTGGGGTAAAAAGGGATAATGAATAACATAATGGATGGGCTGAAATTAACTATGCAACAGAAGGTGTAAACGGGGCAGCAGAAAGCCTTAATAATATATTTTACCTCTCAACCTCCTTCTAAACCGCCAAATCTAAAGGCCTCAAATAGAAGAAAAAAAACAAAAAAACAACAACAATGAAAAATGGTTTTGACAATGAATGTAAAAACCTCAGAAGGAATTAAGGAACCTATCAAACCACAAACATAGAGACCCAGACAAACAGAACACACATCTTCACTATGGTGAAACATTAAAACAGTATAAAAATACAATAAAGAAAAACAGGGACCAACATGTTAGAAAACCAGCTACATTCTATTGACTAATCCATCAAAACAAACAAATATTTGTGGGGAACATTTCAAACACTTTTGATCTACCCATCCAAAATGGAGATTTATGGGTAAACCACTTCTCCAATCTCATTGGTCCAATTCATAGCTTTCATGTGACGTCACAGCATAGTGGAAACGCCCACCTGACCGGCAAAAGGCACTTTTTGCGGGCAAAACCCACTTTTTGCGGGTTAATAACTTTGATTTCCCGTGGGTTAGGAAAATAATCTCATTGGTCCAATAGAGAAGAATAAACAACAAAAACAGATACAAGATAAACTAGAACGTTTAGAGTTAACCCTAAAAGATTACCAGAACCCGCTAGACTCCCCAATTACACCAAAACAAGTACAGGACAAAATAAAACCACTTGGCCTGTGGTCCTGACGGCATCCTAAATGAAATGATACAATTCACAGACGTCAAATTCTAGTAGACACAGAAGTCAAATGCAGATTTAAATGCTATTTGTCCCTATACAGAGAATCCACAGAGGCAGAATACTGTCTGATTGATACCAAACGAAGGAAATCCTTGACTATATGTACAGACTCAGTCTCAGGTATCTGCAGTATTTGCACCATGCCGATCTCTGTACATAAGGTTTACACAGTTCTCATTTGTGTTCATATTTATTAAACGGAATGTGCATAATGTCCTTTTCTGTTCTTTTAAGTTATGTTTATTTACCTGTATACTATACATATACACAGCTCTGTTTAAGAATTTGCTAACCATATATTATATTCTTTTTTGTTTGTTTTTTATCTTCACACTTGCTTTGGCATTGTAAACGTGTCGTGACGTTAGAATTATAAGGTTCTATCTCCATTTTTGACAAAATTGAATTTTTTACATACTCTGATCCATTAGGTGTTTATTAATGCCTGTGTGGTGTTATTTTTAAAATGTTGACATTTTTTTGTTAGTAATTACAAAACTTCATGGAATGTAAAAACTTTGACGCTCAATATCTCTGAACTGCCCTAAACGGAGATAGAACCTTATAATTCTAAACGGAGATAGAACCTTATCATTCTAAACTCACGGTATGTTTCCCATGCCCATGAAGCCCTTCTTGGAATTGAAATGGAATTGAGAAGAGATGATGGTGGGCTGAATTCCCCCTCCTCCAAAACATGTTTCTTGAAGGAGAGGTGTGAACGTGATGTGAGCCCAGTGCTCCAGTAGGATAGAGGCATAATGGAGAAGAGCAGAACCCCACTCCCCCCTTCTCTCTTTCTATTTCTCTCTGTCTCTGTGTGTGTCTGTGTGTGTGTGTGTGTGTGTGTGTGTGTGTGTGTGTGTGCGTGTGTGTGTGTGTGTGTGTGTGTGTGTGTGTGTCTCTCTCTCTCTCTCTCTGTGCAGGAGAAAATACACTTTCAGATGTATATATATATGAAAGTGTTTGGTCAAATGTACAATAGACAGAGAGACAGACAAACAAACAAACACACACACACACACACACACACACACACACACACAGAAACTCTAGCCTCATGGTTGTGTTTGATTAGACAGAGAATATCGCAATAAGCACGTCTGTCAGGAGCCATCGTTTTGTTCTTTTCAGACAAGGATGGAAGGAAGGAGAGTGGAGGGGTGCAGAGGAGAATAAAGCCGCCCTTGAAGAGGAGGGCCATCAAAGCACTCTTACACAGCAAGGACAGTAAGCTCTACGATGAGTGGAAGCCACTGTGTGTGTGTGTGTGTGTGCATGCGTGCGTGAATCTTTGATTTAGTAGCTACACTAAAGTTACAGTATCAGATCAAAACACATACAGTATTCACACTACTATACAGTTATTTTCACACTACTATACCTTTCCACCTGTGATGTACCTACAGTACACACTCCAGTTCTACAATTCTAGACTTGTATCACTTTGGTGGTAAAGGGACAGTTTCCTGGAAACTCAAATTGATATCTTTCATTGAAATAGTGATTTAATCCATTCCTTAGAATGTAAAGTAACATTAGATGGGTAAGGGTAAGGGTAAGAGTTATTTTTTTATTTCTAGACTTCTCTTTACCTCCCCACTTGCTCACTCCAGTAACAGGTGTTAAAATAACAGGATGTTTTAGAGAGAGAGAAGAGAGGGAGAGGGAGAGAGAGAGACAGAGAGAGAGAGAGGGAGAGAGAGAGAGAGAGACAGAGAGAGAGAGGGAGAGAGAGAGAGAGAGACAGAGAGAGAGAGAGAGAGAGAGAGAGGGAGAGAGAGAGAGAGAGGGAGAGAGAGAGAGAGAGAGGGGGGGAGAGGGGGAGAGAGAGTAATAGAAGGGGGATGTAGAGAGGGAGGGGATAAAAGGGTGGAGGGGATGAGTGTCCACTAATGCAGAGGGAGTTGAGAGAGAGGTATTGGCACATCTCCCTTTACTCAATCTCATCCATGGGGGGGTTTTCCCTAGCAAATGTGTGAGCAGTGTAGCCTATGAACAGTGTAGCCTATGAACAGTGTAGCCTATGAACAGTGTAGCCTATGAACAGTGTAGCCTATGAGCAGTGTAGCCTATGAACAGTGTAGCCTATGAACAGTGTAGCCTATGAACAGTGTAGCCTATGGACAGTGTAGCCTATGAACAGTGTAGCCTATGAGCAGTGTAGCCTATGAGCAGTGTAGCCTATGAACAGTGTAGCCTATGAACAGTGTAGCCTATGAGCAGTGTAGCCTATGAGCAGTGTAGCCTATGAACAGTGTAGCCTATGAACAGTGTAGCCTATGAACAGTGTAGCCTATGAGCAGTGTAGCCTATGCTTAAACAGTCACAGAGAAGTACAGTGTTCTGTACATGTCAGCCAAAAGAAAAGCACAGAGAAATGATTTTGCCATGGTCACTCCATGTCCACGTTATGTTGTCTTGAACATCTCTCCGATTTGCAGGCCAATTATAGTCTTGGCAGTCACACACACACACACACACACACACACACACACACACACACACACACACACACATGCACACACACACACACACACATGTGCATGCGCACAGGCACACGCACACGCACACACACACACACACACACACACACACACACACACAATTATTTTGCATTGGAAAATCTAGCTAGGGCATTGTGTATCAGGCTTTGGTACACAATCAAGGATGAAATATTGGTGATTGTACCAATTGTTTATGTTGTTTGTGTGTATATCCATGTTGTGTGTGTGTATGGACACTTGACATTGGTTTCATTCTTGCCTGAGAGACAAACATCCAAAACTGATATTACGAAAAAGAACACTATATATAAAGAACACTTTCTTTTGGTTTTCTTTGTGCATCAGCCCTGCTGGTCTTATAAACAGAGGGATATGTGTACAGGGGGGTTGGGGGCTGTAAGCTGGGGTTGTGGGTTTTGGTTGGGTGGGGGTCCAAAATCAAAAGAACATGAGAGAACATGAGACGCTGAACGCTAGGTTTCACTTAATCATCCCCTGACGTTAGCGTAAACACTGAATTTGATTTGAGGTAATTGGGTTTGTAGTGAGGGTAAATAGTGAAAGCCGAGACCCCTAGCACATTCAGTAAGATCTGTTCCACTCCTGTCCACTCTTCTCTTTTCTTTCACTCTTTCTTTTAATACATAAAGAGGAAACAGAGACACGAGGTATTCTAGTTTGTACCTTTTCTGCAATAATAGAACCCTTTCCAAAAGTCACAATTTCCATAATGTTGCTTGCAGAACCGTGTCTCACATGTGAGTTTCCTTGAGGCTAATTTGCTAATCTGATTTGGAAAAAATAAGAGCAAGATGAGTAGAGTACTAGATTTGTTAAGGAACCTTCCAATCGATTTCCTGGCCTCTGTTTTGAGCTATTTCACATTTGTGGTTATGGATCGTCAGCAAAGACCTCCTTTACTCTCTTCCTCCCCCCCTTTCCCACCCCTCCTGGAATGTGTGCCGTACACTTAAAGTTTGCTGCTCAGTGTCTTGTCAGAGTCCCCCACCCCCCACCCCCCACCCCATCATTCTCAGTAATGTAGTCACATTGATTACATTGCTCCACTAATATAATTCTTCCCTCTTTAGCCCAGAGAGAATTGCAGACTGAATTCACATGGCATCCATTTCAATGACCCTCTAACAACAGATCAAATCCCAAGATTCAAACCACAAGCTCCATTCTGGTTGCATTACCCCCTCACAGAAACAGACCGACTTCAGCTATGTAGATCTCATTAAGTCCTCGAAAACCAGATACACTTCACTGATTCAGTTCAAATGAATCCAAAAAGATATCATTTATTGACATTTTCTTTATCATGTCATTGATTTTACCCTGTCAATTTTGATTAGCCCACCCTTAAAAAAAGCCTACATCAACCAAATGTTTCTTTTATAAACAGCCCTGTCCCCACTTTCGCACCCATGGGAATTCAAATAACGGCAATAAAAAGAAGCTATATAATGCTCAATGGCCATTATAACAGTTCTTTAATAATATTTACCGGTGTATGTGTTTAGAGATGTCTGCATTTGCAGGTGTGAGAGAGCTTTGGAAGTAGAAAGTTGTGTTGTGATTATCATTGATTATGTGAAGTATGGGGGGGCATGAACTACATATCCCATGGTGCACTGCTAATCCCTGTTTTAGACGATGTTCCAATCCATAGGGATTGGATTCCCTACAGATTGCACAAGGTGAATCAGACCAGGGAACTACAGTAATGTATGCCAGTCACCCACACAACATGAGATGTAAACAAAATATCTTCACCAGACATTTCTACTGAAGTCACTACAGACAGTTTTTTTTGTAGTTAGATGTTGTACTGTACTGATTTGTGTTTGTGCTAGCCAGCTAACGTAAAATGTTATTCCTATTTATGTAAGTCATTTGTAATATCCGAATATTACTACTCTGCAATCCTCGCTCAGCTCTACCAATGATTGTCGTGAAGTCTCCATTTCCTGTATAGTGTGCACGGATTGTTCTCTAGGGTTGCCAGTCACGTCAAACATAATATTTTCATTACCTACGGATTGGAATCTCCCTTGCACAGGGAATAATAACTGCCTGAAGACACCACCCTCAGTGATTAGCCTAGAACCCTTTCTCAATCTAAAACCTGTCCTCTCCTGGATTCCTCCGTCCTCATGTCCTTGAAACCCCTAACTGGTCACCATTATGTAGGAGCATATACAATGACTGCATGGACTGCACTTATATAGCACCTTTATCCAAAGCGCTTTACAACGGCCTCTCATTCCCCCATTCACACACACACATTCACACACCAATAGCGGCAAGCTACCATGCAAGGCGCCGGCCCGCTCACTGGGAGCAATTTGGGGTTCAGTGTCTTGCCCAAGGACACTTCGACATGTGGCCAGCTGGGGCTCGAACCGCCGATCTGCTTGATGGTTGCATGAAGGAATCTCCTTGTCTCCTCCCAAGCTTCTTCTTATCCACCTAATTTTTCTGGTTTTCTGCTCGAAATGACATGCCCACAGTGAATATAGAATATCTCCACAATCACAAGGGCCTTCATAATGATATTGTTATCAAATGAAAGCTAACACCTGTGGGGTGGCTGTAGAAGTGTCAGAATCAAAATCTATGTTACTGTGTCAGAGCAAATAGAGCTAGAACATTATAAAACATCTCAAATTCAGTCTCCGCCTAAAAAAACAACAGCTTTTACAGGGAATATCACCTTGGAAACCTGATAACCAAACCCAAATCATCTAGGAATCAGTACTCCAGGGTCTTATTAGTACTTGTGCCAAAGTTGATGCTAGTAATGTGAGCAAATGCAACTTTGTACCTGTTTTAGTACAGGTATGTTTAGGCGGACACCTATATGCAGGGGTGAAAGTGGTTTGAGTTTCTTACAGGAACTATAGGCTACTACCCCAACCTTCATCGTTTCATATTGTTCTCCTCCTGCCCCCAGCTTCATGCATCCCTGAACACACACATCGTGGTGTTGGTGTCGAAATTAGAAACACTTTAGGGCTGCCAAGTTTCACCAAGAGTTTGGAGTGAGAGTTTTTGGTGGTGGAGCGACCCAAAACTGTGCACGTTTTGGTAGCGGCGGCCCCTCTCTCCCACACAATTATTTGTGCTAGTTTCCTGCAATTTTAAACCAGCACAAGAAATGAAAATAATTGGAACATTTGATAAAACAAGAGAAATTCAGATACTATATCTTAAGTCTTAATAAACAAATACAGTAGCCTACAGAGTCTAAAACAAAATTGGGCCTCATCAAGTGAACTCAACCCCTTGGTCAGCAGCAGAAAGACCCTTGGTCATCATCTTATATACAGTGCATTGCTCATAGATGGCTATCATGTTATACAGTACATACCAGGGTTTTTCCTGGGTCAGAATCAAGCCTTGGAGGTTGATGTTGTGCGCGAGCAGTGCGCCCACATTTTCTTTGAGGGACCCCCAATTGTTGTATTTGTATTGTAAATTGTAATTATTAATAATAATAATAATAATACGATGCGATTTGAAAGTACCAGTAGGCTACCAGATAATATTTTGCTACCAGGGTTGCCAGATGGAATTGACAATTTCCAGCCCAACCAGTCTAAAAGCTGTCGAATCCACCCGTCCAGTGTGACCAAAAGTAGCCCAATCTGGCAACACGGCTTGCTTATGGAAGCATAGTGGACTTAATTCAAATGTTAATGCAATTTGAGATTGCATTTGCATGTTCCACTTTTGCATGCATTCTTTCAGACAATATTCAAATTCAAATGCAATTCTAATGAGCGGATGTGTTTCCTAGAACATATAAATGCAATTGCTAATCACATTATTGCATTACAATTTGAATATTGACTCAAATAACGCAGGCAAAAGTGGCAAATGAATATGCTATTTTGGGATTGCATAGTCATTTTCACATTAGAATGAAAATTTGAATTGTCAGCTACAAAGCAGATGTGTTTACTAGAACATGTAAATGCAATTGCGTATCACATAATATTGCATTACAATTTGAATATTGACTCAAATAACGCAGATAAAAGTGGCAAATGAATATGCTATTTTGGGATTGCATAGTAATTTTCACATTAGAATGAACTTTTGAATTTTGTCAGCTACAAAGCAGCGCATGACTTTGAAAATTATATGTCAAATGGCTTTGCATTATCATTTTAATATTGACAGCGAATGTGCACATCAGGTACATGAAAATGAAAATGCAAATCATTAGAATTGCATTTGAATTTCAATATTGTCTGAAAGAATGCATGCAAAAGTGGAACATGCAAATGCAATCTCAAATTGCATTAACATTTGAATAAAGTCCACTATATGCTTCCATAATTGCTACGTTACATGCAGCTCGGGTGAACACAGGTTCTTCCATTAGATTGCAGACTGAAGTTAACGAGCGTAGCTTTCTTTAAATGAATTTCAAGTACCGCAAAACAAGAACTGGTTGAAATGCGTGAGTCTCACGGCCACCTACTGTAAGGTGCGACTGTCCCCCCGCCCCCGGCGCGACTGTAATCCCGGTCGGACTGTCTCAGTGCCCAGTGCTGCCCACCCAACCACGTCGCGTCGCGTCGGGTCTACTGTAAAGCGGGTTAACATGTCCTTTTCAAAGGTATTCAAATAGACGCAAGGAAACATAACGTCAGCCATGTGTTTCCTTGTTGGAAATTATGGATCGTGAATCGTGATTGCTCCTGCACTCTGCAGCAATCGGATTTTGATTGACAGGCAGCTGCATCTCTTCCCCCAACGGCGTTCCGGCACAGAAAGTCTTGCCGGAACGCAGCACCGGACCGTTCCGGCCCACTTTCACCTATGCCTATATGTTTAGGCCATTTGGAGATATTTTGGCACCATCTTTGACCTTTGACCTTTCTCATGTATCAGATTTATTTATTTGTAAAAAACATTTTGGGGTTGGCCGACCAATGGTATGGAAATTTGGCGTTGAAACCGGACATGACACATTCTCCAGTTGGAGAAAACTGGATGTGACTTAGGCCGTGTTTACCGTCTCGGGAAAAAAAATGTGGCATCGTATAGCATGCAAAATTGTGAAAAAAATGTGATATCGATGAAGAGAATTGATCGAGGTAAACTCTTTATATCACTTCGGATGCCCATCTGGGTCCGTGGATAAGAAGAGGTTAAAGGATACAACCTTGTATAAATGTGTCAAATCCATGCCCCCTTAACTACAGAAGTTTGAAGGATGGTGCGTTGGCTTCAATAGAATTTATTTATCATACAATAATAAAAGAAAAAAGATCCACTGTATCTTTAACTGTATAAAAAAAATAATCATGAATAATTCACGATTAACAAATCAGAAATCGAATCATGAATCATTTTCATAATAACAATGAATGAAGGGACGTTTTATATTCAAGTGAAATATCACTGATTGTCAACATGACTCCACAGCAAGTTATTCGTGGTCTTTGTTTTGTTGTCTAAATAGCCAAAACATATAAAAACAAATCTTACAAATCACCCTTTTATCAGACCAGGAAGTAATATGTCTGAATGATGAATTCCTACAACGTCCATATTGCTTTCCGCCTCCCTGCCGGCCGTGGAGAACTGTCTAAGCTAAGATGCACATTAGTAAACATTAGTGATGAATGGATCTGCTATCTTATGGATGTAAACAAACCATGCAGTGGCTAATTCAGAGATGATAACCTCATTCCTCCAAAATGCATTGGGAAGCTGTTTTCTCATGCCAATGCATTTGTAATGTAAGGTGATCTGGACAACTTTACGTTGAATAATGAATGAGAAAGAAGTACCTGAATATTGATAGACAATTACACTAACTGTAAAAGATCATATCATCATGTTCCCTTTTGCTTATCTGATGAAGCACTCGTGGGAAATACATATTGACCATGTATAGGTAGAGGTAATGACCATCTTATGAAAGATCAGGTTTTCATATTGGCTTGGGCTAATGAGTCCTCGTTCCGTCTCCTTGGTTCCTCTCCTTGTTTCCTCTCCTTGTTTCCTCTCCTTGTTTCCTTGTGATGTTTTGAGTAGGAAGTGAGTGGAGGATGGAAGCGAGGATATATATATATATATTTTTTTTTTTACAGTTTTTATTGGTTTTTCAAATGAGTTAACATCCTTACCCCCAACCCTCCCCCCGCCCCTCCCTCCCCCCTTGTCCATTTGAATCCAACATTCTCATCAAAATGATTGTACGTTGAGGCTTTTGTCTAACCAAGGAGTACAAAAGAAGAAGAGCAAGAAGGAACCAATAAAGAAAAAAAAGAAAAGTGAAGAGAGTAAAGTGTGATAGATAGAGATACGGGGGGAGGGGGGGGGGGTTCCGCTGCCACACTTTAATACTAGTAGTCTAGTCATTCGTATTGAGTGGTACTTGTAAACTCTCATAGTAATGTAAGAATGGATCCAAGATCTTCCCAAGGTTTTGCAGAGCCTTTAAGGGTGTATCTGATTTTCTCAGGTTTCAGAAAATGCATAATGTCTCTGATCCATGTGGTGAAGAAGTTAGGCGATGTTTGTTCCTTCCAGGAAGAGAGAAGAATGAGGCGTCTGGCAACAATCAAGTGTTGAAGAGCACACTCAATATAACAAACAGTTTTAGAATCCC
>NC_137687.1:6021859-6024359 GCF_963989245.1 Nansenia antarctica
CTCCCCAGAGTGTCCTTTAACCATCTTCACAGCCTAAAGGCACAACCTGTCCACACGTCCACCGTCCTGTCCTTCTGGGAATAACACAGGGACAGAGAGAGAGAGAGCGAGAGAGAGAGAGAGAGAGACAGACAGACAGACAGACAGAGAGAGAGAGAGAGAGAGAGACAGACAGACAGACAGACAGACAGAGAGAGAGACAGACAGACAGAGAGAGAGAGTGAGACAGAGACAGAGACAGAGAGAGAGAGAGAGAGAGAGAGCGAGAGAGAGACAGAGAGACAGAGAGAGGAAGAGAGAGAGAGAGAGAGAGAGAGAGAGAGAGAATCAGTGAGTGAGGGAAAGCCAAAACCAGAAAGAGAGGCACACACACTCCTAAAGTACCCACATCCTCCTCTCCTATACAACAGTATGAGATTGAGAGGAGGGAGAGCCCTATGGTTGAACTCAGAGTGTCAGCACTCGCGGCGGCCATTTCCAAACACTTCCGAACGAAACCCTCCTCGTCGGTCCATTAGAGAGGCATGAAATTGTGCAATTCAAAGCAGGCCTGAGAAAAGCTGATTTCCTGCGATTGTATGAAGGCACACTGAATGGAATGTTGTTCTGGCATTGTGAATAAGGACCGGATTGTATTTCACCTAGAACCTTGCGGGGCTTGTGTTACATTTGGATGCCTGTGCCTATGTGTGTGCGTGTGTGCGTGAGTGTGTTTGCTTATGGTTTGCGGGTTTTGATAAATGTCATACTCCCACGTTTTTTATTTCATATCTGCGCCCCAGAAAACCTGGCGGACTGCACTGCACTATTCATTGTGAATCTGTTTTTTGTTCGCATGTGATGAAAGGCAATTCAAAACAGCTTTATCTGCAGACGAGGAGATGAAATATGTTAAATATGGCAGTGGTTTAGAGGCATAAGAAGACTGAATGGAGAAGAAGCTAAACCAGACCCACTCATGAGAGAAATGTACTTGTATAAGTTGCTGAAACTGAAATAAAAAATTTTTAAGTTTTTTTTATTTGTTTTTATTTCAGTTTCAGCAACTTATACAATCAGTGTCCACAATTTTGTCTACTGTTTTTTCTATTCTTTCAGCGGTATATATGGTTTATAATAATTGAAAGAAAACACATAAAACAAAAACAAACAAACAACAAAAACAACAACAACAACAACAACAACAACAATAAAGGGTAGGGGGGATGGGCTCATGGAGGATGGATGGAGTATCTTTTGGGACAAGGTCCCTAACCCTAACCCAAGTCAGAACAGGCAGCTGTGCGAACAGTCTTTGAAAGCGTTCACCTTTGTTTGGATATAGTAGTACTAAACAGAATTAATGAGGTCTTTGACAGTGGGTTTGTACAGATACCACTTCGTCCGACCATGTTGACAGCCCTTCCTCAACGGCTTTCACATCGGATCTCACATCATCCATTTCGGAGAGGATTGCTAGCTAACAATTTCGGCTTTCACTGCCCTTATTTCCTTCTGGAAGGTCTCAAAATCACCCGCTAGAGCACTCATCTCTGCAGTGGATATCTATTCCCTCAAGGAGGTTAGGATATCAGCTTTGATTGCTGCGATGATGTTCATGGCTGGGCTCACCTTGGTTACAGGTGGAGCTTGTTTGGGGGGTATTTGAACTCTTCTCCAAGGAGGAGATACTAGGCCTCATGGCGGACTTGCCATTGTATCTGTATTTTTTCGCAGCTCCCTCTACGTCGACTTTACTGAACATTCTTGTGTGTGTGCACCCCCCCCCCCCCACACACACACACACACACACACACACACACACACACACACACACACACACACACACACATACACACAAACTCTCTCACTCTCACTCTCCCCTGTCCCTCTTGCACCGTATGGTTTCCATTGGTTCTGCTGCTGGGTTTTGTAAACAGCTCTAACTGGGTGTTTATGTCTGAGTCGTAGGGCCTTCTCAGACTTCCGAATGAAAGCCTCCCTCGACATCCCCGCTGCTCCGCTCGACCGGCTCTTAAACCGTGCGGCCTGACACGCGCGTGCTCTTGTCAAGCATGTTTAGGCTAGGCCTTGACATGTGATGCTTTGGGTAGAAAGTTTACCGACTTGTTGTCATCGAGTACCCTCTAATGTAATTGTAAAATCGAATGTAAACCAACGGTTTGATTTGATGTGTGTCTCTCTGTTGCACAGGTTTCATTGTTGTATTAAGACTGCAAATTTTAATACATGCAATGTTTGTTGAGGTTTGTATGAGGTGCGTTTAGTGCTCAAATGCAATGCTTATTTGTGAATTCATCTCATACTACTTTGATTTTGCTTTAAGAATAGCCTACATTATTTTCTTAACCGTAGTCTATAGGTCTATTAGTTCTTAAGAGTTTCACTAGCTTTACAGGGTTTTGTGAACAACTTTTTATTTCCATTTATTCATTTATATGTGACAGGGTCCGGTGAAAGAGGTAACAAGTCGGGAATCCTCAAGTCGCGCAAATGACCC
>NC_137687.1:6029359-6039359 GCF_963989245.1 Nansenia antarctica
GTCGAGTATTCCTTGTCCTAGTCTGATCACATACGTAAGCGCAGGTAATTGAAAAGTGCTCTCCCTGTTTTGTTCCTTTTGAGTTTACTAGTCTGTCATTTGTATCCTTCTGTCAGCCTGTTTTGGAGACTGTTTTTTTTTTTCTTGCCTTTTATTTTACGCGACACGTCTGCTGTAACTTGCCTTTTCCGATCTCGATAAAAAGATTTGCTATCGTGCCTAGCATCTGGTCTCTATCCGGCACCGCACCTGGGTCCACACCTACAACAAACCTTCACAGATGGGTGAGCTTTTGTTGTGTGTGCCACCATCAAAGTGCTTCCCTCTTTTACTACACCTAGTCCTGTTCTCCACACTAGTTAACACTTGGTTGCAACCATTCGCCTTCTCCCCCCCACTTTATTGTTATTAGCCTGGCTTCACTACACTACGTGAAACTACACTAGCTGGGTAACAACATCAGCAGGAGTGGTAGCTATTAATAAAAAAACACACTAGTTAATTACTATGAACCACTACCGTGTCTTTGTTTCATAGTTCCTTTCAGGTTCGACTTGAGTTTGTGCATCGACACGTTACATCTGTTACTGCTGGCTCATTTGCGTGCAGTTACAGGAAGTTAGCATACAGCCTAGTGAAGGGAGCGACATAAATTCTGCACCCCTTGTTGACATCCCTCTCCCTGATGGGCCATAAATTACCACACTGTGATCTCAGTCTGGTTTTCGGAAACCATTGGAATGTGTGAATACTTTGTCATTTGACTTAAGATCATGTGTGATTACTAACCGTTCCTTTATTTGAATACTTATGGTCGGTATAAAACAGGATGTTGAGGGACATGCTCGTTCTCTTTGTGTTCTGGTCTGTGGTCCAAGCCTGTTGTCTGTTATTACTGTAAACAAATCCAGTGGTCTATCTTTGTTCTCTCTGTCTTTCTCTCATCCCTCACTCTGTCTCTCTCTACAATGTAACATTACTCTATGATGTATTTGCCTTGTAATAGTTGTAAGTTTCCAATGAATATGAAGGTATGATTTGTTATTAACAAGGCCACGGCCTCCTCACCCTGCTTCCCTCTGGAAGAAGGTTGCGGCTGCCTAAAACTGCAAAGGCCCGCCACAGGCTCAGTTTCTTCCCCTCAGCCGCCAGGCTGATAAATGACTGGCTTCCCCCTCCCCCCCGCCCCCAAGTCTGCCCAGGACTGAATATGTACTGGACTCACTGTAAAAACTCTGCACTGCACTTTATATATGTATCACTATCCAATGCACTGTTGTCTGTCTTGTGTTTCCTGTTTTTTGCATTTGTTTTTGTATACACGTGCAAAAAAGCATAAACACACTTACTGTAATGCCAAAGCAAATTCCTATATGTGTATGCATAATGGCAATAAACGTTATCTGAATCTGAATCTGAACAATGCATAGCCGAATTTCCTTGCCAACCCTATTGTAACTGCCAACCTATAAGGCCCTATAATGGTGTACACTGTAGCACCACGAAAGGATAAAGTGAAGAAGGCTAATCCGTGCCCAGATTGTCCTCGTATATGTGTTACGGTACATGTGGGAATACGGTAGATGTGGGAAAACTAGGGTTAGGGTTAGGTGCTAGGGTGCTATGGTTAGGATTAGGGTTAGGGGTAGGGTTAGGGTTAGGATTAGGGATCAGGGTTAGACATGCCAGCATGTACCAAGTCACCCTAGCACCTAACCCTAACCCTAGTTTTCCCACATGTACCGTATTCCCACATGTACCGTAACATATGCGCTATAGCCCCTTGGGATTCTCTCCCCAGCCTGTCCAGCTTGCCTTGGTGTTCAACACACAGGCGTCATCGCCACAGCCCTCCTCTCTTTGGTACCTAGCGGAACAGGAGCTGTTCGGCTCCCTGGCCAATGGGGCCACAGTGGAGTGCAATAAAATGATGTAGCTCCGTCTCCTTGCTAACCGCACGACCAGGACTCTCAAAAGTTCTGCTGAGGCTACTGACATGCTGCTGAGGCATGCGACTGACTGGCTGTCATTGGCCAGAGGCTCTGTGGCTTAACAAAGCTAAACTGTCAGAGGAGGAGGAAGTGTATCCTTGACGGACGGATAACTGAACCTAGCTAGACAAAGATAACAAGGCACCAATTCTTATTGAGTCAGCCCCCCCCCCCCCAATTTCAAAACCTTAGATGTTGTTAGATCCCATAAGAAAGGAGGTGGAATCGCCTCTTTTGTCAGAGACAGTTTAACTGCAAACAGGCATCATTCTTATAAGAGATTATAATCTTATACAGACCACGCCAATACTCAATTATCTTTTTCAGTGAACTTACTTGAATTTTTTTCCATCATTACTACTGAATTTAATGGTTTAATCATCGCTGGTGATTTTATTCATGTAGATAACTCAGAGGATAAGAGAGCCGAAAGAACTCTCTGTCCTGTTAGATGTCTTTGAACTTCAACAACATGTGAACATTCTGACTCATAATCGAGGTCACAGTCTGGGCCTAGATATTTAAAATGTTATTCTAACTGACATTGGCCCTATCTGACCATTCTTGCATATTCTTTAACTTATCTATCTTTCCTGCTATTCGAACCATGGCTGAAACTATTTCCAAATGACATATTAACGAAAACACCAATGCACTGTTCATAGAGGCCTTTTCCCTAGCCCCCTTCAAAACTATTTCAACGTCGGTAAATGACCTCCTTCACATGTTCAACCTCCTTCACATTTCAACTAAAAAATCACAATTGAACCCAAGGACGCTTTACAAATTTTACAGAAAAAGAAGTCAGACAGACAAAACAGAAAACACAAAGACAGCGACAGCGGCAAAACTAAACTAGGGGCCAAAGGCCTTGGTGAACAGATGAGTTTTGAGGGCTGATTTGAAGGTGTCCAGGGTAGGGGCATTGCGGATCACTGTGGGGAGAGAGTTCCAAAGGGTGGGGGCTGCCACACTGAAGGCTCTGTCCCCAAAGGTTCCTAGGTTGGTGCGGGGGGTGGAAAGCAGACCCATGTCTGAGGACCGCAGGTTCCGGGATGGGATATGTTGGCCGAGAAGGTCAGTTAGGTACTGGGGGGTACAGGCATGGAGGGATTTGTAGGTGAGAAGGAGGATTTTGTACATGATGCAGGACTTGGCCGGAAGCCAGTGGAGGTGAATGAGGGTGGGGGTGATGTGCTGCCAGGGCTTGGTGTGGGTGAGAACCCTGGCAGCTGAGTTCTGCACATATTGGAGCCTGTCTGGGGCTTTGCTGGGAACCCCGAACAGGACTCCATTTCAATAGTCCAGACGGGAAGTGATGAAGGCGTGGACGAGGGTTTCGGCCACAGAGTCAGAGAGGGATGATCGGAGTCTGGCAATGTTTTTGAGGTGGAAGAAGGCAGATAATGGAAAGCATGCAAGCCTGCATTATAGAAGTGTCCACACAACTGACCTGAAATTTGTGTTGCAGAATGACGAAGGTGAGAGGTTCTGAGAGATGAGACCTTGATGTGAGTCACCAGCACTTCAGGTATTTGTCATTGTCATTGTATTAGCAATTATATTTTATCAACATAGTATTTCATAAAAATGGTGTGTTGGTAACAGTGGGCAATCATTTTAAATGTACTGTATTCTATTTTTATTACAGCTTTGATGCCCAGATGGGATGGGAAGGAACGAAGCTACACCGAAGTCCCACTAGATGCTTTATGGACTATAATGATAAATGCATGTACACACGGACACAACATTATAATTTTTAACCATTCTATTATTGTATTGCTCAATTATATCTTGCCTCATTTTTTCCATTGCCGTTTTGTTTTCTCTTGCTGCTGAAGTTGCCGACTGAAACGTCGACTGAAAACGGAAGCCATAAGAATTTTACTCTCTTGTACTTCTATAATGGGATGTAACTTTTGGCACACATGGCAATAAAAAATCATGAATCTTGAATTATTATTTTTATTATTATTATTATTTTTATTATTATTGTTATTATTTAGCCATTTAAACATGTCAGCCCTGCAAGTTTGTTTCCTAAGGGTTAGCTGACAACCCCACTGACAGATGACAGGTAGATAATGACAGGTAGTGGAGGAGTGGTTGTCTTGAGGGAGTGGTTGGGTTGGGAATTAGCCAGCTATTGTTCCCACTCATTACCTACCTGTGAAAAGTGGTTGTGAATACTACACGAAATTCTCGGCTCGTTGATTTGGGGGGTATCAACATTCAAATATGCATAACTTCTTCAACTTGTTTCAGATTTCAATGTAAGACACATTGGAATCTACCCTTTCATAATTGGGATGAACTGAAAAATGACGTTGCCCTACTTGGGCACCTTTTCATCAGACTGTGTGTGTGTCTGAGTGTGTGTGTGTGTGTGTGTGTGTGTGTGTGTGTGTGTGTGTGTGTGTGTGTGTGTGTGTGTACGTGCATGCGTGTGTGCATGTGCTTTTGCATGCATGTGTGCGTCAGTGTGTGTGTGTATGCAAGCATTTCTTTGGGGCCACATGGAGAACAGCGTGTAAATGTCAGGGCACACAGAGCCTGAGGGGGACTCATAGGAGACGACAGAGTTTAGACTTGACTTTTCCAGACTCTATTTTAGTATGTGCTCTTCTTCTCAACTGTCTTCTCTTCCTCATAAGGTGTTACACAAAAATGCAAGCACACACACACACACACACACACACACTCAAAACAATAACAGCGTATCCTCTCTTCAGACAAGGAGTGTAGGCTTATAGCAGAAGAATTCAGCTGCAGTCCCTCAGTGCAGTACTCTGTCTGCGGTTATTATTTCGTGACGTTAGAATTATACGGTTCTATCTCAAAATACAAAGGTTCCATCTCACAAAACATAATGGGATGTAAAAACTTTGACGCTCAATATCTCTGAACTGCCCTAAACGGAGATAGATCCTTATCATTCTAAGCTCACGATTTCTTGTTTTTCATTACATTTAATTTAACCCCAAATCAGGGAGTCCCATTGATAATATTCTCTTCTGGACACTCAATTGTGACTTTCCTGATGAATCCACTTTAACCTATTACAGGTTATCTATACTGCAAATCTTAATCAGTGACTGATTGACAAAAGATAAAAGGACAAAGACAAGCACAAGGCCGCTGAGGAACTGGCATTGTTTGTTCTTTGTGTGTGTGTGTGTGTGTGTGTATGTGTGTGTGGGATGGGTGTGTGTATATGTGTGTGTACGTGTGTCTGTGTACATGTTTGTGTGATTTTGTGTGTTCCATCCGACTGAGAGCTTCTCACTATTGAGACAGCCCTTGGTGTAAATGCAGTCGTCTTTGTCTGTCTGTGCAACAGGGTGCCACTGGTATTGACGTAGACCATCCTGCTGGTTTGTACCCCCCTCAGGGGCACATACAGGGAGGCTGGGAGTGCAGACATCCCAGTGGGCCTATCCCAACCCACTGAACACTGGGGAGCAAAAATCCTCCCGAAGATTAAGTTAGGCCTAAGGACCTCTATTTTAAAATTAAGGGCTGGAATGTTCTACATCACTAACACCCCTCTAATCCTGGACCTTTTACAGAGCCCGGTCTGCCTCGTGTAAGTGGCCAGAGAAGGCCTCTGCTTGTGTCAACAGCTCGTTGTAGGATACTTGGATCTGCTAGATTGACACAGGGATCAGTGTCATTTTGTGTCTGTGTGTGTGTGTGTGTGTGTGTGTGTTTGTTTGTTTGTCTGTCTCTCTGTCTATAGTACATTTGACCAAAAACGTTCATATATGTGTGTGTGTGTGTGTGTGTGTGTGTGTGTGTGTGTGTGAGAGCCTGCATGTGTGAGCCTGCATGTGTGAGCGTGCATGTGTGTTTAATATAAACCAATTAGTGTACTGTATCTAAGGGTGCAATATGTAGCTTTCCCCCCTTGAAGAGGTCACTAAATAACCATGCTGAATCATTACTTATGATGCATTGGCAGTCTTTGACAGAGCATGCATTACCAGTTGCTATGGGTCGTGTAACCTGACATGATCATGTGTATCTCATTGGCTGGCTACCTACTGCCTGGGACCTGGAAGTGTCACGCCCCCTACCTCTAGGTAGCTGGCAGTGCCTCTTCTTTCTCTCTCTTTCTCTCTCTCTCTCTCTCTCTGTCTCTCTCTGTCTCTCTCTTTCTCTCTCTTTCTCTCTCTCTCTCTCTGTCTCTCTCTGTCTCTCTCTTTCTCTCTCTTTCTCTCTCTCTCTCTCTTTCTCTCTCTTTCTCTCTCTCTCTCTCTCTCTCTCTCTCTCTCTCTCTCTCTCTCTTTCTCTCTCTCTCTCTCTCTCTTTCTCTCTCTGTCTCTCTCTAATTGGCAGGAGTGGAGTCGCGTGTGCACCAGTCAGGTGTCCGGCTGTTCCTCATTACCACATCGTTAGTCCTCCGTAAATACCCGGTCCGGCCTTCACCACTCTGCCAGATCGTATAGCTTCGGTGACACAGTTAGTCACGTTTCCAGCCTTCTAATATTGTTTGGGTTCCGTCCGTATCTGCTATACGTTAACCTTTGTTTCCCTGTGCCTGCAGTACTCACCTACTCCAATCTCCTGTCCACCTGCCTGCCTGCCCTACATGCCTGCCTGCCCTACCAGCCCTGTCCCCCTGTCTGCCTGCTTCACCTCCCTACTGCCCAGCACTGCCTGCCCTCACTACTTGCCTGCCCCTGCCTGCCCTGCCTACCTTTCCCGCCTGCTGCCCCTCCTTACCTGCCTGCTTCACTATAGAAGCTCTGCCCCTACTCCCTGGTCCTAAGAAATACACCCAGCTTGGGTTTAACTCGTCTTTTGCCTCTGTGTGTCTGTGTCTGCTCTGGTTGTCACAGGAAGCATGTCTCAGTGCTGAAGATACATTTGTAACATGTATTTCTTATGACCTTACTGCTTGATATCACTGTCTGTTTCACAACCTTGTCTGTTTTGTTTTGGAAATTAGGGGATTTTGTTTGAAACGAATGCGATCCTGCATTCGGGTGCATTTAATGATGCTTTCATGCTGTCTCTCTTCTTTCTCTCTCCCTCCCTCTGACTCCCTCCATCCCTTTCTCCCTAATAAATAAGATGGAGGGATGTGCATCAGACATCAAACGACATCAAAGAGACACCCTGTTTATCTAACCCTCTCACTCTCTCTTGTCCTTTTTGTGTTTCCAGCTTTTCATAAACATCACCTTTATATACACGCAGTGTTTGATGTCGAGCATCAATGCAAAACGATGAATGCACATGTGTCTGAGTGTGTGTGTGTCTGTCTGTGTGTGTGTGTGTGTGTGTGTGTGTGTGTGTGTGTGTGTGTGTGTGTGTGTGTGTGTGTGTGTGTGTGTGTGTCTGAGTGTGTGTTTGTGTATGTGTATGTGTGTGTGCGTGTGTGTGTCTGTGTGTGTGTGTGTGTGTGTGTGTGTGTGTGTGTGTGTGTGTGTGTGAAAGCACAGCACTCCCCCTCCATCAGGAACATCAATCCACAAGTCCCAGTCTCAAGTGGCTTTCTGGCTTTCTGGCTCCCTGACGTTTGTCTCTCTCATCTCTCTTTTATCTCTTTCTCTCTCTCTCTCTCTCTCTCTCTCTCTGCTCTCTGTGTACTTTCTCTGCTTCGTTGATACCACTTAGCTATGCAATAAATGTAAAGTAAAGTCAAACGGAACACAATATCAAGCAGCGGTGATATGTAATTATATGTATACGCAAGAAGGTCTATACATTTACCAGTCATTTGCTGTAGAAAAAAGTGGACACAAAATCGTTTCTTCTCTCAGTGGATATGTGCCTTGATGCAGTCAGTAACCTAATGTGTCATTAGTCCACAGGCTAATCCATCGGCTCTCACGTTCCACCATGCAAACCACATTAAAAATAAATATTGATGGTGTCTCCTGGCTGTGGCTGAACAAGTGTTCCAGTTACACATACACGTTTTTCAATTAATAATATCGGGCCCTTACCCTTACACACGACGCTTACACCTGTAGGCTACTGCAGCCTACATACACACACAAGTGGAGAAAAACATGTTTCGACATACGGGTGTGACAAAAAATATGTGTCTGTTTTTCGCAGGCTTGGTGTCCGACGCACAGTCTTCTATTCACATGTGATTGCTTTGATCATGCAAATAACTGTTATCATCTGTCTATGTTGGTGATATCGCCATTAATAGTACAGCAGGAAGAGACTTGGAAATGAATGAATTATCTTTATTGTCATTGTAAGAGGTACAACGAAATTTAAATGCAAGCCCGGCCTAGGTGCTAACAATCAACACAGTCCTAAGATAATAAAAAACAAGAACAAGACATACATAGACATACATAGGGGGGATATAAATAGGGGGATAAGTGATCGGTAGGAATCTGAGAATGTGTCTGTTATGTAAATGTATATACTTATATACACTAAATGGCCTATTCACAGGGGGATAGACAGGGGGGAGTTAGCATGTAACTGTGTACTGTTGAAATGAAATGTTGGCTATTGTGAGATTTGATCAATATATATTCTGGTTATGTCTGAGTTTTTCATATGACAGGGTGTATGAGTGGAATGTTTTCCATCCAGGAATGTGATGTTGATAGGCTTTGGCTCCAGTCAAGGCCTCCTTGCACTATACGCAGCTCCCCACTCCTATATGTTGTGTAAGGAGGGGTGAATGGGGTTGAGTCTATCGTTACGGTATGATAAACACCTACTGAAAGAGGAATATATAAAGCCTTTGGTTCTGAATGCTGAAGTGTGTGTGCGTGGTCAGCCAAGCAGACAGGAGCGTTGGATATCTCTCCTCTGTAAAGATTGTAAACAGCTGTATTGAAATAAACACCATCTTTTCTGCCAAAGCCGCAGCGTATCTGTGTTGATATGAATTAACTTGCATTCGTCTTTATCAAGGTTGTAGAAACTTATTTTAATTGGTACTAAACACAACAATGAGTCAACAGGACATTCATACAAACAGCCTTAAAGGCTTAAAGCCAACACTATCAAAACAAGTATGTAACACAAGATTCAACATTGTGTGCATAAAACAGTGAACAGTGAGCACATGGAGCAACCAGTCTTACTTTCGCTTGCAACCGATCAAAACTGATACCATCAGCCCTCATCATATACAGTATGTATGCAAAGGTTACTAAACATTAAACTCTCGAAACAGTCTTTCTGTTACCATAGTATACACAGATTGAGCATTGTGTCCTACCCAAACATTTTAAAAGCTAAGAAAATCTATTCTGGATGTCCCCTGTTTACCCCACACATCAGAATTAAGTAGTTTTATTAACATGCTCTTTACGAAAATGAATTTTAAAAATTCCCAACATTTTTTGAGGAAGCACTGCCTCCCTTGCCTCTTCAGACCACACACCCCTGGTGCGTTCACCTATCACGGCAATGGCAGAAAGCTAGAAAAAGAACAATGCTAGTAGGTGTGTGTGTGTGAGGGGGGGGGGGGTAGATAAATGGAGTGAGATGTCCTCTGAGGGCTTGTAGCCCAAGATTCTCATTAATCAACTTCTCTTAGCTACCCTCACTTTGTTGCTTTCCCTTTCTCTTTACTATTTTGTTTTCTTGCTTTCTTTCCTTCTTTTTTCCGATCCCATTTTAAAAAATTAATTAGTTTAATCCCTCTCTCTCTCTCTCTCTCTTTGTCAAACCACACTTTATCCTTCTATCCTATGTGCTACATTCTCTTTCGTCCTTCATTCTGTTCCATATCCCTTTTTCGCAGTCACCTCCTCGCCCTTCGTTAAACCTCAAACCTTCTCGCCTCCCTTTTTCGTTACCTCTCTACCTACATCTCTCCCCTCTTCTCTCTCTTTCCTTACTATCCCGATCAGGATAGCCCTAAGTGAGCTCTGTAGTGGTGCTGGTGTGTACAGTAGGTGTCAGACTCTCCTGTAGCAGTGATTTATGACTGCTATTCTACAGTAGGTATGTTTGTCTAACAGTCACTTATCAGGGAGAAACTCTCTTCCGCTCTGCTCTTCATTTCCTTATGGACT
>NC_137687.1:6044359-6049359 GCF_963989245.1 Nansenia antarctica
CATGATGTTTTGTTTTTTTCAGTCAGAAATCCTGTACTCTCCATGGCTTTGGTACATTGGTGTATGTTATTGTCCTGTGGCAAGAATACAGTACATAGCAGTACATGGTCCATAGTCAATACTAGACAGACCAGGACTCAACTTGTGTGGAAGTAATGATTTATGTCAGCGAGTTGAGGTATGTCTAAATCTCCTCTGAATAGAACCTTAGCCTCTGCAGCGAAACTAACTGGCTAAAGGTGTCCAGCTAGGAGGGTCATGGCGCTGTCACACACACACTCACTCGTAAGAGTATACTCAGCACACATACACACACACACACAATCCAGTGATGGCCACACAGTTGCCGTGGGAACACCTGCCAAATCCGGGTGAGTGAGATGTATTTAGATGGAAATATATCCCCAAAGACCCCTGATGCATTTCAGAACACCTCTTCTTTTCTCTTCTTTGCCCTCTCCTTGTCTAGGCCCGTTTGGGCACGGCTGGTCACACAGCAAAGACACCACGGACCGCATTGGTTTTAAGAAGATTATGTAACCCCCCCCCCGGTTAAGGGGAATGTGGAAACTAATCAACACACACCAAACTCAACAATGACGTTAGAGGGGGTAAGGAGGAGAGAGACTTGCATGATGATTTAATTCAAGCTGTCATGTTCATGCTTGAATCCGGGACAGTTCTAATTCCACTCTAATATAAAGCTTTAGAAAAGATACTGAGCCACTTGTGAGAGAGACAGGAGTGAACGGAGGGGAAATGTACGTCACGCCTACAGATCTGGATGAAGACATACGGCACAGCTTAAGGCGAATCAACGTCGATGTTTTCCTCTCGATTTCCCAAGCTAATGTCAGACGGCTGTAAGAAAGTAGAGGCTGCCAAAGAAATGAACTCAGGAAGAGAGGCATGTGTGAATAACAAGATGTTCTCTACCATGTTACAGTACTGTATGTCATATCTAAGTGCCTACGGATGTGAGTGTGTTGTTGTGTGAGAATGTGGCAGTGTGTGTGTATGCGTATTGTGTTGCGACATACTAGCAGGTTGGCCGTGGGGTGGGCTTGAGTAGACTCTGGAACCAAGACTGGCTGCCTTGGCAGAGATTTTTTTTTTTGGGCCATTTAGCAGACGCTTTTAATCCAAAGCGATTTACAATTACGAATTACAGGGACAGTCTCCCTGGAGTAACTGAGGGCTAAGTGCCTTACTCAAGGGCACACTAGTAGTGGTGTGGCTTCAGGCGGGATTTGAACTCACAACCTTCCGATCACAAGTCCAACTCACTATCCACTAGACCACCACTACCCCGCAGAGAGAGATCCCCAAGGAGCAGCAGAAACTAGTCCTCCTGTACCACTAGCTCAACACTACAGTCTCATCTCTAGTTTATAGCGAGGAAAACAATGTTTTAATCAGGGGTGCTGCTTTTAGTTTAAGTCTCTAATGATTAATGATAGTTTAATTTGTCAACCGTTAAGCTGTTGAACTGTTGAACTGCTACTGTATGTGTGTGTCTACTGTGTGTGTGTGTGTGTGTGTGTGTCTACTGTGTGTGTGTGTGTGTGTGTGTGTGTGTGTGTGTGTGTGTGTGTGTGTGTGTGTGTACTGTGTGTGTGTGTGTGTGTGTGTGTGTGTGTGTCTACTGTGTGTGTGTGTGTGTGTGTGTGTGTGTGTGTGTACTGTGTGTGTGTGTGTGTGCGTGTGTGTGTGTGTCTACTGTGTGTGTGTGTGTGTGTGTGTCTACTGTGTGTGTGTGTGTGTACTGTGTGTGTGTGTCTACTGTGTGTGTGTGTGTGTATGTGTGTGTCTACTGTGTGTGTGTGTGTGTGTGTGTGTCTACTGTGTGTTTGTGTCTACTGTGTGTGTGTGTGTGTGTGTGTGTGTGTGTCTACTGTGTGTGTGTGTGTGTGTCTACTGTATGTGTGTGTCTACTGTGTGTGTGTGTGTGTGTGTGTGTGTCTACTGTGTGTGTGTGTCTGTGTGTGTGTGTGTGTGTGTGTGTGTGTGTGTTTCATTTATACCCCAGGTCCCCAGGGCTGTCAAATATGCTATACCTTTGCTCCTGCAAATGAATCACTTAAACTACTGCAGACACAGCTACTTTGCACCACATAAATACACCCTGTAACCTTTTTCACATTTGAATACCTGCCATTTACACTCTCACTCCTCCACACATGGGCTCACATGTTAAACATGTAGAGACCCCTATCCCCCTTTATATCCTTTATACGGGAGGTCACAGGGTCTTCTTTTTCATAACGTGACGTTAGAATTATAAGGTTCTATCTCAGTTTTTGTCAAAATTGAGTTTTTTACATAATCTGATTCATTAGGTGTTTATTAATGCCTGTGTGGTGTTATTTTTAAAATGTTGCAATTTTTGAGTTAGTAATTAATAAAATACAAAGGTTCCATCTCACAAAATAATGGAATAATGGATTGTAAAAACTTTGACGCTCAATATCTCTGAACGACTCTAAACGGAGATAGAACCTTATCATTCTAAACGGAGATAGAACCTTCTCATTCTAAACGGAGATAGAACCTTATCATTCTAAACGGAGATAGAACCTTATCATTCTAAACGGAGATAGAACCTTCTCATTCTAAACGGAGATAGAACCTTATCATTCTAAACGGAGATAGAACCTTCTCATTCTAAACGGAGATAGAACCTTATCATTCTAAGCTCACGATAATTCAGTGGGGGGATGGCAAAGTCTGTGGCGGACCCCAGAGAGAAGACACCGCAGCATGAGGTCACCCTCTCCAGAAAAGAGACGGGCACGACAGTTGGCATTTTAAACTGGCAGTGATTTACGATGGCAGATATGGCACTTGCCATGACATGCCACTGAGCTCATTATGTAGGCGGGCCCCTTATTTGCATACATTTGCATACAAGTTACAGGAAACCCTAACCCCATTACATCATGACTGACATCACCTTTCTGAATGTCCTTTCACCACAGCATTATTATTATTATTATTATTATTATTATTATTATTATTATTGTTATTATTGTTATTGGTGGTGTTATAATAATAATAATTATAATAATAATAACAACAACAACAATAATGTGAATAATAATAATAATACTTCTGTCATGATGCTGTTCAGAGTGTATCTGTCGCAGCCTCTGCTAGACAGACTAAACAGAAAGCGTATAGGCCAACACGTGTTCTCACAGACTCCGCAACAACTCTACTCATCTACCTTTTCTATTTCTTGTTTAGACAAGTCGCTCGACTTTCATGAACGTGAAACCTAACCAGTTACGTCTAATTTAGATTTGTCTTTAACTCGTTGACTCTAAATGAGTTTACCCATTAAAAGTCTATTCGGGGTTAAGCAGGAAGGTTCACTATTTCAGATGTTATTTTGCGCCTGTGCCAAAAAGCTCGCTCACTCTCTGCTGAATAACTTAACGACCACCCCAGATGGACGACATCACTTGCTGCTACCGCAGCCTGCTGCCGCTCAGAGGAGCGAGCAGGTCGCCAACGGCAACAAGAGAGGAGGGGAAAACGGGAACATAAACCCGACCTTCCATCTTCACTACCTAACAACCCTCTCCTCGCCTCTCTAATCCCAAAACAGTAAAAGTTAACAGCGCAGGATATAGACAGACAGGACGACCACTCACCCCACCTCACCCCACCTCAGCAGCACTGTCACTCCCAGAGGGAGAGGGCTGATATTGGCCATGGCGCCTCAGGAAACTCCCAGGCTGCCAGGCCCAGTCTGCTAGGGCTTAAACTACTGCTGTGATCTACCAGCCTGTGTGCTGCTGGAGGGGTGTCAGGGCAACACACAGGGCGACCTTCAACTCCTTCTCACTCTGTCCTCATATTTCACTGTTCACCTCAGTGGAATCCTCAGGTCTCTGACTCAATCTCTCTCTCTCTCTCTCTCTCTCTCTCTCTCTCTCTCTCTCTCTCTCTCTCTCTCTCTCTGTCTCTCTCTCTCTCTCCCTCTCTCTCTCTCTTTTTGAATCATATGTTTTGAAAAGTTGAAGAGTGCATGGCATTACAGTATGTTGATTGGAGAGCTGTGTGTGTGTGTGTGTGTGTGTGTGTGTGTGTGTGTGTGTGTGTGTGTGTGTGTGTGTGTGTACAGTGCGTGTATGTGGGTGCCACACAGCCTGACCTCCATTCCATGCATGTGGCAGAAGCCTTCAGTAGGGTCAGTCTAAATCCTGCCTCTTCTCTTTCCTGCTGGGGTCATGTGTGTGTGTGAGTGTGTGTGTGTGTGTGTGTGTGTGTGTGTGTGTGTTTACAGTACCTACGTGGGGTTGTGTGTGTGTGTGTGTGTGTGTGTGTGAAATACATGTTAGAAACCAATTTGAATCATACCAACTGTCAGCGACACATTACGGCTCAAGGTTGTACACTTTACAAAGTCACCTTCCCTCCCTATATCCATGACACCCACGTTTATGATTGGCTTCCATTAACATAGTCATCTTTTTGCACCTGTCCCAGTCAGCCCGCACTGTTCAGCGAACCAGCAACCACAGAGAAGAGAGATGGAAGTGTTAATAGCTCTTATACTAGACTTATAAGCACCATTCTGTATTCTGTATGTATTTTTTCTCTGTCTCTCTCTCTCTCTCTCTCTCTCTCTCTCTGTCTCTGTCTCTGTCTCTGTCTCTGTCTCTGTCTCTGTCTCTGTCTCTGTCTCTGTCTCCGTCTCTGTCTCTGTCTCTGTCTCTCTGTCTCTGTCTCTGTCTCTGTCTCTGTCTCTCTCTGTCTCTTTCTGTCTCTCTCTCTCTCTCTCTCTGACTGTCTCTGTCTCTGTCTCTGTCTCTGTCTCTGTCTCTGTCTCTGTCTCTGTCTCTCTCTCTGTCTCTGTCTCTCTCTCTCTCTCTCTCCCTTGGGGGAGGAACTCTTCATCTACATTACATTTACATAAGTAAGTGAATCAACTATACATCAGTCATCGTAAGTAAAACATTTGATAAGAATAAGTGCCATCGGCAGTCTTAGTG
>NC_137687.1:6054359-6061859 GCF_963989245.1 Nansenia antarctica
CGCGCACACACACACACGCACACACACACACACACAGACATACACACTCATTCACACACTCTCTCCCTCCCTCCCTCCCTCCCTCCCTCCCTCCCTCTCTCTTCATCTATTTTATTTATTTCTCTGCACTCTAGCACTGTTGTTGACCAGAAATGCTGAGACTGTGTTATGTTGACGGACGGTTTGTGTGTATATTTATGTTATTTTTATGGGGCTGTATGAATAATTTATGAGTGCTCATTGTGGCGCAAGGGAGCGTGGATGTAAATCGATAGGTATCAGTGACATGCACTGGTGAGTTCAATGGTTGTGGTGACACTGGCTAGTCAGATTTACATATGAACATATTATATGTATACATATTATGTATGTACTGTATACATATTACATATGAACCCGATAGAGATATATCTTAAATTCATCATTCAATTGGCAGGTTGCACAATACTGTTGGTGACCATATGTTTCATATTTCTTATCAGCATTCTTTGCACACGCATACAGGTAACACACACATAGGCCTACAGGTAACTTACATATTCGATTCAAGTTTTCTAGGCAAATGCAGTTCCACTATTCATACTTATTCAACACAAATGAACATATATATATTGCATGGTCTTACCTTTACTTAAAAAAGGTAAGTTTTACCTTTACTTAGTAAATATCCTAAAAACAATGTTCTTTTTTGTATGTATCTATGTTCCCGCTACCCACCCGCTAAGGACCCGACCCACCCTGGGCACGTACACTTTGTCAAGCTGCCCTCGAACAGGAGGTACAGGACCCCGGCCGCTAAGACAAACAGACTGAAGAACTGCTTCTACCACAGGGCCGTCAAGGCCCTGAACACAGAAAAGGCCTAAGTTCTGGGCCCAGGACAGTCCGGACGGATTGTATGGCAGCTAGTGCTGAGGCACAAACATGTACATTTTCAAGCCTGCAAACTGTGACACTTTAAAATAATGTGAAAAAATACTTTTTGTGCAATATGACAACCCTAGTTGACTATCTGTGCAGTATAGTACAGTGGATTGTGTACATAGCCTTTATTGATGTAAACCAGCTCCTTACCTTCTTGTGATTTTATGCATCTATGCTTTTTCTAAAATGTGTTTTCTTTTTCCTTTCCTAACACCAGGGGAGCCACCCCTCCTAAATTTCGTTGTTTGGTACCTGTACTGTAGCAATGACAAATAAAGTCCATCCCATTCATTCCATTCAGTGCTATGGCTAGCTATGCGTTGACAGCCAGGACGAGTTGCAGTACCAATCCATTTGAAACAAGTGCTATGTTCTGTCCATTTGTTTGTAGTAGGTCCTTAAGCTCAGGAATTGGTCTTCCGTTGTTTATAACTACCTGTTTTGATTGAAAGTCAAATTTTGAGACCTTTTTAAGGTTAGATATAACGCTTTCCATTTTTGCAGCACTTGACTTTTTTTGCTAGACCTAGCTAACGTGGAGGGGCAGCAAGCGTCAATTACGTACATGGGCTCAAAACAGGCCCCTCATAGGGCTTTCACACCGTCAAGGAACCGTTCCCATTCCCGTTCACGTTCTGGAACCTCCGAACCTTGGTGCCGTCTGGTGAACCAGCCCGCGTTCATACCAGTGTAACCGGAACCAGTGGCGGCTCCTGCCAAATCTCTCAGGGGGGGCAATTGTTGCGTTGATGGTTAAGGTGACACGTTCAAGGGTAAATTCACCTAAATCAGCGGGCTTAAATAAATTGACTCTCACAGCCATTGGTATTCAGTTATCACATCTTTTATTTTAGGTGCAGCAAATCCAGGATAAAGAGCAGTGGCACAGGGGCTGATAATGTGCAATGGATGGATAAAACTATTTACATACTACAAAATACAAAATATGGACGGCATACATACTGCTCACTTGTATTGAAATGTAGCTCGTCTCTCTTTCAAAGCAGCAAAACAATCAATGACCCTCTCATTAAAATCAGGCATCTTCCTGACTAGTTCCCTCTCCATTGAAAGCATGGCCAGTGCATTCAGGCGCTCCTGGCCCATTGTGTTTCGCAGGAAGTTCTTGATTCTCTTAAGGGTCGAGAAACACCTCTCAGCTTCAGCTGTTGTCATGGGAGTAGTAATTAGGATGTTCAACAGAGCTACAGTCTCAGAGAAAGTCTCCTGGAGGTTGTAACTGTGTAGAACCTGGTACAGTGCCAGTGCACCAGAGCAGCCCTTGAACTCAGCACTCTCATAGACAAGGGACAGCTCAGTCTTGAGCTTCACCTGGTTCAGCATGGGGTATGCCTTGACAGTGGTGTTCAGAGCCTCAACAGGGAATGCATGGCAGTGCTGTTGGAACATCTCTCCTTGGAGCAGCGTGGCACTCACAAGGTGGTTGGTGAAAGAAAACCTTTCTTTGGAGTGGGCCAGGATTGTGTCGCAGATCTGTCAAAAGTATGGGGTGTAAAAGAAAATGTGGAAATAAGCACTTTGGAAGTACAACACTGAATAAAGACTGCTACCATCCCATCCCTGAATGTAACTCTGATTGGTGGTGATTTTCCAACACTGTGTTTCAAAACTTGGACCTACCTCTTTAGACAGCCTCTGCTTCTCTTCTTCTCCCAAGACCCTCCTTGATGTTCTGGTTCCTGTGGCTTCTTGCTGCTGCTCTTGAGATGAGCTTTGGTCCCTGAAGGCAGACAGACCAACAGTGTTAAGATTTCAAATAAGAAAATGTAGCTGAACAATCTGCTGTCTTGTAGTTGTAATTGTATCTACAGTAATTTCTGAAATGTAGTCTAACGATGATTTAAGGTCTCCAGGAGAGAGGGATCTGTTTTAAGTATAACAGTTGACTTTAGCTTTAACAGGCTGTGCACATGAGTCACTCCCGACCACTTAGATATCTTGGAGCTATTTAGGTAGATATGCTTATTCTTGAATATAAATATGTAGGTCTATCTATTCACAAATTAAACCTCAGACATTTTTAGACATGTTCTATATATTAGCCTAATACATATATTAAAAAAAATGCTTAGTTGTAATTCGCTGACAAAATGTATTGTTTGATACATGTAATATACTACATTACATTAAGTAACTACATATTAATATAATGTAACATAATACATTAAATGCAAAGTTTTGTTGCAAAAAAGAAGCTTCGCATAGCAACCTACCAAATGAATAGTGGAATATCCTACTCCAATTACTCGGGCAAGCCCTAATTTTAATTCAACTCATTGTTATATAAGCCTACTAGTTTTACCGGCGCCTTTCCCATTCATCATAGCATGCATACATTTGATTATTACAAAGTTCTATATTACGGAGAAGGTACAAACTATATTTTTTGATCTTACCTTATGGCCTGCATGCTGCTTGTGGACGGCATGTTTTATGAAGACTGCGTCAATGTCAACCCCTCGTAAATCCTCGGTTATACGATTTTCCAATTTCCCCTGCCTTTGTATAAACTTGCTTTATAATTAAATTTGGTCTGGGTGGTCCTAATTCCTTTACTGTTAATTTCTCCTGGTTGCTACGACGGCTGAACGGTTTGCTGAACGGTGTAACATTACTAGCCGCCATAGTGATCTGAAATGAAGGTGAATTGGCTAGCTCGTCTAAAGCTACGCCGGACATGACGTAAGCACGTACGATTCTTTGTGCATGTCCCAAAACCCCATAGACAAACGACCGAATGGCCTGAAGTTACCAAAATAGATTTTACATGCAAGTCTACGAGAACAGCCTAGTGCAACTTCGAGTAGACTGAAAGTTGCCCTGAAAGGGGCGGGACTTGAAGCTGATTGGAACATACTCCACAGAACACTAGCTGATTGGACTATGATATACTCCACAGAACACTAGCTGATTGGACTATGATATTCAGAAGCAACACTGTCTAGAAGTCATAGAAAAAAAATCTCTCTCTTCTCCCTTTGGTGGGGCATTGTCCAATTGCCCCTAATGAACCAGCCTCCCCTGACCGGAACCATCCGCGTCATCAACGCTGGGTGATGAAGGAGCGGGATAAACAAAAATGTCACAACAAGATGGCAGTTACTTCACTGGAAATGAGGATAATATCTTCCACTACAGTATCTGAAATAAACACTATTTTCTATGAAACATTTTTTTTTTTGTAAACACGTTCTCTTACTAACCAGCTGCTCCATTACTGGAATAGAAATAGGGCGTGCGTGTGCGTGCGTGTGTGTGTGTGTGTGTGTGTGTGTGTGTGTGTGTGTGTGTGTGTGTGTGTGTGTGTGTTTGCTGAGCATGTGAGGAAGATAGAGAGAATGAAGAAACTGTTGATAATTGTTTTGATCATTAATAATGATTAATTTAGATTAGATTACATTTTGTCTCCTTCCTTCTTGTTGGTCTTTGCAGCCTAGAATATGACACACCCACTGACGACATGACTGTTCTATGTTTCCCGCTGTGAACCAACTTTTCAGGCTCCGGAGTCCGAACCAATTTGTTTTCGGTCTGAATGCGCCGGCCGGTTCCAGACTTGGTTCGCGAACGCGAACCGGAACGGTTCCTTGCCGGTGTGAAAGCCCTATCAGAGAAGCAGACGTGATTGTAGTTTGTAACAGGCATGCGCTTACTGCCTGCGCTCCGTTCCGTTTCTGAGGAGGGGTTGCTGAGCTCGTCAGGTGATGCTGAGCGTGTCACTGCCACACGTCTCGTCTCTCCCTGTATTTGCAAACATTTGCAAATGTTGTGATTTTGACTATAAAAAAATACAGAAATTACATTTATAACACAAATCAGTGGAAAACTCGTAATATATATTTTTTCGTATTATTTTATTTGTTTTACTTTTCGTAACCGAAATTACACTCAATATCCCCAAAATACCATAATTACAATAACAACTAGCTAATAATGAAAATACAGTATTGTTGTTAGAATCTCATTTATAATGTAATGTTAACATCCTGAGAAGTCAAACAACCTCATTTATTTAGAGTCATATCTTCTTAGGAGCACTTTGAGCTGCAACGTTTGCAGGAAAAGCACTATACAAATAAAAGTTATTATTATTATTATTATTATTATTATCATTATTATGAGAGAGGCTGGGCTAAAATATATAGTATTATCTTACATTGTTGCTGCATATTCACCATCTCTAGCAGATAATAGCACAAATGGACCTATCACTAAGCCACGCCACAAAATAGAAATTGTCCAATCATATCACAGCAAAAGTCACTACAGGCAGAAAACTCGGACAAACAACTCGCTAATATCTGATTGTGAAAAGCTTCTAGACTAAACATTCTTGTCATCTTTAAAAAAAACATGTCTATTAATTGCTGTGGTAAATCAGAAATCAGAAATGTGCCAACTCTTGCCATAAGTCATGGAATGTCATTCAGTCACGGTCAGTCAGCCAGTCACTGTCAGTGAAGTGTTGTTTTTTGTTTGTTTGTTTGTCCGAGTTTTCAAAGGGGGCGTGGCTTAGCGATAGGTCCATTATGATAACAAACGATAACCAGATCAGAAATTACTCTGTGGTAAATTACACCATCACCTTCCCAAATGACAACAGATAAAGATAAATGCTTATTTTTCTGCTTGGTCAGAATTAAAGGTTACAAATCAGTCAGTGTGATTGACAGGAGAGATGATCAGAGGGGCAGAGTTTTCACCATCATCATTATTACAGGGGTTGAAGTATGGATAGAGTTTCTCAGTGAAGGTGCAGCCAGTGAAAGAGTAGATCATAGACCTGGCCTCCACATCATAAAAGGAGACCTGGCCCTCCTCATAATCCACAAACACCCCCACCTTCTGGGGCTTCTCTCTCGGGGACAGGGGGACACCAGGGCCAGCTTTAGCCCTGTACTTATTTCCATTCCTCAACCAGACAGTCCAGTATCCTTTCACAGGGCTCAGTTTGATCCTCTCCCTCCTGTTGATGGACTCTCTGGCCACTCCTACAGACCACTTAGTCTTCTCCTTCACCTCCACTTCATAGTAAAACCTCCCTGAGGAGAAACCCTCCCTTCCTAAAACACAGAGACTAATCGAAAACCTCTCTGTGTTATCAGGGACATTCTTTCTTGTGTCTCCATGTCTCACTTGTTTCCCATCCTCAGACAGAATGAGACTGGGATTTGCTGTATCAGAGTCCAGAGTCACGTCCACTGCATACTGCTGAATCATCTTCAGCTCAGCAGCATCACACAACTTCTTCACTTCACTCGTAAGTGTCTCCTCCAGCTGAGACACAGCTCTCCTCACAGTCCCCACAGAGGGATCACTGTGAACCCTGACCTCAGACCAGTCCTTGGTGTGTGGAGGGGTGGACAGGGAGGGGAAGCTCTGGAGGAGGTGGAGGTGGTCCTCAGTGTGTGAGAGCTGCTCCAGCTCAGCGCTTCTCCTCTTTAGCTCAGTGATTTCCTGCTCCAGCTCTTTAATCAGCCCTTCAGCCCGCCTCTCTGCTGCTTTCTGCTTCTCCTCGATCACGTCAAGGAGCTCAGCCTGGCTTCTCTTCATGGAGTCCACCAGAGCAGTGAAGACCTGTACTCTGTCTGCTTTCTCTCTCTGTGCATCTTTCTTGCTAAGATCTACTGAGTGTTTGATCTCTGAAACCTTCTGCAGTCGCTCCTGGATCATCTGCTGAACATCTGCCTCTGTCTTCCCCAGCTGAGCCTTCCTCTCTCCATACTCCTCCTCTATGGGGACGGTGTCGTGGGTCTCGTGGTCTTTCTCAGTGCAGAACTGACACACACACGTCTGGTCAGTCCTACAGAACAGCTCCAGGAGTCTGTCGTGCTTCTTACACATCCTGTCTTCCAGGTTCTCCACAGGGTCGATCAGCTTGTGTCTCTTTAAGCCTGCGACTCTCTGATGAGGCTCCAGGTGAGTCTCACAGTAAGAGGTCTGACACACCAGGCAGGACTTCAGAGCCTTGAGCTTCGTCCCAGTGCAGACGTCACAGGACACTTCTCTAGGTTTGACAGGTGTGTCTGGGGCTGGGCTGCTGGTTGCCTTCACTTCAACTGACTTCCTAAACTGAGCGGCCATCTCAGAGATGAAAGTATTGACAAAGAGATCTGGTCTCTTATCAAATGCTTTTTTACACATTGGACACTGACACAGGTCATTGCTGTCCCAGTACTTTCTGATGCAGGCCATGCAGAAGCTGTGTCCACATGGAGTAGAGACTGGGTCAGTGAACACATCCATACAGACACAACACAGGAACTGCTCCTCGGACAGGAGACTGCTGGAGGAAGCCATATCTAGAGAGACCAGAGGTGACACCATAAAGCATTTCCTGGAATCAATCAGATCTCGATAGTTTCAGCTATGGAGCTGTCAAGACTGTCTTATGGGATTATACAGAGACCAATAATTATAACATTATTCTACATCACATAGAAAATAGTCCTTCAACCAAATAAATACATTTTACATACTGAACTGTCCATAAAAAAAAATGGTAGAGAGAGTGAACACGACAGTTTATCTTGACTTGTCATTGTAAGACTCTCA
>NC_137687.1:6064359-6084359 GCF_963989245.1 Nansenia antarctica
TAGGTGTACGCTATTAGTCTTTATATTTGGCAGCCTTGGACATGTGCACAGATTGGTTGTCAGAGGACTATGTCTACTGGGAATGTCCAAGGGAGAAGCAAAAAGGCTCAGCAAGTATTGCTCTGTCTCTGCGATTATTGGCAGCCGCCATATATGGCGGAGACGGTGTTACTTGTACCCGTGAGTCTTGTCCTGTTGTATGTGAAAGACATTGTCCATGTCTGTTTGTGAATGCATCCCATCTGTGCCTTCAGTATTTGTGTCCCTGTATACTTGTCTCTATGTGGACATAAATAAATGATTAAAATGTGTGTGTGTGTGTGTGTGTGTGTGTGTGTGTGTTTCCATGTGTCTAACAACGAAACGATAGTGTGACTGTACTTTTTGGTTCCTCCTTAAAATTAAATGCATGGAGAAAGCCTAGAGGTCTATTTTTAAGTGAACTGAATTCCTCAAAGTGGGCACGTACTTCTCCTTTTCTCTCTCTCATTCCCCCCCCCCCCCCCCCAGCATGGACCCGTTAATCACCTCTGTTCACCATCTTAGAAGCTTCAGGGACACAGCAACCCCAACAGAGCCTTTATTTAGACTATTTCACAATAGGTCGAGAGAGGGGCAGAGAGGCAGAGAATGAGAGAAAGACAGAGGGGTCAAGAAATAAAGAAAATGAGGGAAGGAGGGGGGGAAAAAAGACGTTGATCCTGTCCAGTAATGACCCCTTACCCCTAGCTCCACCTTGCCCTCTGCCTGGCCAGGTGAAAGTGTTGCTGTAGTCCTTAAACCAATACCCTCTCATCTACAGGACAGCAAAGGGAAGATGACGTGGAAATATGGTTGTTTGTGTCTGATTGCCTCTGTGTGTGCTACATGAGGTAAGAGGGCTAACATCCACACTCTCTGGATGTTCCTCCATTGTGGACTTGCTGTTTTTGTCGTTCATTAATTAGTTGATTCCTTTAGTTAATCAAGACACAGCTATGATACTAATCAGAGTGTGATAAATGTTCATTTGTATCATTCCCTCCTTGTGGCCCTTCTCAACACGCACATTTGAATACTTTATTTGGTTCCACAAATCATATTCCACAAACAGGGAATCAAATATTTCGGGGCTAAGCAGCACTGAACACTCAAGGGTACACATAACACCTCCTTCTCCACACGGCCAAGCTGCCAATAATAGCCGAGACAGAGCAAAATTTGGCAACCTGTTTGGCCTTTCTTTTAGTCATTGCAGCAATTCTCAGACCCCTAATGGTGCATTTATATACAGTACATGGCCCAGACTTCCAAATACAAGTATACTGAATTTACACTTGTACCCAAAGCTGGTTATCGTATCAACACACACACGCACACACACACGCACACACACGCACACACACGCGCACACACACACACACACACACACACACACACACACACACACACACACACACACACACTCTTTATACTTTGGTAATCAAACAGGAAACTAGACTGAGGGTCTACACTATTTTGATACAGACACAAACGCGATACCTCATTGAGTGTTGTTGAACAAACATGTTTGTTTGTTCATAGTAAGTGTATTTCCATGGTCAGCCCTCAGCCCTCACCCCCAAGTCCACTGCCATGTCTTCTGCCCAACCTTCTGCTGTGTTTGTGACCTCCTCACCCATCCTCTCGTGACAGGGACACAGCCATTGGATGACCTCACCACTCCTCTCGTGACAGGGCCACAGCCATTGGATGACAGGGGAAAGTAAGTGGTCTGATCTTCCTTCTAATCCTTACAATGGGTTCTGTGACCCAGTTTAATCTCCAATTAACAGGAAGGAGGAAACTTTGGTTTCCATAATAACGGCCTATCAACATACTCCGCTGGCAGGTCCCCATCAGATATGCTAATGTGGGTAACTAAGGATACAGTGATAAAGGCGACATTTGATTCCTTTGAGAGCCCGGATCTGGAATAACATGGACCAGGTAAAATTGAATTCAATATCCAATATACCATTCACTGGGGGGGAGACAGAGATAGGTACCACATATCTGATTCATTTATGTCAAAAAATCGTATTTTTGAAGGGCTGCGTGTTCCCAGGTACAGCTTGTTACTCTTGGTAGCTGAGTACTTCCCCTAGTACAGGCCTGGGTGCTTGGTTCTTCAGTGGTCCTTTATAGCCACTTAATGGACTGAGCAGGGCAGTGCCACGAGTTCAAACAGGCTAACTGGTGAGCCATAACAACAACCGATGTTATTCAATTAGCCTAATGCTAACCTCATTGTGAACCAAGAGCAGACTCCATCATTGTGTGCTCTATAGAAAAACAGTCTACTACGAAAAAAAGAGAATGACCAACTGATCTCACTCATACCTGGATCCAAATGATTGCCTACAACCACTAACCCTATCCTTTAGGACAAAGCGATCTTCTAATAGCTAAATCAGTGCGGTTATATGACAGATTTTGTAATACGGAAATAAACTTGTGCACAATATGAGGACATGAGTACGTTCCAAAGGCTCTACATACCATTCGTAATATCACACATTCACAAACTCGCTAAACCTTACACAAACACACTGTCTCACTTATGCACACAAACACACACTCTCTCACTGTATGAGCGGACCCTCTTACTAATACACACAGACACATTTTTGCGTCGTCTCCAGGGCCACAGGCAGAGACCCTTCACACTGCAGCCCGCCGGCCCACTAGCCTGGTCTGTGTTCCCAGTATTGTTTTTGGATCGGGGGGCCGGGTTAGCAGGGCTTATATCAATCATACAACCAGGGGGGAGAGCACCAGTGGATGGGGTCGGATAGCGGTGAACGGCCCCGGCCCGGCCTCAACTCTACCCCCGGACTCTACTTCAAGTTCTCAAATCGAATCTGCGAGTGCAAACTTCAATTCAATTCAATTCAATTCAACTTTATTCGCCATGTGCAGTGCACTAGGGACATGATTTGGTATTCTACCATACTAAGCTGCAGTACATACAACAACAAGACGACAACACGACAATACTCAAGACAAAGTATACAGTACCAATATAATAATAATAATAACAATAATTCATTAAATTTATATAGCGCTTTTCCGAGGCTCAAAGACGCTGGATATATGAGTGGATATTATGAATAAATACTGAACTAAGTGCAAGAACATGTTAAGTGCAAGGTGCCATGATCAGCAGTTATTGAGAAGGGCTATTGTGGCTTTGGGGCAGAAATTGTTCAAGTGGCGTGATGTTTTTGTCCTGGTGGCCCTGTACCGCTGTCCAGAAGGGAGTAATGCAAACAAGCTGTGAGCTGGATGTGAGGGGTCAGACACAATCTTGCGTGCTCTCTTCAGTGATCTGGAGCTATGGAGGTCTGTGATGGGAGACAGGGGGCAGCCAACTTCAAGATACAAGTGCAAATATTTATTGGACATGTTACTCAAATCGAATTTACAACCTCGCGATCTTTGACCCATATCTACCTTCATAGGACTGACTCACTCTAAAGTGGACTAGAGAGAGACATACTGGCAGGGTAAATGGGATGGAGCCCAGTCAGCAGGGGCGGACTGGGTTAAAAAAACAGCCCTGGCATTTGCGACACAACAGCCCTATTTCCAAACGCAACACGCAACACGGATTGTTAACATAAAAAGTCAGAGGACAGATGCCAAACTACCGACATGTTTGCTGTAATTATGTATTATCAGTAGGCAGTCATCAGTCAATATCTCTTTCAATAGCCTTTTCACACCGAATGTACTTTTTTGTGCTATTTTTGGCCCAATACATGCGAATTTCGGTGCATTCCTACTTCCAACTACACTTGCTCCCTGCATCCAGTTGTTGCACATTAACTGCATCGCTCTCATCAAATTCCCCCATTCTGAAAATGAAAGCAGTGTAACGTTAACTGCTGTTATAAACGGAATGATGACATGAGGTGAGTGTCCACTGGCGATATAGAGCTGACTAGGATAGTTATGGAGATATACTCCAGTTCTATGAGTGGAGCTCCGCCCCATAGGGGAGCTCTGCTCCTATTGGTTTACCCCGCTACCTAAAGCTCTGCTCCTATTGGTTTACCCCGCTACCTAAAGCTCTGCTCCTATTGGTTTATATACTCCAGTTCTATGAGTGGAGCTCCGCCCCATAGGGGAGCTCTGCTCCTATTGGTTTACCCCGCTACCTAAAGCTCTGCTCCTATTGGTTTATATACTCCAGTTCTATGAGTGGAGCTCCGCCCCATAGGGGAGCTCTGCTCCTATTGGTTTAGGGCCCTGGGCATCCGCGATGCAGAACTGCGTGGATGGCCCGGCCGATATAAAATGTTTTGGGCCGCGGTCTGCTGAAATAAGTTATTTTCAATGAAAATCACCAGAGACAAAATTACAAATATATATATATTTTTTAGATAATACATTCTGAGCGGCCCAGAGTCTCGCGGCCCTCCTGGCATTTGCCAGGCTTGCCCGGTGGCCAGTCCGCCACTGCCAGTCAGAGATTGTTTGGGGACTATAGCTAAGCTAGAGGAGTGGAGAAAAGGTGAACAGGGATAAATACAGGGGTGTACTTTATGTAACACACACAAACACAAGCATACATTTGTACACACACACACACGTGTGTACTGCACACATGGCATGCAAGGGGTCCAAGTATGTCTAACCTCATTCCCCTGATGCGTCATATTATTCCATTCTCAAACCTGCTGAAAACAGAGGGATTAAGAATCCGTGTTTGAGCAGGGATATTCCCAGATGTTAGTCCGATGGGATCTTATTGTTGTCCCAGATCCAGGTCTGAAGCTTGTTGAACAGCCCAAAGCCAGACTTTCAGCAGCATTAGTAGTCTGTGTGTCTCTGTCAATCTATATTCCTTTCTTTTACCATCAGTTTCAAACCAACTCGATGATGGATGGTTTTTGTGTCGCAGGTTGCCTTTTCTTTCACTCTATCATACTGTCTTTTTTTACTTTAACTTCTTTTCGTTCTCCTCAGAGTGAAAGTGGATTGTGATAGGTGAACTTTGTATTGAATCTCTCTCTCTCTCTCTCTCTCTCTCTCTCTCTCTCTCTCTCTCTCTCTCTCTCTCTCTCTCTCTCTCCCCTTTCCCATTCTATTTCGACACTAGGATAACAAGGTCCTGTTCAAACTGATAGATCCTCAAATCTGGAGGGGGGAGGGGTGACCATTGTCTTACGACAGATAACACGACTCCGGCCTCACTGATCTGTCTGATAACTCGCAGGCAATTATCTGATGGATAATAAAATAGCATGCTAAAATATGCATTGTCAAAAAGTTGCCATGGTTACAATGGGACAGACAAACTTTTCAGCCTCAAACCTGTCATGAATATTCAACAAAACAATACATTCTTAGTTACATGATTGTATGACTAGAAACGGAGTTTAGAGGTTTAGAGGTGTGCAGTGTTTATTATTAGAAGTAATATTAGAAATCTGGCCGGCTTTTTATTTTTTATAGCCAGATTATAGCCGGTTTATAGCCAGTCACATTTAAAACAAAACAAAACGGGTGCTCGTTAAACTTTTGTGTATACAAAGCAGTGCATATAAGTACCTCTACTAGTAGCAAGTTACAGTTAAACGCCAACGGTTTTTAACTGATCAACCTCTTAACGGAGTTCGGATAGTTTGTAAAGTATGTTGTAAAGTAATGCCACTGAAAACAATCTGTGGTGTGAGGGCACTACTATATTTCTGTGGATGTGGAGAAAATGTTTCAAAATCAAGAATCATGATTTTTAAGAGAGGTAGTTCAGGTCCACTTGAGTAGTGAAGAGGCAGGACAACAGCCAGGACAAACAGCAGTATTCAGAGAAAGTGGTTTGTTCTGGAGATTACTCTGACGGGGTCAGAGGTCAGGATATCAGGTGGGACCAGCTCTGCGCCAGATGGATAAGGGAGCCCTGAGTAGTCAAGTAGCGCTGACCTTCCTTCACCTTCATTTGGGTTTAGCTGGTCAGCGAGCCCCCCCCCCCCCACACACACACACACACCTCTCTGACCCCCCAGGCCTGGGGGTAAGATTAGCCTGGTGTTGCTGATAAAGCTCCCGAGTCCTCACTCCCCGCAGACAAGCAATCACTAAAGATAATACTCTTCCGCACACAAAGCAGGTGGAGGACGACATATTGACCACGCTGTGCTTCTGTCTGCTTGTTGACTCGTACATGCAGCCTTAAGCTAAAAGGAGACTCTTCATGACTAAAGATAATACTCTTCCGCACACAAAGCAGGTGGAGGACGACATATTGACCACTGTGCTGTGCTTCTGTCTGCTTGTTGACTTGTACATGCAGCCTTAAGCTAAAAGGAGACGACTCTTCATGACTAAAGAGTGACACGGTACGATAGACTCTGGGTAAGCATAAAAGGGGGAGGGGTATATTTCATGATTAACAACAATTGGTGTGCGGATGTAGAGACACTATCAATGCTCTGTTCCCCCAACCTGGAGTAGATGATGTTAAAAGGTAGACCCTTCTCTATCTACACAGGAATTCTTGTTTGTTGTTATTACCGCTGTCTTACATCCCACCCCAAGCCGACGATACCATTGCACTCAAAGAACTGTATGGGTGGCCTGAGGTGGTCCAGGGGTCTAGCACCATGGACACCTTCACAGACATTCCACCTCTCCCTGTCCCAGTCTGTAATCCCCACCTGTTTTAAGGTGACCACAATCGTTCCAGTGTCCAAAAAGACCACAGTACACCTCCCTTAATGACCATCACTGTTGCATTCACATTGGTCACCATGAAGTGCTTTGAGATGCTGGTTAAGAACCCATATCAACTCCAGATCACCTGCCACACTGGATCCACTTCAATTTGCATAACGTCCCAACAGATCCACTAATGACTCATTGCTCTCTCCCTGTCTCTGCCCCTTTTACACCTGGACACAAACAATACCAGGTGGTTAGGGTAGGCAATATCCCCTCCACTCTGACTCTCAACACGGGGGCTTCCCAGGGCTGACCCCTGCTGTACTCCGTGTTCATCCACAACTGTGTAGCCATACACATCTCTAACTCTAATGTAGTTGGCCTGATCACTAACGATGATGAGAACGGAAAGAGTTCTGGAAAGACTGGTGCCATGAAAATAACCTCTCCCTCAACATCACCAAACTAAGGAGCTAATCGTGGACTTCAGGAAGAAGCAGGTGGCTGAGGAAATCCGTCATGACTCCCCCAAGATCCTCACAAACATCTACAGGTGTAACATAGAGAGTATTCTGTCTGGTCGTATCATCGCCTGGTATAGCACCTGTACCGCACTTGACTTTATAGCTCTCCGGAGAGTGGTGAAAATGTCTCAGTTCATCACAGGCCATGAGCTCCCAGCCGTGAAGGACGTCTACTCCAGGAGATACAAGAGGAAGGCCTGGAAGATCATCAGGGACCGCAGCCACTCCAGCCACCGTTCTCTCGATTACCAACGATACCAGAGTATCCAGACCCAGACGAACAAGTTCCAGGACAGCTTCTACCCGCAGGCCATAAGACTGCTCAAGGCTGTTTTAAAGGCGTCCAGGGTGGGGATGTTGAGGATCGCCGCAGGGAGAGAGTTCCAGAGGGTGGGGGCTGCTAAAAGCTCTGTCCCTGAAGGTTCGCAGGTTGGTGCGGGGGGTGGCAATCAAAGGCCAGAATCTGAAGACCGCAGGTTCTGGGGAGGGGCATGTGGGCGGAGGAGGTCGGATAAGTACTGGGGGACACGGCCATGGAGGGACTTGTAGGTGAGGAGGAGGATTTTGTAGGAGATGTGGGACTTGACCGGAAGCCAGTGGAGGTGGATGAGGGTGGGGGGAGATGTGCTGCCACAGCGTTGTGTGAGTGAGAACCCTGGCAGCAGAGTTTTGGACATACTGGAGCCTGTCCAGGGTTTTGTTGGGTACCCCGAACAGGACACCATTGCATTAATCCAGACGGGAGGTGACAAATGCATGCACCAAGGTTTCAGCAACAGACTCCGAGAGTGACGGTCAGAGTCTGGCAATGTTGTATAGTATAGTATAGTGGATAGTGTACATAGCCTTTATTTATGTAAACCAGCTCTTTTCCCTTCTTGTTTTTAGTTTTTTTTTCCTAGCACCAGGGGAGCCCCCCTCCCAAATTTCGTTGTTTGGTACCTGTACTATAGCAATGACAATAAAGACCATTCATTCATTCATTCATTCATTCATTCATTCATTCATTCATTCATTCATTCAATGTTCCTTAGGTGGAATCAATTGGATTTGTTGACGGACTTGATGTGGCATTGGAAGGAAAGGGTGGAGTCAAGGATGACACCTAGGTTGCGGACTTCGGGAGATGGTGAGACGGAGCAGCCGTCAACCTGGAGGATGAAGTCAGCCAGCCTTCTGGAGCAGCGCCATGGGTGCCACTGCCACAACCATGAGCTCTGTTTTCTTACTGTTAAGTTTGAGGAAATGGAATGACATCCATGTTTTTATTTAGTGCAGGCAGTTGACAAGGGAGTGCGTGGGGAGCTGAGAAGATGGAGTAGTGCTGAGATAGATTAACTCTGAGGTCAGCACATGGGACGGGTCCTATGTTTTTGTTGGTGGACATCCCTCCACCATCACTCTTCCCCCCAACTTGGCTGCAGGACTGTCAATTCAAAAGTAAATGAGTTGAAAGTTAGTGTCATAACAAAATAATGTAGAGAGATTAGAGAAGCCTCGAAGAGGAGACAGGGAGAAGCCCTCCCATTCAGGAGGGAGAGATTCAGGGGTTATTGGAAGGAGAAATATGACAGAAAAGCTTTTTTCAGTTCCTTTCTCTCCCTTAAGTCTCCCTCTAACTCTCCAGAAGGATCGACCTGAGTTATAGAATAAGATAGTTTGTCTATTCTTCCTCTTCATTGTTCCCCTTTCATTCCACTCAAAGCCTGCATTGACATAAAGCTGTATATTTACTCTGTACTTGCTTTGTGTATCTCTCCTCATAGTGTCAAGTACCTGGGTTATACACCCACCAATGAAGTTTTTTCAACACTTCAACCATCGGTCATTCATCCATCTTCAACCCTCCACTTTTTTCCCATTTACATTTTTTTGGGTAGCTTTGTCATTCCTTTCTGTTTTCCACTGTTTGTTAAATTCCCAGATCCTCCTTCATCTCCCGCTCGTTCCCGACATCACTGGAGAGCTGTGGGGAAAAAAGTGCCTTAGGGCCAAGCTGCAGCTAGGGGGTGGCACTCCCATAAGTGCTTTTTCATGTTGGTGCTGTTTGTCTGCGATAGTTTCTGTCTGTTTCTTGTGTCTGTCAAACGAATGCAGCACAAAACCAATATAAAGCTCAGAACTAAACACATTCAAATGGGATAAATTGAGATGTACACTGTCTTTCTGACACATTGCTTCATTTTCTGTTTCAAGATGTTTTGTCTTTTGTGGACAGCATTCACTGTTTGTCTATCAAATGTCCTCAGAGATAAAAAACCTTTCCACAAGGTCAGCTCTGTGCTGGAAGCCTCGCGATCAATAATCCTTGATGTTTGAGAGTTTCTACTTAACCCTTTTCCCGTTTCGTCTATGTTTCCATCCAGGTCTTCTGATTGGTTGCTTAGATATTGCCCTGTGTGTCATAATAGCACACCCTCCAAAGTCATTCTCTCTTTCTCTGCCACAAAGAATATCAGTCAGCCACCTGGACAACTGTGAGCAAAACACTTCCCACTCATTGAATTAACCAACTCAGAGATTAAAGTTGAAGTGTTTGGGTTTATGGATTATGACATTGTTAGGATTTGACTTGAAGGACGTGCTTCAGAGTCCTTGTAAAATAGATGTTGTTAATGGCGACGTCAATCTCAAGGGTGGTGCCCCCCACTGTGATTGGTTTGTACAGGGGGAAAGTCTGTCTTGATAATCTCTACATTTTAGTTACATAACAATAGATTCCAATCAAACCCCCCTGTTCTGACAGTAAGAGGTTGGGTGGTTAAGCCACTTTGAGGATCAGAGGGTCACTTCAGAGGGTCTTTCAGTTAGATTGGTTGGAAACAGGTGGTGGGTAGGTGTGGAGGCTGGGAACATTGAATGTTGTCTTCGTTCCACTGTGCTTGACTGACAACATAGGCCATGCACACAGCCATGCTTTCCAACAAGTCTTAAAATGACTCATAGGACTTCCGGCGACACCATGCTTGTATAAGACGCAAAACTCTGAGCTCCGCTAAATTACTGCCGTACAAGATGATACTTTTGTCAAAACTCGGCAAATGGTACACTGTAAATATGAGCTCTGTCGATAGAACGACTAGAAATCTAGAAGAAGTCTAAAAACGAGGAGAAATCAACGAAAACAACTACTGTTAATATTAGCACGCCTAGCATGGCTAAGTCCGACACAGCTAGCAAAGGTGGGGGTGCTGCTAAGATAGGCATGGAGGACATCTTACAATCAATTGAGAAATCAAACCAAGCAATACGGGGGGGAAATTCAACTGATGAGAGAAGATGTAAAAGAATATAAAAGATCAAATCAGGGAGTCGTTTACTAGACTTACTAGACTTACTAGAAACTTCAGTTGGTGGTCTAAGTGCGCAGCTAACAAAACCGGAGAAGAGGATCGTTGACACAGAAGGCCGTATCGGTGCTACGGAGGAGACGGCTGCGACTCATGGCAGAGCCATCAGCTTTCTACTGCAGCAAGAAGCTGAGCTCATGGAAAGATGTGAGGACCTCCAGAACTGAGCGAGAAGACACAATCTGCGCCTTGGAAGCCAAAAAAAAGACAGATTCCCGAAGGCAGCGAGGGAACGGATATGGTGGGCTTCATTAAGGGGGAGATTCAAAATTCTGGGAATTGATCTACCGCTCAACCCCAGTCACTTTAGATTGGATATGGTTGCAGAGGAGATATGTACTAGGGACCAGATGTATCTGTTGCATATACTCCTCATATACTGCATATACTCCTCATATACTAGAAAAAAATGAAAAACGTTGAACTGGATGAAACCACAACCACCTACATTGGCACAATGGATTAAAAAAAACACCCCTTACCATATATTTTTCTCTCTGAGGAGCACCCCAAACCCTGTGTTGTACTAGCTTTTGATACTCAATGTCCTACTTTTTCTTTTCTTTCACTTTCCTTGTTTTGATTTCCAACTGTATGTATACGGTCCAATACATTGTGACATATGTTGGTATATTGATTTTGATGTGTTGCCAAGTGATGTAATGTTGTGTGTTGTGTTTGTGGTTGTGTTGGTTTTTTGTTCAATAAAAAAAAAGTAAAAAAAAAAAAAGACTCATAAATCAATTTGACCATTTGTACAAATAATAAGTTGGATAAGATGTACAAAAAAGACATGACATTTATACTTACAGTACCAGTCAAAAGTTTGGACACACTTCCCCATTCAATTGAATGTCATATTTTTTTTGTATATGAAAATAAATATGGTATAATGCTCCACAATGCTAGAGACATCCAAAAACAGTATAAACATTGGCATGTATGTTTTTCCACCATCTGTAATGTAGCTCTCCCCTAATGAAAGGACTAATGGATGTAATACATGAGAGACCATTCTTGGATGATGTTTCTAAGAAGTAAAAAGGTGAACCTCTGGACAGTGCCTGTGGGGTTGCGGTGAATACAGTAATTTCCTATCAGCTGTGGTGAGGAGAGATCCTGCATTCCAGTTCTGTGTGCCAAGACAGTGGCCTATACCTGAACTGTAAACATGATTTAGTTTACTTGATTGATTTTGATTTGAACATGATTTAGCTTACGTCTGAACTGACCCCTCTGTTTCCAAATGCCCCACACCTCTCTCTCTGTCTGGCTTTGTCTCTATATTCCTCATTCTCCTTTCACTTAACTTTCTGTGCTATCTCTTCTTCCTAGGACTATTTCTGTCTCCCGATGTATCTCTTTCAACTTCTCCATCTGTCTATGTCACTGGTAGCATCCCCTCTTCTCTATCTCTATCCCTCCTCTCTCTGTTTGTGTTATAGAAGTAGAATACTGTGTGTAAAGAAGGCGTATTGTGTGAATACATTTGTTAATTGTTAATCAAAAATGTTGAATAGTCTTGTACACCATACAAGACACAGACAGACAGACACACACACACACACACACACACACACACACACACGTACACACAAGCACACGTACACAACTTTCCCTTCAAAGTTGATAAGCATCTATTTCTGCAGTCGTTCTCCCCTAAATATGCAGCATGCCTTGTTATGGTGATTTCTCAGGGAACGTGTAAAACACCATTTGGCACAGAAACAGAAACACACTTCAGCAGCGCCATTCTAAAAATGTCCTCTTCCCCCCCTCTGCCCCCCTATCAAACAACACTCAGCCAATCAGTGTTTTAATGCGGCTGAAAATGAGCTCAGGAAACAGATGTTGTCCTGATTAAACACAGACACTGTGCCAAAGGCGCGCCGTCGCCCCGTAGGCCCAAGAACGGCCTGAGACAGAACCTCCTCCAGCGTGAGCCGTGGATATCTGCGCAACATGTGCAGCAAAGGGAGCAGGAACTCACTGGAGGTTTGTGTGTGTGTGTGTGTGAGTGTGTGCGTGCGTGTGTGTGCGTGTGTGTGTGAGTGTGTGTGTGCGTGTGAGTGCGTGTGTGTGTGTGTGTGTGTGTGTGTGAGTGTGTGTGTGTGTGTGTGTGTGCGTGCGTGTGTGTGTGAGTGTGTGTGTGCGTGTGTGTGTGTGTGTGTGTGTGTGTGTGTGTGTGTGCGTGCGTGTGTGAGCATGAGAAAGAGAACATCAAAGTCAAGATAATGACTAAGCTCAATAATTGGTATCATGATATTGCTACCTTTGCCTGTTCTTTCTGTTAACTGCAGATATAATCATTAATGGATGATATAGTGTTCTGTGTGTGTGTGTGTGTGTGTGTGTGTGTGTGTGTGTGTGTGTGTGTGTGCGTGTGTGTGTGTGTATGTGTATGCGTGTGTGTGTGTATGCATTCTGTGCCAGTCATAAACAGGAAACAGAGACTGTCATAGTTTCTACTTTAATAAGAATGCACTTTGGCACCCCTTTATTTTTTTCACTTTTGCTATCATTTTACAAACTAGATATAAAAGACCATAAATAAATGACATAAGTTACATGTACCTAAATTCCTCAACAAAAGAATTCCTCAACAAATGACCAAAAAAACATAAACAAAATAACAATACAGACAAAGAGATTGAGAGAATGTTAGATCTACATGACTAGATCATATGGCATCAGAAGGCATACAATGACAAACATTACTTAGGTTAGGTTTTTCATAACGTCTACCCTTTAACTAAATGAAATTCATTTTGTACAGTACATTCCATTTCCTCTCCTCACACTACTTGCATATTTCCAAACAGGTCAGTGACAGATAAAAACCAAACTTCACCAAAGAGAAGAAGCACATTGAGCTGGTATTGAGGACAGAGGCATCTGAAATATGTGAACCGTCACATATTATGATTTTAAAAAACATTCAGATTATAAAGATTTGAGGAACAAAATGATAGTGTCCAGAGAATGAAACCTGACTGTCATTTGGTGCATATTGAAAGAAACAAAAAATGAAAATAAGACCAATGATTTCCCTTCTTCAGACCCTTCTCCAGCATCGATTCCTCGTAGTGTACATACTGTAGGTGCGTCGTTTTAATACGTCCCCCCGCTTTGAATCCAGAGAAATGGTTCCGCCGTGTCTTTGCTTCAGCTTTGGGTGACCACTCTGCTTTTTTCTGAGAGACTGTTTCTCTCTCGGACTGTACATACGTATGTCTGTCTGTCCGAACTGGAGGCTATTGTCACACTGTCTGTCTGTCCTACTATGACCCTCTAGATGAAGAGATCTAGCAGAACCGAAGTGACACATCTTACATTGTTTTTGCTGACAAAAGCAAAGTCTAGGTTTTTATAAAATTAAAATAAAAAAACTCTCCTTCTACAGTGGCATAAAACAAACTATTGATAGTACTTTGACATTGTTACTCATAGAGATCGAACACAGTCAAACACAGTCCCACTCTCTCTCTCTCTCTCTCTCTCTCTCTCTCTCTCTCTCTCTCTCTCTCTCTCTCTCTCTCTCTCTCTCACACACACACACACACACACACACACACACACACACACACACCCTCATCATACTCAAACATGCTCGCTCGGGTTGAACACTACACATGCAAACAAAAACACAAAGGAAAACAAACTTTAAAAATGTAAAAGAAAAACAATTTAAAAAAAAATACATCAACTGGGTCTAGATTATATTACATTCTTTTACTGTTTTTTTTAAGTGTTGCTGAATAATTCATCATTTTTCCAGTAAGCTGTAGGTGACCATTGAGCATTAGTCTTGTTTGTCAGTTCGGCACAGAGCGATGGCTATCAGGGACGTGCCAGACAATTAAAGATGGATTTCTCATCCAGGATTTGGAGGAGACGACAAGGAGAGAGGAGGAATTCTGGTTGTGGGGAGAGAGGGTGGGTCCTGTTGTTGATGGACAATGGCAGCTGGGAAGGGAGAAAGAGAGAGAGAGAGAGAGAGAGAGAGAGAGAGAGAGAGAGAGAGAGAGAGAGAGAGAGAGAGAGAGAGAGAGAGAGAGAGAGAGAGAGAGGGGTTAGGGTTAGGGGGGGCATGTCATACTGGTTTTAAATGTTTGAGCTTTTGCCTGGCATACCTGAAACTTACTGTCATGACCGGCATTATTGTGATTACTGCGGCATATGGTAATATAGAAACTTCTAGTGACACATAGCTAAACAAATGTACTGGCCAGGATGACATCACTATATTGGTTGGCACAAACCGACCAAAATATTTCCTTCATTAACAGAAACCGTGCCACTCATCGGCTATGTATGCTGACTCAGGGTCAGCCTCTGATGAATCCCTCTCATTAACCTGCCATGGGCGATAGTGCAGTGACTGATCACAGAACAGTGCTTATTGATCTGCTCTCTCTGCTCTCAGGTGGGCTGCTTGTTAATTAACACACCACTTTAACATCGCACTGAATGATCTCACACGCAGCCAAGAGTGTCTTACCTTGAATGAGGACATAATGCATGCACCCATGCAACACCAACAGCATGCACATATACAGTGCTGCCTGAAAGTATGTGAAAGTATGTGCATCCCTTGTGCAATTATAGATTTTTGAAATTGTCTTTTTTTTCTCTGACATAACAGGTTATATTTACCAATTCCATATGTTGGTTTAGAGGGAATCATGTGTGTAGTAGAAAAACTAAATTATAAAGAAATGAGTGCAGGTGCAAAAATAAAGTGAACCCCAAGTTGCATTGGTTAATTCAAATAGGTAAGTAGAATCCGGTGAGTAAATAATTGTGTACAAAATGAACCAGTTGAAGGAAAGAGTTCGGGTGGGACTCTGATAAATAGAGATAAGAAACCTGGTCAGTTTTGTGTTATCCATACAGGTGAATGCCAAACACACCATGCCGAGAGGAAAGGAGATCTCAGAGGACAGCAGGAAGAGGTTAGTGAGAGCACATCAGTCTGCAGAAGGCTATATAAGATTTGAACTCCATTAGTCCACTGTGAGGCAAATCATTTACAAAGGGAGAGCATTTAACATGACAGCAACTCGGCCTAGAAGTGGACACCCTTCCAACATATCCCCAAGAGCCACAGGAGAAATAACAAATCAGGTAAAAACCAACCCAAACATAACATTTAGAGATTTGCAGACCTCCCTTGCTGCATCTCAGGTAACTGTGCATGCTTCAACAATAAGAAGAACGCTGAATCAAAATGACATTCGTTGGAGGGTTGCTAGGAAGAAGCCTCTGCTGTAAAAAAGAAGAAAAAAAAAAGAAAAAAAAACTCAACTGGAGACCATCTGGACATGCCTGAAGGTTTCCGGAAGTCCATTCTCTGGACAGATGAGTCCAAAATGAAGCTTTTTGGTCACAATCAAATCCACTATGTTTGGCGAAAACCCAACACTGTCTACCACCAAAAGAACCTTATCCCAACAGTCATGCATGATGGTGGGAATGTCATGATCTGGGCCTGCTTTTCCTCTTCTGGACCTAGCCAACGCCACATCATTAAGGGAATCATGAATTTTGAGGTATACCTGGAGATTTTTGAACAGAACTTCAAGCCATCCGTCAAGGAGCTAAAAATGGCTTCTTTCAACAAGACAACGACCCAAAGCATTCAAACAAATCTACCAAAGAATGGCTCGGGATAAAGAAGATTTGTGTATTGGATTGGCCAAGTCAAATTCTGACCTAAATCCAATTGAGAAGCCATGGCAGGACCTGAAGCGGGCAGTTCATGCCAGATACCCCTCAAAACCTCACTCAATTGTCTCACTTCTGTAAGGAGGAGTGGGCAAAAATATCTCAAAACAGATGTCAGAGACTGATTAATGGCTATACGAGACGTTTACTCCAAGCTATCGCTGCTAATGGAGGTGCCACGAGCTATTGAGTGAAGAGGTTCAGTTATTGTTGCACCTGCACTCATTTCCTTATGATTTAGTTTTCCTGCTACATGCATGCCCTCTAAACCAACATATGGAATTGGTCAATATAAACCATGTCAGATAAAGACTGGTTCTGATTAAATAAAGATTTAATGGTAAAAAACTAAAAAGATCTATGATTGCACAAGGGGTTCACGTACTTTCAAGCAGCACTAAATGGACAGAAAATCAACAGAAAATTCTGCAAATTAGTTTTTTCTGTCATCGTTCACTACTGTGAGTTAAATATAGAAATTTAAAAAGTGGTCTTTATAAATCCTTACCATGATGATTTATTGAATAATGTCCAGCATGTATTCTCTCCTTCATCCACTTGTTGTTTATTTCCATCCCTCTTCAGTTGCACAATTGTGTCCAAATATATCCCATACTCCTTTGCTCTCAGTCCCGTATTCAGGAAACAAATACGCACAATCCGACTGGTCCAAACAGATGTCCGTTAAAAATAAAGAGGAACACTGACACCTGAGGGGGAGGGGGGGGCAGGCTCTACTCCAGGGGGGGGGTGTGGTGTGGTGGCGTAGTGCTGGACGATGCAAATCAAATATCTTGAGGAGAGGTGAGGATGATGGGAGGACAGGGGGTAGGAATGCACCTCTTCAGATCAAAGACCTTCTAAGAAAATGTCCTGAGGGCAACAAAACATACCACTCTGGCCCAAAACAACACCGAAAACACAGGACCCCTCCCCATCCCCACCCCCACCCATACCCCCTCCCTCCCCACCATTCCACCCTCTACACCTCAGTGGATCATTGTTTATATGATGGTTGGAATCCTCTATTTTGTCCATTGGATTCAAAACTGATCCCGCTGAGAAAGACAATGAAGGGTATGGCAGCTAACCCAGAGAACAATTCATACACAGAAAAACAGTTATGGGAAATCAAAATCTGCTTCATGGATATTCCAGATCCAGAAAGAAAGTTCCAGAGGAGCTATCCCTATGGGAATTCCTTCCAGACCGTTGAAGGCACTCCAGATTGGCCTCTGGGAAGCGCTTATCTTCCATCCCGACACTGCAGACAGTACAATATCCCGTTCTCAAAAGGGTAAGGTTACGGTCTGATAAAAAAGTGCCTTTTTTCCCCCACTTTTCTTCATTTCTTTTCTTCTTCTTTTTGAATCCAAATTTTAAAGTGCATGGATGAGGTAAACTATTTTATTGTTCATATATCTTTTGATTTTTTTTTTTTATATAAGAAATTATCTTTTGTTGTGTGATCAGACCGGAACCATTCTGTCTTGCATTTGTTGCATTTGGGAAAGCATTCCCTGGACGCTGGTCAGGATCTTATTCTGGTGCGCGGCTGAGGAGATTCCAATTCGGGTCATGTCCCTGTTTGATAAAAGGAGAAGAAGAGAGAAAACATTATGACAATAACAATAACACACATTAACACAATGTAGGCCAACATTTTTTTAGGTATAGGACATTCTAAAGTCAATTCTAAAGAGATGAGGTGGATCTTGACTTCCTCTCCTGGGTGAATAAGTGCTGAGTAAAGCGTAACTCACTCTTGTGTCATGTGGACCACAGCCTCGGGGGTGGTGTATCCGGCTGCGGTGAAGTTGTCATTGTATCTCTCCATGCAGATGGCCTGCAGCCAGTCCTCCACGGAGCCCAGGGCTGAGGACACCTCGGGACTGACGGGCTCCAGAAGAGTGGTGCTGGGTCTGGGGGACAGGGGAGACAGGGGGGACAGGGGAGACAGGGGGGACAGGGGGGACAGGGGAGACAGGGGGGACAGGGGGGACAGGGGAGACAGGGGGGACAGGGGAGACAGGGGGGACAGGGGAGACAGGGAGGGGGTTAGGATACATCCAGAAACCAATCCAATATACTAAAGCAATGGTACAAAAAGATTGTCCTGCGTAACCAACCTTTTGTGAGTAATTGTGATTTTCCTTCAAATAAGCATATGTAATAAATCTACAGTAGCTACAACACATATTGTTCAGCCTGATGCGCTCTGGAGTGAGGTACAGGAGCATAAAGGCTAGAACAAACAGGCTGTCCAACAGTTTCTACCCATGGACCATCAGAACACTGAACAATAGACATAAGACATGTTCATAAATGCTTATCTTATATGTGTATATGTTTGTGAATATGTGAATATGTTTTCTGTTTTTTTGCACCTTCGGAAGAGCCACTACAATTTCATTGTATAGGCAACTGTACAACGACAATAAAGTCTATTCTATTCTATTCTACATTATAATAGTAATAAGCAACAGCCCACCAATGGTCCTTACCCACCATTTTGTGAAACAATGTACATAAGAACAGGCAGTAGCGAACAAATCGTGACGTTAGAATTATAAGGTTCTATCTCCATTTTTGTCAAAATTGAGTTTTTTTACATAATCTGATCCATTAGGTGTTTATTAATGCCTGTGTGGTGTTATTTCTAAAATGTTGACATTTTTTAGTTAGTAATGAATAAAATACAAAGGTTCCATCTCACAGAACATAATGGAATGTAAAAACGTTGACGCTCAATATCTCTGAACTGCCCTAAACGGAGATAGAACCTTATCATTCTAAACGGAGATAGAACCTTCTCATTCTAAACGGAGATAGAACCTTATCATTCTAAACGGAGATAGAACCTTCTCATTCTGAGCTCACGAGAAGCTGCTACTGTAGAACCAGACCAGCCAAATGAAACAGGGCCTGAGGTGGAGGGAGACACGGCGCCCTCTAACGCCCTCTGGCCTCATGTAGCTGCTGATGTTTTTACATCCTCAAACACGGGTGTATCACAGGAGCCAGACACATGTAAGCACAGGACTCAGAGGCGAGAGTAACAGTCTAGCCTGAGGCCGTGAACCAAAAAAAAACTGCAGCACCTCAGACAATAGAAACAGAACGACTTCTGTTCTATTTTCGATTCGATTCGATTTCTTTGCCTCAGACACACGCTTTCTTTTTTCTCGATATATCTGCCCCCCCCCCGCCCCCCCCCTCTCCCTCTCAAACCAACTAGAGAATAATGTCTTCTTCCTTCTTTGTCCATCCCTCCTTTCCGCAGCCCTCGCAGCGATGTCGTCCATTAAACATTTACTGTGGGCCGACTGAGCCAGAGGTGAGGGATTGAACAAGCTCACTGCGCTCCCTCCTCCACTGCTCCCTCCTCCCTCCTCCATAATTTAACAGGTGTTGGTCTGAGCAGCGGGGCTTTTGGCTGGGTTCAGGCATCACTTGGTGGGGGTGTCATGGGGGAGGGCTCTGGGGCAATCCAACCCCCCCCCCCCCGCCATATTTCTCAAAGTGGTGCCTGAAACAACAGCTTTATGGAGACATCTCCAACCCCTCCAACTGAGCCATGTCACTCAGTATGTGGATCCAGAGGTACTGGTCCATGTACATGTTCTGGCCACCCAAGGCTTCGTACCGTACCCCCCTACCACCTACCTCTCTTCTCCCCCCCATAACTGTAAAAGCTGTGTTTATGTGATTC
>NC_137687.1:6096859-6099359 GCF_963989245.1 Nansenia antarctica
CACAATAAAGATGGAGACTCATGAAACACATCATAACACACTCATATGCATGAACAAGAACAGGAAAACAAAAGCATAGGAACAAGTAGTCAACTAGGCAGACACACAGACGTACACACACATACACACAAACACACACACACACACATTCTGACAGGTATAGCTGGAGTTCAAAGATGTCATTAGACAAGGAAAACACACCCCTCCCTTCCTCCCTCTCGCCCTCTCAACAGCCCAGAAGTTAAACCTCTTTTTAAAACGTAAACATCCATTACCCCTTCCCCCATAGATAGGCCACACTATTACCCAGGCCCAGACACAAGGTGATATCCTCACCTAACATTATCCACCTCACATCATCCCTGTCCTCAAAAGCAAAAAGACAGACGCAGACAAAACATTTACTCTCATATTTTTGTAGCATCTGCCATTAGCAGTTAGCCTGTTTATAAGTGGCTAAGTGTATCCTTGCTCATTCTATACATGGCTGCCTTTTTAAAAATTACAGTGTCATGATTAATGAGGGGTACCCTGATCCCCGATTATGATGGGATTAGCTACGACATTATATACATTCTATTCCCTTTGACCAGGGAGCCCCCCGGGAGGCTAGCGCTCGAGCTAACGCTAACTAAACCAGGCTTTTAGAGAGGGATTGAGTTCAAACAGGCCTGGAATCCAAGCGCCACCGACGGATTAAGTTTCATTGGGGTGAGACGGTAGGGGGGGGGGCGATGGTTTTGGAATGGGAAAGGGAGGGGGGGATGGCACACTGCTTTCGGAGCACGGTAAATATATTTCCCAAGGTTGTGTCATCCCGCTAGGCCTAATGTGTTGCATCTCTGTTAAACAATTAGGTAGGCAGCCATTTGTATCCCTCTCAGATCAATCTTGCTGGAGAGAGCGTCTGGCAGCGAGACCCAATTTGAAAGGCCCCCACGGGACACGGCCAGAGACGCTCCTGCTCGGAAAAAAAACCCTGGAGGGGTCACCTAACCCCCATTCTCCTCAGGTAATCCACACATCCATCTCTTCTCCAAAGATGACAGATATTCTCGTCCTCTTGTTGGTATTTCTTTCCAGGTCTAATGTGAAGTTAAAGATGACTGATTATCTGAGGTTCTTCTTCCATTGCTCCATACAAGAGGATACAGGGGAAGGTTGAAATAGAAGGGCATAAACTATAGTCAATCGATCACGGCCAAGTTGAATACTTATCGGAGAACGGAGATAACACACACACATATGGGTCTTTCCATAAATGCCCATGAAGGGTGCTAGTGAAGATTGTTGTGGACAATTTTGGAGTCCTTTTAACATGTCAGTAATAATGATCAGACCATGTTATTTTGTGTAATTACATCAAGGTATAAGGTAGGGACACAATTTAGTAAATTAATAAATGTATTCCAAAACCAATGTTTAGTCCTTTCTTATGTTTGCTGTCTTCACAGATTTGGCAAAAGTCATGTGATATAAAATGAGACATCTCTTCCTGTAAGATGTATGGCAGTATTATTATTATTGATTCCTGTAATAATCCTGGACCTTGCTCTTTGATGCATGGTTAAGTGCATTTCGTGGAATTATACTGCATAACATTATTATCACACAAATACAAATAACTCATGAGTTTGCAGGATCTTTCAATGGATGGAGTCACTAATGACAAGTTGTCATTAACGTTATTCGTAAGCAATTATTCCTAACTTTATTCTCATGCATATTTTGGGGGGATTTTGGGGGGATTCCTGTCATATTTTGGTGCCATTACAGTAACATCACAAACAACATTGAGTCTAGATTCCTGAGGTAAGGGGCTATAGTCGACCCGAGATCTTCAAGTTCAGTGAATTGAATTCATTGAGTAAATCTTTTCTTAAAAGAGCCATGTCCAGATTGTCCACCCAACACTGCTATGGTATGCACATGAAACGCATCCTTCCTATTGAAAACAACAGGCGAAAGAAAACATCATAGTACCATGTTGCCTATCACTGTTGCCTTTATTCCTGAAACTACACATGCATGAGAATAATAAATACAAGTTTAAATGTTTAAGTGTCGACCCTGATGTCACACTTGAAGAAATGGACCCATATTAAAAATTAAAAATAAAGTAGATTAAAGGAGATGAAAGTAGATTTACTGGAGGGTGAGATTTGAGAATAACATGTAAACTAGCTGGCACCACTGTAGACAGATCTAAATGTGGGGCAGATCGGTAATTTCTTACCGCCTCCTGAAAGCGTGGGCTAAACGCTCGTAGAATACTAAGAGGTGAATGAATCAATGAATATTCAGAACTCATTTTCGAATAACGTGCTCCAAAAACTCTTTCACAGCCGCAACACACACACACACACACACACACACACACACACACACACACACATGCACACACACACACACACATGCACACACACACACACACGCACACACACACACACACACAAACACACACACACACACACACAAAGAAAGTCATTATGCAGTAGAC
>NC_137687.1:6110178-6112678 GCF_963989245.1 Nansenia antarctica
GAATCCGAAGCGTCTGACACAAAGCCTTTCTTTCAAAACGAAGCGATCGGTTTTCAGTCCTCAGGGCAAGGAGTGCCTATCATCCTCCACCTTAAGGAGCCAAAAAAACGTTCTTTCTTTTCAACCTCTCTCTCTTCCTCCAGCTTTTACCCCCTCTCTCCTCTTCTCAATCTCTTTCTTTCTCCAAATGGAAACAGAGAGAGAGGGGGAGAGAGAGAGATGGAGAGGGAGAGAGAAAGGTAGAGAGAGAGAGAGGGGGGGGGGGGGGAGAAAGAGAGAGAGAGAGAGAGAGGGGGGGGGGAGAAAGAGAGAGAGAGAGAGAGAGAGAGAGAGAGAGGGAGAGAGAAAGAGAGAAAGGGAGAGAGAGAGAGAGGGAGAGGGAGAGACAGTCCACGCATAGCCAGGTGCCAGCCAAAGCCAAAGCCAAACTATTCCAGGGGTGCTGTTTATACCCTCCCAGACTAAGCCAGAATAAAGCAGGTTTCACACGTAATGGACACACACGTCCCCAACTCCCCCACAAACAACAGATAAAAAGCACATCCAAACCCACACACCTGAGCCTTTTAGCGGGGGCTAACTACCTAGCTAACCATTAGCATCTGTCTTTCGGGAACAGCAGGAGAGTGGAACAGGTTATGTCATTAATTCCGGCGCCGACGTTATTAATTACCCCCGGCCCTGATGGTGACACACAGCCACACGGCCACCGAAACCTATCAGGGTGATGGATGGGAGACACACGGCCACCGAAACCGATCACAATGATGGATGGCGGACACTCGCCCCGCGTCTTAACCTTGACCTGGTGGGAACAAGGCCGTAGGAGCTTTAACAGGGTTAACAATGCGATACCAAACAAGGATTATAATAACGTCGGTGGCTGACATCATTACTAGTGCTAATTAAGGCCAGAGGGCTAACAACAATAGGAAAGGCTAACCTTGCTAGGCCCTTACTAGCAGCTCTATGCTAGAGTGGCCTACAGTTGCCAGAGGTCTGTCTGTCAGTGCCTAGATGATTTATAACGGCATTTTCAAACAGAAGCAATTCATCAGCCAAGAGCCACCCAAGAAGCCGGTCTAATTAAAATGAAATGTCTCGACCTGACACATCCAAACACAAGCCAAAGGAGCAGATGAGTACCGGTACAAACCTGAAAAATAGTTATTAATGAAATTACCCCACTAAAAAGAAGTGCTTTGATAAGCAACATGTTTAAGCTCTGCGTACTACGCACAGACAACAGAACCTCTCTAAAAGGTGCTACAACCTGAATGCTTTCTAGTACCATAGTGCCTATTATTGTGATTATTTGGATTACATAACGGACATATTGAAATATTGTTCTCAGACATCCTGCAGACCACGGTCCTCACGTTTGTATTGACACGTAGGCCCAAATCCCCCCCCCCCCACCCCTCCGCCCTGGTCTGAGGGAGTTTTACCACGGAGCATTGGCCAGCCTGTTAGAACAATGGTTATATCAGGACAATCTATTACATCCAGAACCACCCCAGAACAGAGAAGCACACCCCTTTAAAATGGGTGTGGAGGATATGAGAGAGAGAGTGAGGGAGAGAGAGAGAGAGAGGGAGAGAAAGAGAGAGAGGGAGAGGGAGAGAGAGAGAAAGGTAGAGAGAGGGAGAGAGAGAGAGAAAGAGAGAGAGAGAGAAAGGTAGAGAGAGAGAGGGGGAGAGAGAAAGAGAGAGAGGGAGAGAGAGAGAGAAAGGTAGAGAGAGAGAGAGAGAGAGAGAGAGAGAGAGAAAGATAACAAACACAAGAGAGAGTGACAAAGAGAAACAGAGATGGGGGCCGAGCGAGTGAGAGAGTAGAGTGAGAGAGTGAGAGAGTGAGAGGGTAGGGGTTTGATCAGATCCACCTTTGTGTGAGGGGGAAACACTGCTTGAGTTGGACCTGTTGGGTGGGGCTGCTCAGATTCCACTCTTGTGCCCATGCCAGGTTCTGAGGGTGGCACTGCACAAGCTGGGCACAGGGCCAGAGAACTAAGGACCTTTTCTGACCCGTGATTCACACGGCAGGTGGGGAATGGACTATAATACCTAGGATATATATATATATGTGTTACGGTACATGTGGGAATACGGTACATGTGGGAAAACTAGGGTTAGGGTTAGGTGCTAGGGTGCTACGGTTAAGGTTAGGGTTAGGGGTAGGGTTAGGGTTAGGGTTAGGGTTAGTATTAGGGTTAGGGTTAGACATGCCAGCATGTACCAAGTCGACGTAGCACCTAACCCTAACCCTAGTTTTCCCACATGTACCGTAACACATACACAAACTAACATAGTTACACACACCTGCACACACTGTACTGGAGTACACACCAAGGCCCTCTAACAATTATACTGTACTACACTCTTTCAAATCTTGCATACATGTGCGCAGGTGTGAACACGCACACACACACACACACCACACACACACACACACACACAAGACTTTGTGTGAGTCTAGCATGGGGGGCAGGAATCATGGGAGG
>NC_137687.1:6120178-6137678 GCF_963989245.1 Nansenia antarctica
CACTGGAAGGCTGACGTCCGATCGACGCCCCGGCTACCATGGATACGGACACAGAATGCCAGGGTGTGTCTAGGCCTTGTTATAATAAGACATACAGTGCGACATAACACAATTATTAGCTAGCTAACACTTAACTCGACATACATCTCAGCACCCGTTCAACCCTAACTCTGTTGTCAAGATGAATTCTCGCACCTCCAAGGGGTGATTTTAATTGTTGCCTTGCGGTCGAAGTGTAAATCGGAATGCGGAGCACTCGGGTTTTCCCCTGCTGAATCGAAGGTTATCGTTGGTCCTTGCAATTAAGATAGCTTTTCGCACGCACGAGTGTCTCTGGTCGAGCTTTTGTTTGGGTCAGTGCAATGGTGTCTGGTTCTAATTAGGCCTAAGTATTTACCACTTCAAACCAACTCGGCTGTGTGAAAACAGTGTGACTCACACAAAAGATGTTGTCCCTATAAAGGTACTATATAAAACAGTCACTACTACCCTCCTCTCCCTTATGGATGGTGAGAGTCCTCCACGTCTGCCCTGTCTTTTACAACCCAGGGGAGAGAACCCTGGCACTGACCCTCCACACACACATGCACACCAGTGACAGGGTAGATAGGCGACAGCATTCCATTCTAAGGAAATTCTTCCCCCGAAATGCTGCCCCCTTACCAACAACCACACACACACACACACACACACACACACACACACACACACACACACACACACACACACATAAACACAACATCTGTGACCACTCGTACCTCAGAGACCCCCCCCCCCCTACAAACAGCCAGTGTTAACCTTAAATCACCAGGCCTGTTTGTCATGTAATTAGTCCTCTGAGATAGTGCTTAAAGGCTCCCCTGTAAATTAAGGAGGGGTGGAGTGGCCCGTCCCCCTGTTAATCATCCATGCCCCTGACCCCACGCTGGAGCAGCCCGTTGCTCTTTAGGGGAGAAGCCAGGGGGAATGGGGGTAATAAACCTCCCTGGTAGAATCTACTGCCTGTCTGGACTGCTGACAGTTGACTACTACACAAATACACCAGCCCTAATACACCACTATATACAACACACCATCCATAGCACCAATAGAAACATAACAATCTATCCTCTAAAGTCTTCAAAATATCAACAGATTCAGAAGTTAGGCCCTAGTTCTCTTGCCTTGTTTTGTGTGCTGTGACCAACAATATACCCAGCAGACACCCAGAGAAAAGCCGACCACCCCCCGAACGGAACTTTTAAACGACAGCACATGGGACGATATTATAGGACCGTTGAGATCAAAGGGTAAAACAAACACTCACAAAGGCTTTTCCTCCCCACTGCCAAATGGCTCTATTTCAGCTCCCTTTCACTGGCGTGTCTCTCCACATCCCTTACAACACCTGCCTGGAATGATAAACCAGGCAAGACGGTCTGGTCTCCCTCCCTGTCCTATATTCTAGAGCAGTCTATTTCTCTCTCCCAGCACTAGCCTACTGGGAATCAGCTGACAGGGGAAGGGAGGCCCTGTGAGATACTGGGAGCCAAACCTGAGCTCTCTCTCCCTGAACCACTTATCCTCCTGGGACACTGGCCTGTTCCAGAACCACTTTCACATGGACCAACTAATTACTCCCATTTACTATCATCATCACTTCTATTACCCATGCAGAGATATATACCGAGAGAGAGGCAGGGGGGAGGGGAAGGAGGGAGAAGGAAGAGTAAACAAGCAACAGAGTGAGAGGGTAGTGAATAGAGGCGAGGGGGGGGGGGGGGGAGAAAGTGAGACAAAGAGAGTAAGAGACATGGGGAGAGGAGGAGGAGGGAGATGTGATAAAGAAGTAGGCTACTGTATAGAGTACACATAAGGTGAAAGAAGAGAAAGGCAGATAGACAGAGTAAAAAAAGATGTATTTGGCACACAGCTAGCTATGAGGAATATTGGTCTCTCTTACCCTGGCATTCTGCGGCCCTGTCCTCATATCCGGGGTTACACAGGCAGTTCCCAATGGGCACCAGCCACTCCCCGTCCGCCCCGCAGTACATTTTGGGGACGTCGCGCTCCTCGGAATTATCCACGCACGACCCGCGGACCTCCACCAGCGAGGACGTGTCCGCCCCCGTGATGGTGTCCGGGAACTGGGCCAGGTTGCGTACGGCCAGGGGGCACTTCTTATAGAAGACCCTGACGGACACCAGGGCGATGCAGGCCCCCACGTCCTGGAAGGCCAGGTAGAAGCCCTTCCGGGTCAACGCGCCGACGTCCCTGACCTCCGTGTTCAGTTTGATGATGCGGTCCCCGATATCAACCTGGGTGAAGCTCTCGTCCGCCGCGACAGTGTCGATCTTACCGAACTGGTTCTCCCGGATGTAGCGCTCCTTGTCGTTGTTGGACTCGTAGTAGTAGAGGTTGAAGGTCTCCTTGCAGGTGCCCATGACGCCCGGTAGGCTGTTGCAGTCGCGCAGGGTGAACTTGATCTCGATGTAGACCCGCTGGGCACCGCCACGGGGGATCCAGTCAGTCCTCAGCCAGTTGTTCTGGTTGGGCTCCATGACGTTACATACCTGGTACGTCCGAATGGGGACGTTCTTTTCGTCCATGGTGCTCACCTCCTCCCACTTGGAGAATGAAAAAACAATCCCAAGTCAGCAGAACATTGAAGAATGAGGGCAACATGATTACAATGATTACAATTGTAGACCTAAGCAGATTTGACTACTGCATGCACACACGTTTGAAGCTATTCTGAAATACAGAAAGACAAAACAAAAGAAAATTAGCCAATTAATGGCTAACTTAATAAAATGAATGAATAATACATCAAATGCAGTAGCTAGTAGAAATGTTTGGTCCTGCTTTGACATCATGAAAGGTTTAGTATTCATTGAACTACTGTTGGAAGTGTATTTCTTTCGGGGGTTTTATTGCACATAAAAGAGAAACTAAACTCTGGGGGAACATGCAACATCAACATTATTGTTTTTTGAGTCAAATATAAATGACCTCATTATAAATCGTTATAATCCCATGTTACAATAGCCTACCAAGAGAACAGACAAATAGAGAAGGAATGGCTGGATTTTTATGAAAACAACAGCAATGTGCAATGGTGTTATTAGAATTAACAAATTTGATTTAAATGTGAGATGCCTGGATTATGTTCGATGACGGCCTGGTTTATTTTCATGAAGAAATTCTTGCTTTATTTATGATTAAGTTCTCGTGTTAACTGGACCCAGATGAACAAATATGAGGACACTGAACGCAGGCATCAGGGGCTGTTCTGGTGTGTCGTTAAGTTGTTCACAATGAGGTTTAAAAATAGTCTTCTATTTTACATCGTTTACAATGGTAGCAGACAAGAAGTGATGCTTAGTGTCTCCTTATTCTATTTAAAGAAAGTCCAAACAGAGCGATTATGTGGCGGCGGAAGATGTAGGCTGCGCTGAATTTGATTTAACGTGTTATCATAAATAATCTTGTTTAAAGCCCTATTCCCTTGAGTAGTGGAGATAACACTAAACGTGGCCGGGGCCTCCGATTTGAGAAAGTGTCTATCAGCCATGCTGCTGTAGGCCCTATTCCACCGCTTTCTTTCTTTTGCTTGGCCCCTTTATTGTTGAAACCAAGTGGCGCGGCGATAAGGCCGCACCTTTCTCCGATAGGAGGAGAGGGAGAAAGGGGGCAATTGGTTGTAATGAGGGGTTGAATGCGGTCTTGTCGGCACTGCCAGGACCCTGTCAATCACCCCTGCTCTGATGAAAACACTTAGGCCCAGAGTGTACCACCAGCGCGCACAAGCCAAGTTCATTTAACACCCAATGGTAAATAACAAATGGAGAGATGGTGGAGACAAAAGGTGGAAACTTTATCGAATGCCGCTGGTAGGGTTGTATAGGCCTTCCTTACACTGTTTAATATTGGGCTGAATTAATATAGGCTTGGCATCGATGCGTAATTAACCGATATAAATACATTTAAAAAAGGCTTCTACAGGCTTTGTCTGTGCCATCCTCCTCTTTAAACAATTAACTTCAACTGCAAGATGGCCTCCTACAATTACTCAAACGCCAGTTTGCTGCTGCTTTGGAGTTAGGCAACAACTGATAGGGGTGTGTGTGTGTGCCAGACCCGAGCCCACCCTTGGGCCCCTCTCTCTGCCATCCCCCGAACAGACGCGCTCTGTTACCTTATCAGCGCCACTATAGATATCCCAATTAGACTGCGGGATCACACATTTTTAGTCCGATCGCATTCCCTATCGCGTTATGGGCCAATCCAATCGTCCTACGGCGAGGATTGAAACCCGCTGCCCTTTCCCTTCATTCATCCGTTCCAACGGGGCCCTTTCTGTGCTGCCAAGTTCCTCTCCCCCCCCCCCCCCCGCGCCTCAATGGGGGAAAAGGATATAAAGTTTCTCCACAAAGACCGATTCAATCCGCCAGTCTATTCAGGAAACCCGACGCCCGCTGCAGTATCAGCCTCACATCTGACCATTATAGCGAGTGGTTAGTGGGGGAGAAGGAGAGGGAGGGAGAGGGAGGGAGGGAGGGGGCCCGGGCCGGCTAGTACATACCCAGCCATCACCTTGTCTTGAGATGTCTTAAGATGTCTTATTTTGTCTGTCAAGATGTCTTAAGTCGTCTTAAGACCTAACCTGAAGACATGCACTCATGCACTCACTTAAGACATGGAGCATAAGAGCCATATTTTCTGTGTCTATAGTATAGAGGACATCATTTCTTCATTTTGTCCAACGGGAGACTTCTCATAATGAGGGCCACTGACTTACCCCTCCTTCTATGGGGTTGGCGACCCAGCCCAGCTCCCCCTGGACGGACCTGGAGTCCAGCAACGTCACTGAAACAACACAAGAGAGAGAAGTTAGCGGTTAGAATGATGTGACGTTAGAATTATAAGGTTCTATCTCCATTTTTGTCAAAATTGAGTTTTTTACATAATCTGATCCATTAGGTATGTATTAGTGCCTGTGTGGTGTTATTTTTTAAAATGTTGACATTTTTGAGTCAGTAATTAATAAAATACAAAGGTTCCATCTCACAAAACATAATGGAATGTAAAAACGTTGACGCTCAATATCTCTGAACTGCCCTAAACGGAGATAGAACCTTATCATTCTAAACGGAGATAGAACCTTATCATTCTAAACGGAGATAGAACCGTATCATTCTAAACGGAGATAGAACCTTATCATTCTAAGCTCACGATGTGTACTCAAAATACGAACCCGTATAGCCTTAAAACTGCAGTCAAACCTTGAGTCCTGAAAATACTTCGGGAAAAGAGATGATTGTGTTATCAAGTCGCGTCTTTGATATTTGGATGAGGGAAAAACAATTCAATATAATATCTTAAACGGAAAGTCAAAATTGAGGATAGATTGGTAATTACGCACGTATTGATGTTTTATATCCATACATTGGTTTGAATTACTGTGCGTAATATGTTTGGATAGACCTATGGGGTAGCCTATTCCAAAACATAGCCTATGTTTTTCTCATCGTGACATGAGTCGACTCAATGCTCAGTGCTTGACTTGAGTGAAACTTTGACGTTTGATTGAGAAATATAGCCTACAAATCGCGGTATAACTTGGGTTGACGATCAATCGAAGTTGAGTTTGAGTGCCACGGACGTCTAAAATGAACTTGCTCCAGTGAGCAATCAAAAAGAATCCTCGATTTAAATGAATAGGCCATTTTAAACGTATACAGGCCTATCCTCGATGAGAGAATAAAATCACAATTCAAATCGCTCAAATAATCAAATAGGCTACGCATTGATTTTGTATTAGGCTATAGGCTTATAGTCGATCTAACATCGCTGAAGATATGTGTATGTGTGTAGCCTAATATGATTTATCTTGGGTGGCCTAATTAATTTGGGAATTATTTTGTTACAAGTTGATGTTTCACATGCTGAATGCGTCTGAGCCACTTGAATATAGGCTGGATGATGTTGAATTATTACATGTTGATTATGGCTTCACAGCCGACTGCATTTCATCATTAACTCCAAACCGTTGGTTTGAACAACAAAGAACAAAAAAAAGCGTTGCACAACAATAACACAAACATGCTGTTTAATAGTGACGATATGTTTTTTTTTCTTTTTCTGTAGTCGTTGGATATTGGCCAATCGTGAGCTTAGAATGATATGGTTCTATCTCCGTTTAGGGCAGTTCAGAGATATTGAGCGTCAAAGTTTTTACATTCCATTATGTTTTGTGAGATGGAACCTTTGTATGTTATGAATTACTAACTCAAAAATGTCAACATTTAAAAAAAATAACACCACACAGGCAATAATAAACACCCAATGGATCAGATTATGTAAAAAAAACTCAATATTGACAAAAATGGAGATAGAACCTTATAATTCTAACGTCACGCAATGAGAAATAACATATTTACAGACAAGTAGGCATGTTGTAGCCTGATTAACAGAGAGTCTAAAGTAAGACTTTGTAACTGGACTCTCTTGGCTCTTGGACCCTACTGGAGCCCCAAAGACTGCCAGCGCTCCGGGTTTGCAGCGAGGCGCTCTCAGCAACTTGGCTCGCTGGGACCTCAACGAAGACGCAAAGCTATCCGTGCGCTTGACGCATATTATGGGTAGTCTGTGTCCCAATCCGACGTCACCGAATTGTGCATTATTGTGCAAAACGATCATTGTCGGTGTTGTCACTCTTCGTTGAACGGTGCAGGAGGTCCTTGCAAAAGTGCAATAGGCTACGGGACAGTGGGAGTGGGACCATCGGATCGGACACACGAAGTAGCCTAAACTCGAGGAAAACTGGGCTCCTTGGCTTGGTTATTCCACATCTTACCTTCGTTTGGGGGGTAAATCCGTGCCGAGGAAACAAAGGTAGAAATCCCAAACAGAACAGAGGTCGCCGTCAACCAAATCCCAGCCATGAGTGCCATTTGTCGTTCTCCGTTTTTGCTCTCTCGTCGTTCCTGTGCTTCTCACAGGTCTTGCTCTCTCTCTCTCTCTGTCTCTCTCTCTCTGTGGCTCTCTCTCTCTCTCTCTGTCTCTCTCTCTCTCTGTCTGTCTCTCTCTGTGTCTCTCTCTCTCCCTGTGGGATATGTGTTTGGAGCGGAGAGACGCACCGAACACACAGCCAGGAGGCGGATCTATGCGCTCTGACGCGGCCGTCAATCCAAGCGCAGTGGACGGGAAAAGGGGCACATTAACTGCCCCCCAACCCCCTTTTTTGCAATGGACAATGGTCCACTAGTCCACACACGGCGCAAAATTGCGAGCAAAATTCTGTGTGGATTTTTTTTATCATGCATGCCACGGAGAGCTGTGTCCCGTTAGTTTATATACCCAAACATATATGTAAACATTCACATGGAAAACATTCACAACGTCAAAGCAGGATAATGTCAAAACATGAGATTGTTTTTTATTTTCATCATACTATTTTCTCTGGCATTTTCAACATCATTGCCTCAAAAGTGCAAGTGCTGCCAAAAATCTAAATAGGCATAGCCTATAGATTTGTTTAGATTTATTTATTTTTTAAACTGTGCCTACATTAGGCTGGGCAAAGATTAACGAGTTATGCCATAAGTTGGAATCATTCGCTTTTCTGGACGTGATACGGTCTGTACATGAGTCGCGTCTCCGGTGAAGCGAAACGCAGTCCAGGGTGAACCAGTTTAAACCAAGGTCTCCACCTAGTGGATACAATCACGGATACTCTCTCAAAATTGGATTATGGAACAAGTATGGGACTGACATAATAATAGGCTTACACGAATTTCCACTTCCCGAAATTGATCATAACAAATGTGTTATGAATAATGGGCAGAAAACCTGTGTTATTGGATTATTGTCATTTTGCTTTAATTCTAATATTATCAATGTTTTATTACAAGTGTGCAAGATGTAATCTAGGAGCGAAGGCCATCCCATCACTGCTTCAGGGTGTGGGGATAGATAGAAGATAGATAGATAGATAGATAGATAGAACCAGTGTGGCTTTTGTTTTCAGGACGGATGCCTTTCTCTGGAGAGAGAGAGAGAGAGAGAGAGAGAGAGAGAGAGAGAGAGAGAGAGAGAGAGAGAGAGAGAGAGAGAGAGAGAGAGAGAGAGAGAGAGAGAGAGCTGTGACGGTGGCTTTTGAGGCCTGCTTTTGGACTACTCAAGGAAATTACATTAGACCAAGGGGAAGGTGGCTGTTTGAATGGGATGGGGGTCGTGGGGGATATTGGCCTTATGATGGAGGTCTCCAGCGACATCATACATACTGCGCGGGGTTATGTTTGCTCGGGGAAAACATCTCGATCCACATAATGAACTGGGAAAATCATCTGGTTTTTCCCTGAGATGGACCACTTATTCCCAACCATCAATTGTTTGATACCCTTCACAACCTTAATGGCTCTTTTTCCATTTCCCCCTGATGACAAAGCCACACAATCATAGAGAAGTCTTGATGGAAACGCTTTTCAGGGGCCTCGACCAATGGTGGCGTCGGAGCTGAGATCAGAGCCGCCCTGCCAACGAGAGAGAAAGAGGGAGCATTTTGTTTCTTGTCTTCGTTCATTTGTGTCACTGGTGTTTGATTGATCACACTCTGATCATTTCCTTTATCCTCTCATCAAATGTGTGAGATGCTTTTTTGAAAGTGGTGGGCCCAACCGCCCCCACCCCCTCCTCCATCTCCTTCCTCCCATCCCTCTCAGCTGTCTCCAGATGGCACCTACTGCCCACACATCTGCATTGTGTGCCAATCACACCACACAAACCTCAACTCCTCAACCTCTCTCTCTCTCTCTCTCTCTCTCTCTCTCTCTCTCTCTCTCTCTCTCTCTCTCTCTCTCTCTCTCTCTCACACACACACACACACACACACACACACACACAGACACACAGACTTACCCAAAACCTTGCCCACTTGCAGCCCCCCCCCCCTCACCCCCCACCCCTGGAGAGCACTGACCCCCAGGGTAAGGTCCCTGCCCACCGCCCCCGGACCCCAGGCCTCATGTGGTGTTCCCCGGACAGGCTGTCAGAGAGGGCTCCCGGAGGTCAGTGTGTGTGGGTGTCTGAAAAGCAGAGAGGAAAGTAAGAGGAGATGAAACACGGAGAAGAGTAGCTTAAAGCCACCCAGAAGTGTGTGCTTATCTGAGGTAGAATAAGATTTGGATTTATTAAACACTAATATATTATAATAATAATAATAATAATACATGTTATTTATAAAAGCACTTTACATAAGAAATCTCAAAGTGCTACAATTAAAAACAAGAAGATAAAACAATAAACATGTTCAACTAAAAGGCTAAAAAAAAGGCTCTATTAAAAAGGTGGGTTTCTAAGGCCTCGTTTAAAAGCATCCACAGACTGTGGTGCCCTTAGGTGGTCAGGGAGAGCATTCCACAGCCTGGGAGCAGCCGAGCAGAAGGCCCGATCTCCCATGGTGCGGAGCTTGGTCCTGGGGGTCTTGAGGAGGTTGGTGGCAGTAGAACGGAGGGTGCATGAGGAGGTCTGAGGGGTATGGAGGAGTTCCTTGAGGTAGGGGGGGGGGGGGGCAGTTCCATGGATGCACTGGTGGGTGAGGAGGGAGACCTTGAATTCGATTCTGAGGGAGACGGGGAGCCAGTGAAGTGATTTGAGGATGGGGCTGATGTGATCATATTTGCGCACCCTCATCAGGATAGCTAGCAGCGCTGTTCTGGATGTACTGAAGTTTCTGGAGGCAGCTGCTAGGAATCCCGATGAGGAGTGCGTTACAGTAGTCCAGTCTGGAGGAGACAAAGGCGTGGATGAGCTTCTATATCTCTGTAGGCCTATCTCACACAACACAACAACATCAAATTATCTAGAAAGACACAATGGGGTCAAAGTTCAGCAAATGTATTGTTTACCTACTGTATGAAACACCAACATGATACATATTTACTATCCTCCTTACCTGTTCCATCAAGTTCCAGGACCGTTTTCAGTGCATATGAAAGAAAAAGATAGCGCCACCGTGGACATGTAATAACTACCACCTAGCACTGTACACAGCACTGTACCCTTCTGTTAACCGCACCCTCCTTCTATCACCCACCTACCCTCTTCCCACCCACCACGATCCACATTGGCTATTCGCTACCCATCTTAGCTGGCTCCCCATGCCCACCTGGTGTGCTGTGATATGGCCTCTTCTTGTCTTCACCAGTGGTGTAGTCTACGTGATATGCAGGACTACGCCGTATACCCACTAGGAAAGGCCAAGGATTTCTGTATACCCACTTAAAAATGTGTGAGGATACGTAACGGCATTTTGTGACAGAACTTTCACTTTCATTCATAAAATTCACCCCGTCTGTGTTACGAAGCACTTGAATGTTGGACCATTGGGACTGAGTATAGCGTCATATACCATCAAAGGGGGGAGATGCAACATGAAATATGTCAAAATGCAGCACTATCATGCACAGATCAGCCTTATCACAGTATACCCACTAGAAAAAAACTAGACTACACCACTGGTCTTCACCATACTCCCTCTCCACCACCTGCATGTGGTCAACGGTCGACGAGAGCCACGGGCAGGCAGGCCTTCTGGGCACACCCAGCAGGATCACTTTTCATGGTCGCCAGAGACAATGGTGAAGCGGTAAGGTAAGGGGGCTTTTAATAATTTTCGAGTGAGGTGAGGTGTTCAGGTGTTCACAGAGACAGGCTCCCCCTGTGTCGTGTCTATAACTGTGTTATTGTGTTTTGAAAATACCACACATTTGAGACCTAACAGTAGGACAGTACAGTATGCCCCATGGAGAGGTGAACGATGCAGAATAATAACATAGTCGCAAATGTAATTTACGTGACGTCTATGTTTAAGATCTTCTTAATCTGCCCATTTTGTTGTGGAAGTATGCCATTCGGTTGTTAGTTGTTAGGAGGTGCTTAATGATACTATAAATCCCTGTGTCCGCCTCAGATAAAGATCCTATCATGACCATGTTTAAATGTCTGTAGCAGCACGTTCACTTAACGCTTAAAGCATCAACACAAACTACAAATCACAGCCTTAACTTCGGGCCATTTTCGGGGCCATGTAAAAAGATTTCATGGAAAAAAAACAGACATTTGTGCCAGTGGCTCCACTCCAGAGGAAATGATTTAAGGCATCTGTAAGTATTTTTATGGCGTCGTGTCAGACGCTCCACAGCGCTTCGCTTCCCTGTATCCAGAGATCCAGAGATCCAGAGATCCAGAGATCCAGAGATCCAGAGATCCAGCTCCCTCTGAGGGGAATCATAGGTGACTTGGAGTGGAATGAGGTGCTGTTCGTCATTCCAAGATAATGTTATCTTAACCCTCTGAAAGAAGATTGGGAGATTGGGGAGTTTTAACGATGCTCACACAAGGACTAGTAGATGTTGGATACAGAGTGTGAGCAGGTCATGTGTGGTGGAGCTGACAGAGGAGACGAGTGATTCAGTGGAGGAGTCGACATTAGCTCTCAAATAACATGAATGACGCATTTGTTACACTCTTGATGGTTGTAGTTGGTCAAGTCAACATGCATAGGTAGATGGAGGGAGGGAAGAAGGAGGGAGATTGTTAGTTACCCAGTATGCATTGCTGCTCTCATCCCCAAACAACAAGACTGGAAGCATAATAGAAACTAGGATGTGAGGAATGGGCACAGATGTCGATTCTGACTGTAAATGACATCGCCAATTCCCATATACGGCCAGTAAATGGATACACTGCAGTGTGTACAACGTCACATTCCTTTTTTCTAGCATTGTTCTGTGTGTTACATAGATGTAAGGGAAGGGAATGAGAGAGAGAGAGAGAGAGAGAGAGAGAGAGAGAGAGAGAGAGAGAGAGAGAGAGAGAGAGAGAGAGACATTTAGGATTTGAGAAATCCATCGGTAACCAGTGCCATTACTATGCTGCTCAACATTCTTGTAGCGAAGGTCTTTGGAGAGCTCTTATATAGATGTAACACATGTGTTGTGTCACCTGGTCCTTGCATAGATGTTTTGCTTATGATGACTGATGCATAGATTATTCACTTACTTTAGACAAATGTACTTGTTGTAAGTCACTTTGGATAAAAGCGTCTGCTAAATGTAAAAAAAGAATAATTTGAACGGATTGTGATAGCATTTACTCTCTTTCTCTCTCTCTCTCTCTCTCTCACTCTCTCTCTCTCTCTCCCTTTCCCTCTTCCTCTCTCTCCCTTTCCCTCTCCCTCTCTCTTTCTCTCTCTCTCCCTCTCTCTCTCCCTCTCCCTGTCTCCCTCTCTCTCTTTCTCTCTCCCCCTCTCTCTCTCCCTCTCCCTCTCTCTCTCTCCCTCTCTCTCTTTCTCTCTCGCCCTCTCTCTCTCTCTCTCTACCTTTCTCTCTCTCTCCCTCTCTCTCTCTCCCTCTCTCTCTCTCTCTCTCTCTCTCTCTCTCTCCCTCTCTCTCTCTCTCCCTCTCTCTCTCTCTCTCTCTCTCTCTCTCTCTCTCTCGTTCTCTCTCAGTAGTCCCTGTGGGCTGTATGAATCAGAGGGGGGGTTAAGAGGGTAGGAAGGTGAGCGAGCGCTCTGCATGGTAATGACCAGAGGTGAGCTGATTGAAATTTACCAGGCGTTGCCATGGAGTCCCTCAGCACCATGACAGAAGTCGGAGCTTATTGAGTTGCACAGTTGAGAAGAGAATCTCTGAAAGAAGCACACATACACACACACACACACACCCACACACACACACATACACACACACACACACACACACACACACACAAACACACAACGCAAGTGGTAAGAAAAAAACCTGAGCAGACAGCATCAAACTAAATGCATTCAGAATAAACGTCTTTACCCACACACACTTAAACCAGTATGAAAAACAACCTGAATACACATTTAAAAAAGAAACCTTTTCAAATAGATGTATATGCATCAGCATATATTCAGCATGCCGCCTTTTCTTCAGTAAAGGAGTCTTCCGGGGGTGATTGGAGACTGTGAATGGAGACCGTGGTGTTGAAGTGCATTGCCTATTGTTTTCTTTGTGACAACTCTACCTACTGCTTCCAGATCTTTCTGGAGCTCTGCTCGAGTGGTTCATGGCTCTTCGTGACGTTAGAATTATAAGGTTTTTGTCAAAATTGAGTTTTTTACATAATCTGATCCATTAGGTGTTTATTAATGCCAGTGTGGTGTTATTTTTTTAAATGTTGACATTTTTGAGTTAGTAATTCATAAAATACAAAGGTTCCATCTCACAAAACATAATGGAATGTAAAAACTTTGACGCTCAATACGCTCAATATCTCTGAACTGCCCTAAACGGAGATAGAACCTTATCATTCTAAGCGCACGTCTTGTGGCTACTCTTCTGATTAACTTTGTGACCAGTTGGAAATCTTGTGAGGAGCTCCTGTGCGTGGCCGGGTTGATTGTCGAGTGATGTTCCTTCCACTTGTTGATAATGGCCCCAATGATGCTTATAGGAACATTTAGGATTTGAGAAATCCATCGGTAACCAGTGCCATTACTATGCTGCTCAACATTGTTGTAGCGAAGGTCTTGGGAGAGCTCTTTGCCTCTACCCATCATGACATGTTTCTTGAAGGAAAGCTTGGTGATGATTTGTTTACTTGCATTCAAAGGTGAGAAACCCTTTGAATGCAAGTAAACGCCAAAATACGCCCAAAATACTTACCAGTAAGATACCGAAAGTATCCTTAATCTATTCGAATATTTGTTTACTAGTCTGAGTGCATTGAGCGACCACCTACATCTTGAATGGCCTCTCACACATCCTCTGTCTCTCTACCGACTAATATCACAATGTGCATTCCTGTTATTTTACCCCTCAGGAGGACACAGGAGTAGATGCAACTCCCCCACTCGCCAACCCTTCCAATCTTATCTATCCACCACGCTCAACTGACCACGACCTACCTCATTGTCACAGGAGGACTTTGAAACTGCCAGTCAGCGGTCTGGAAAGCAGATCGGCTATCTCAACTCACCAGAGATGTAGCAGCTCAACTCTTGGTCCAGACACTGGTCATCTCCTGCCATGACTACTGCAACGCCAGGCTCCCTGCTCCTCCTCCAGCAGACCTCTGCAGCTCATCCAGAACACTCCGCCATCCGTATGGTGTTCAACCTCCCCAAGGTCTCCCATGTTTACCCCTCTCCTTTGCACCTCTTCACTGGCTCCCATTAGCATTAGACCCTGGTACTCACCTACCGGGGCAGCAAAGGAACTGCCCCCCTTCTACATGCAAGCAATGGTCAGCCCCCCAAACACTTCACCTATTCATTCCGCTCTTCCACCTCAGCTGGTCGACTGGGACCACCGTCCTGGCTTCCCGCCGGTGGAACGAGCTTCCCACCGCTGTCAAGACTGCAGAGTCACTCCCTATATTCCGCCGTAGACTGAAGACATCTCTTCAGGCTACACCTTCACTGTCCCTCCTGAAACCTCTCCAGCTTCCCACCGCTGTCAAGACTGCAGAGTCACTCCCTATATTCTGCCGTAGACTGAAGACATCTCTTCAGGCTACACCTTCACTGTCCCTCCTGAAACCTCTCCATCCCCTCTACCCCTCTGTAGAGTTTCTCTACTGTAAATAATAAAACAATATATATATCTATATATGAAAATAAAAATAATTTTCGTTCTTGTATTTTGACTGCCAATAGATTACTTTTTCTTGTGATGACTGATGGATAGATGATTCACTTATTGAGACAAATGTATTTGTTGTCGCTTTGGATAATGCCAAACAAGTCAAATTTACTTTTTGGCACACCAACATGCACTAACCCAGCTGATTCTAATTAGGTGGGAGAAATCATTAGTGGCATAAGCTGGTTTAGTGCTTTTTCTTATTGTGTTCAATACTTTTTTCATGTGTCATTCCACTTTATTGCACATAGCTTTTTTTAACGGATCGGAATGTTACAACTTGTTTAGCTGGGTAGTTTTATTGAGTTACAGTTTTTTACGATTGCTAACTCACCATGTTCAATACTGAAACCACAGTTTCACAACTCTTCATACAGTCTGCATTCGTAATACTCATGTTGGCCAATGACTTCATTCATGTCTCAAAAGAAGCTCGTTCAACCACACACTGTCAACAATGTTCACTCAGAAGCATACACTGTCATTCATAACATTCTGACTTACAAAATACTAACAACAGGGAGCATTACATAGTTTGAATGATTTTCACAAGAATGAATATTTCATTATAAAAATGGTTTGATTTATAGTAATCATAGACAGAATAGTTGACTGTACAACTGTAAAGTATTAGGCAACAAGAATGAATCAGAAATGCCACAATTTGCTTCTATCCTTTACAGTATTCTATCTTTTGCTTCTATCCTTCATGTTTTATCCTTTTTTTTCCAGTATCTTTGCAGAAAGTAAGTTACCGTACATTTACTTCAAAGTACACTACATTTACTTGTGTAAAATGAAAAGTGAAAAATAAAGTGGAAGATGCAAAGTTCAAATACTGTAAAAAAGAAAAACTGAAATTCCAGGGCTACAATACAATAGCAATCACACCCAAAATGTCTCACTCCTGAGGGTTTTGGTCCACCCTATGGTCTGCATCTGGTCACATCTAATGTCTTCCCTGGCAATGCATCTAGTCTATTTCATTTCATTGTACATATTCTGCTAATATTTTCTAGACATTTCAATATGATTACTGCAAATAGTGAAAATACCACCGCTCATCCGTTATCAGACTTTGCTGAGGTTCTGGAACTGAAGAGTATCAATAGAGTGCAAAATAACAGCATCTGCACACTCAAACACTGTGCAAAAAAACTGTTTATTGCGAGCTTTCTGTCATATATGATAGGAATATGATTACTGCAAAATTGCACCAAATAATTCAGTTTTGAACGTGTTCTTCAGAGTTTTGAACACAGTATGTTAGCAATGAAAAAATGTGTTGCAAATACATAGTATTTTGCAAGTGGGGGAGTTTGAATGAGAGAAGTGTTATGGCATTTGGAGAACGTAGTCATTGAATGCATTCTGTATGAAAGCAATGCACAAATCACAGAGAAAGAGTCACAGTTTTGTTCACATGGGTTTCTGCTCTGCTGACTGTATGAAGAGTTGTGAAACTGTGGTTTCAGTATTGAACATGGTGAGTTAGCAATCGTAAAAAACTGTAATACCAATAATGTCTGGTCTAAATCTCATGTGAATAGCTGCAATGGAAATATGTTGAATTAAAATGTTTTTGTAATGTGTTGAATACTTATTTCCCCCACTGTACAGTATGTTCTAATGTGTGCTAAGTTAGCACAACAAACACAGTAAACTAGTCCAACACAAAACTGAAGAGCTTTGGTCCACAGATTTCTCCACAATGGACCAAACAAACACCCATCTAGACATGTGCAGCAAACAGAAGACAGATGGCTAATAACTCTCTCACCAACACAAACACACACACACAAGTAGATTCTCAGTGCCAAAGTAGCAATGACTAACGCTGTACAATGAGAGAGAGGGGCCACTCTCCTGACTACGCCCTGTAGCTGCCTGCCAGCCATTATTACTTATGTAAATATCGCATGGCAGTGTCTCTCTATCCAATTAGAGAGGAATGACTGTGTGTGTGTATGTGTGTGTGTGTGTGTGTGTGTGTGTGTGTGATGTGTGTGTGTGTGTGTGTGTGTGTCAGTTTGTGTTTGTGTGACATGTGTATATGTCTCAGTTTTATGGGATTTGGTGACCATTGTGTGTGTGTGTGTGTGTGTGTGTGTGTGTGTGTGTGTGTGTGTGTGTGCGCGTGTGCGCGAGTGTGTGTTTTACAGCATTGAGAGGGAGGCAACAGAAGCAAAAATGTGCCTTGGTGAATGATTGACAGCTCCTGTATGTCAAATCTGAGAGGTGTGAGTGATATGTCCTGATAAGACCCGCCCCTCCCACCTCAACCTTCACCCTACAACCTCACTAATGTGAGTCCACCATGGGAATGAGACACCTGTGGAGAATCGTGTGAGCTTGGTTGGACACATTGAGCATTTCGTGACGTTAGAATTAAGGTTCTATCTCCATTTTCTTTTTACATAATCTGATCCATTAGGTGTTTATTAATGCCTGTGTGGTGTTATTTTTAAAATGTTGACATTTTTTAGTTAGTAATTAATAAAATACAAAGGTTCTCACAAAACATAATGGAATGTAAAAACCTTGACGCTCAATATCTCTGAACTACCCTAAACGGAGATAAAACCTTATAATTCTAAGCTCACGATTTGTCTGTGGTGCTTTTACAGTGACATTTAACCTGCAAATGTTTCCACAGACACTCATGCATGCACATTGTTGATTGCTGTTTTCCAGGGGACTTCCAACACAAAATGTAATCAAACTGAATCTGTCATGTTTACTCGGTGTCTCACAGATTAAATGGAATCCCCAAATATCTACCTGTGTAAGGAGGTAATCACAGCTTTTTGACAATACCAAATAAACCTTCTGTTTATATGTAT
>NC_137687.1:6142678-6145178 GCF_963989245.1 Nansenia antarctica
GAAAACGGGGAGGGATATTTATACCCGGAGAGGAATATTCATTACACCGCATGAATATTCATATGTCACAGCATATTATTGCTAGATGTTTAGGACATTAAACATTGAACCACCAGGTGTGTGTGTGTGTGTGTGTGTGTGTGTGTGGGGGGGGGGGGGGGGGGGGGGTGTCCTCACCCCAGTGTCAGTACACATCCCAGCTGGGAGGTGGCAGGGTAGGGGATGTCAGTGAGTGACACACTAACACACATGTGTGAACTGCTACCTAAGCCCCTGTGCACATGCCACACGTTATAGTAAGACTATATGGGACTGTATTGGTGCTAAATAGGAAGCTTGCAATCAGGAGCCGGCATTGCCAACATTACCAGCAACACGTGACGTTAGAATTATAAGGTTCTATCTACTATTTTTGGTCAAAATTGAGTTTTTTTACATAATCTGATCCATTAGGCGTTTATTAATGCCTGTGAGGTGTTATTTTTAAAATGTTGACATTTTATAGTTAGTAATTCATAAAATACAAAGGTTCCATCTCACAAAACATAATGGAATGTAAAAACGTTGACGCTCAATATCTCTGAACTGCCCTAAACGGAGATAGAACCTTATCATTCTAAACGGAGATAGAACCTTATCATTCTAAACGGAGATAGAACCTTATCATTCTAAACGGAGATAGAACCTTATCATTCTAAGCTCACGAATGGTTGTTATTACTCATGACTCTGAATGTACCTCTACCCATAATTTACCCTCATGAGACCCTCCACTTATAGATGAATTCCTGGTATAACAAGACCTCTTAAGACAACGGCATTACTAGCAGACCAGTTTTCTCTTCATTGCTTTTCAATAGGAGCACCACAAAGCTTACCCAAATATGACAATAGGACAGTACAGGTTCTCCAAGCCTCTCTAGGTTCCCTTTTATAATCATTGAAAACATTTTAGAAATTGGATTAATTAACAAAACAATAATAGTTCATGATAATTGCCTAATACTGTAATCATTGACAAATACGTTATGTTAGAATGTTATGTCACTCTGTACGTTGCAGAATGTAGGTTATTTGATTACCGCTAAGCATGACCAGCATTTACAGCGTTTATAGGGCAGTACTCTTATTTAGAAAAAATGTAAGGACTTTTGGAAAACATAACAAACCCGGAAGTGGTCTTGACACCAGAAGTGTAGGCGCCAGCTCTCTCATGCTGCTAACTGTATTCAGTATTTGGTAAAAACTATCAAATGATATATAACATTTACAAAGAGTCGGTAGGCTGTGGCCAGCAGCTGCCTTGAATACAAAAGAAAGAAAGATGTAAATCACATGACATCTATATGTTGTGTGGGGCCACAGGTGTCGCTTTCTCACTGGGTAAAATGAATGCCAAATAAGGCTAGCTAGTAGCTACCTGTAGCCTCTTATCATCAAGTTGATGCCAATGTGAAAGACACCTTTCAAACGTTATTTTTATTTACACAGCTTGCCGGTAGTCTTGTTGTAGTTTGTTGTTGGGTTATGTTTGCTGAAAGTGAATGTGAAAAAATCTCTGACATAACCATCTCAGCACTAAACGTACATTTGTGAACACGGAGAAGCGGTAAGCAGTAGAGAGACATATCAACAAATACAATCTTCGGAACCTGATTTAAATTAGGAAACATGTTGACAAAGACGGGCCATTCAAATATGAGCCACGGGGCAAAAACATAGTGACAGCTGTACTGTACTTTGTGAGATCTTAACTATTCTATGTAAATATGTGTTGAATCAGTTTGGTGCCAACAAAATAACAAAATAACTTTCTCAACTGTTCAATCATTTCAATTAATATTGCATGATTTCACATCAAGGTACATTTTTGAAGCATTTCTAAGTGCATTTCTAAAGCATTAATAAATGGATTCTGATCGCACGCTCCCTATTTGGCAAGCACAGAGTGAATATTAATTATAACTGTTTGTAAATTATTTATAATTGGGTTAGGGTTAGGGTTAGACTGGTTATAAGTGATTTATTAATTAATTATGAACCATTAATAAACCCGTTACAAATGGTACCTTAATGTAAAGTGTTACCAAAACCTATTAACATGTTTGGTCTATTCAAGTAGATGTATCTTGATATAATGAAACCCTAAAAACAAAAAAAATAGCACAAATATTCAAATACAATTATTTCTTATTCTCATATGTATTTCACGTTGGGATTTGGAGCTCAGATACCGGGATATGCAGATAAAGAGGGAAAAAGAGAGAAAAAACAGTATGTGTAGAGTGGGGAAACAAAGCTAACATTGTAAGCCGTAGAATTGTTCTTATAAGGGCACTGCTCAAGTCGTCATTGACGTTTTTAGGATGCAGTGCTCTAAGGCTTAGTCAGTGGGTTTTCAAATCAAGCTTTGTTATTGTAGAGGCCGAGGGGAGAACAGATGCTTCATTCATTCAATCATGCATATCACGTCCTCCACTGAGCTGCTCTGTCTCCTTACT
>NC_137687.1:6150178-6205178 GCF_963989245.1 Nansenia antarctica
TGAAAAATGACATTCCTCCTCCCTGTAGTAGATAAAGGGAGCAAGGGTGGGGGCATAGGGGATGGTACGCAACAAACCTATGACATATGGTCACACCCACACACACACACACACACACACACACACACACACACAATTTCTCCATGGCGCCTGCCTGGTGTCCAGGTGCACAATCTCCCAATGATAAAATACAAGCAGGTCAGTGACCGGAGGAGAGAGACCTAACACTGACAAATGAATGGTTAATTTAGTGGTGGTGGTGGTGGTGGTGATGGTGGCAGGTGTTGTGAACATTGAGGAACAACTGTGAAACATCTAAATATTGATGTAGTGTGACCTGAGTAGATATGACAACTCTCTGAGATAGTTAGTCCAATCAAGGGAGACTATCTAGATTGACATGGATATGAAAAACGATATATAATGATATATACACCACCTGAGGAGGTGACTAGGATGGTATAGTAGTATATTAGTGAGAGTGAGATTCCATGATGATCCATATATGGGAAATCTAATCACCCATATTCAATATTGACTCAGTGTAGATAATCCTCACTGGATGTTAGATGATGATTCAATTAAGACCAGTCCAAACATTTGGTGAGCATTAGATCAGAGAGGAAGCACTGCATTATTACATTGGCATGGAAAAAGAGATCCCCTTTACGAGGGATATTTTTTCAAGAAGTCCCGGGGGTCACAGGGCCATCGTGACATTAGAATTATAAGGTTCTATCTCCATTTTTGTCAAAATTGAGTTTTTTACATAATCTGATCCATTAGGAGTTTATTAATGCCAGTGTGGTGTTATTGTTAAAATGTAGAAATCTTTGAGTTAGTAGTTAATAAAATACAAGGGTTCCATCTCACGAAACATAATGGAATGTAAAAGCTTTGACGCTCAATATCTCTGAACTACCCTAAACAGAGATAGAACCTAAAAAATTCTAAGCTCACGCCATGCTGGTGTCTGTTTCCACTGATTCATGCACTGAAGCACTGAGGTTCAATAGGTGAGTCTGTGCTAATCCCGCCCCCTTCCAGAGGTCACTATGACAACACAGAAAGGTCATAGGTCATCTGGTTTAGACAGTGGATCCCTCCTCAGACATAGAGGGGTTATAAGGGAGAAGGAGGTGAGAGGAGGGCAATGATGATGCGATGATTTGTTAGGTGTCATTAACTAGATGAATTTCCCCTGCAGTTTGATGATGACATACCTTTTAGTGTTTCTTTGTAGCAGCCGAAAATGTCAGACCGTCTCCCTCTCACCTGATCCAATTTCCTGACTCCCCAGCTGTGATCAGAGGCCAACTACTCCCTAGTCTGTGTGTGTGTGTGTGTGGGGGGGGGGGGGGTGTTTGGTGTCTTGAAGTATTGGTATGACGTGTATAGCATTCCATCTACATTTCATTTTAAAGTTCTGTTTTTACAAGGTCGCCTGAAATGCAAATGGTTCAGAATGTAATTAAAAGAGAGATTTAAAAAGTTTGATCAACACACAGTAAAATGTTGTTTCTCCCACGTTACCACACACATACCACATTTGACTATATATTTTAAGTGTTCACATTCACTAAATAAGCCTCTTACTCAGAGTGAGAGAAGAACCTTTGGGAGGAGGAAGGAAGTGAACCTGTTTATTTGCAAACACACTGGGGTAGAGGATTCCCCTATGATGCAAACAGGAGGCAATACCAATAGATCTGAGGAAGCTATTGCTTGCTTAGCTAGGACACTATTTCCATACTGGCCCCATCACCCAGGTTTCTAACCATGTGACCTAACTGTCTCATGTTTCTAGAAGAGGGCTCTTTCATTCCCAGACAACTGCAGGTAACTATCTAGGCTCTAACTATCGAGCCTCCAAAATGGATAGGAGGAATAGAATGAACTCCTGTCAATAGATTTGGGAGATTCCGGGATTATTTGTGATTGATTATTTGAGACTCATTATGTCAATCTGAGCCAGGGTGGTTCTGCTTGCCACCCAATGGCTTCCTCTGAATGATGAATTGCCAATCAATAGAACACAGATCAATAAATCCCAGATTGAGATGGCGAGGATGAGCATTTTATCTCCCGATGCTCCGCCGTTATCATTGTAAATCTAATTATTTTACCGGCCAAAACTCTCCAACTAAATCACTTTTATGTGTCCTGTGGTGGATATTTATATTCCGGCCTTGGCAACAGTGCTATGAAGCGCAGTAAAATACTGTAAAACATTGCTTAAGCCACGAATGTTTATAAATAAATAATGAGCCAAGCGCAGAAAGGGAAGAGAAGGGAAATGACTGTAATATTTATGGAGCTGGTAAAAAAAAAAAAAGTGTGAAATATCGCTGTGACGACATACGACGAGACTATTCATTCATTTGGTTAAGTGAGGAGAGAGTTGGGGAATGAAATAGTGGGGGAGTTGAACCGCCGGGAGACACGCCCAACAGCCTTACCCCCTGTTCCCTTGAGTTGATTAAGAATGCACATCCTCTTCCATTACATTAGTGCATGAACCAAACAGCCAATTAGAAAGATTAAAAATCATAAAATCGCCCCCAGCCATCCCTCTTCTCAAGGTTTAAGCAAAATGACGTTGACCAAAGGCGCAAATGTCCCCATTAAATAATGATAACATTAGGCTTCTAACGCCTCTTCCTTTGATAACTGTTTAGGTGCCAATGCTTACTTTTTATGGATTCAGCCATATCAAGAACTTAGCCTCAGGCTCTTATAATGTAATGTAATGTAGGAGCCAAATACTATGGCGACCTCTGATGCTGACATAGCGATAGCATTCAGGAGTCGTTATTAAAGCACATATTTAGATTCTCCTTCTCCTTGAAAGCTGACATAGTCATAGCATTCAGGAGTCGTTATTAAAGCACATATTTAGATTCTCCTTCTCCTTGAAAGCTTTACCTGATTGAGGCATCTGTACCTTCATACTGTATAGCCGCGCGCCGCCCGGGCTTCAAAAGCAAACACATCAATTGGCAGCGCCGTCGCTCGACGCTCCTGGCAGCAGCCTCAGCAGCCGCCACGGCAGCAGGCAGCCATGCTAACGTACTCCAATCCCACGTCCTCAGGGCATACTAGAAAGAGAATAATTTAACTATTTTATTCATACTGTTGAACGTAACCCTTTAATCTGGGATTTATGCCCAGGGGAACCATAATCCAGTAACAGCAGCTTGCCTGGGGTGTCCTGTATATGTGTACTAGTACATGAGTGCCTATTGTGGGTCCAATCAATCACACAGTCATTACACCAGAGTCGTTTAATGCCAAGAGCATGCAGAGCCTCTATCTATACCCCCCTGGATCATGGCTCTAGGCCTGTGCCAGGTTTGCTAGTGTGGACACGGCTGCCTTACGAGCCTTGCTATGATGCTGTGTCCATGTGGTCCGAGTACAAGTGGTTTGTTATGATGATACATGAGCATTGTCTGCTGGTGTCTGGTTCTGATGTAGATCACTGTTCTCTGATGATGGTCCCTAAATTACCCCCCTGGGGGTTCCACTGTCTGTTGCAACTGGATCAGCCATCAGTCACTCATGTTCCAACCAAGCTGTTGGATGAATGGTGAAATACGCAAGTTGATTGAGTATTGCTTAAGCCACATGTGTTGCCGTTATGAATGAATGACAGAAAGGGGATATATACAAAGCTACACTTGTGTGGGTGTGTGAAAATCAAGTTTGGGAAACTGGTGTGGGATCAAATATATTTATAGTTTTTACCTTACATTTTTACCTTATCTATCTTATTTCAAAATCTAGAACTACTACACTTACTAACCTCTCCCTACTAACCTTACACAAATGGCTTCAGCAGCTGCGGCTTTCAAACGGCACATTTTGTCTAACAAGTGAACTCGACAACGTAGTACATCCTCAGCTGTTGGTAACAACTGTTTGGTAACAACACATTTCTTAGGGAGGCTGAGGGTTGTTCAACATGGGAGAAGAGGTGTTGGGGGGAAGTGATACGGTGGAAGAAAGAAAGGGGAGGTCAGGGAGATGCTGGGTCCATTTGGAGCACCTTTACCTCCCACAGTCTCTGCCTCAAACAGGTTATCCGTAACAAGTTTTATTGGAAATGTGTATCAGGTAGACATTTGCTAAATCCCCAACTGCCCCCCCCCCCACCCCCCAGTGTAAAAAACTGCTCATTAAATGACATGTTTGGCATTTAACAGATACCTTTATCCAAAGCGACTTACAACAAATACATTTTGTCTAAGTAAGTGAATCATCAATCCATCTGTCATCGCAAGAAAAGTCATCTCTGCTCGGGCCAGGGACCATTGGCAGTCATAACGCTAGAAGAACCATTACTAGAAGACGTTCACCCTAGGAAACACAGAGAAACCTAATGGATTAATTAAGCATACGGCGGTTCGAGCCCTGGCTGGCCACATGTCGAAGTGTCCTTGGGCAAGACACTGAACCCTAAATTGCTCCCAATGAGCGGGCCGGCACACTGGTGTGTGAATGGGTGAATGAGAGGCCATTGTAAAGCGCTTTGGAATAAGGCGCTATATAAGTCAGTCCATTTACCATTTAAGTGTTAATATTTCTCTATATAAACTATTTCTCTAACACTTTTATTTGAGACAAAAACATACACATTTTTCCTTCATGGCGGTTCCAGTGAAAACATACTTCTTTGTTATGCAAAGCTGCTTGTACTCGTCTTTACTTCATGTTGTGAATCCCAAATGATGTCTCTCTGCCAATGGTGTCACTGGGGCATAGGAATTCTGATCATAACAAAGAGAACATACATGTTTATGTGCATAAAATCAAATGTATCCTCCTCTGTTATGAATTTGTGACGTTAGAATTATAAGGTTCTATCTCCATTTTTGTCAAAATTGAGTTTTTTACATAATCTGATCCATTAGGTGTTTATTAATGCCTGTGTGGTGTTATTTTTAAAATGCTGAAATTTTGGAGTTAGTAATTCATAAAATACAAAGGTTCCATCTCACAAAACATAATGGAATGTAAAAACTTTGACGCTCAATATCTCTGAACTACCCTAAACGGAGATAGAACCTACAGTGCTTCAATATTATCAAGAACCATCTGCCACCCACCCACAGCAACACAGCCAGTCCTGTAAACAGTCTTCTGTGTTGTCCTCAACAGCAGTCTCTCTCTCACACATTGGGGCTCCGACTGCAGGTCACAGAGATGTTTGGTCCATCTTCTTCTCAGTCATCCTATGGCAGCTGCACATTACATTTTTACATTTTGGGCATTTAGCAGACGCCTTATTCCAAAGCGACTTACAAATCAATACATTTGAATACTAATCATGTGAATCATCAGTCCACCATTCGTAGCAGGAAGAGTAATCCAGCTCAGGCCCGGGGGCCATTGATAGAAGGAAAAACCTTCTTCTATCACCTTCTTCTAACCCTTTAATTAAAAAAACAAAAAATAATACACTGGAGAAACAGAGAGACAGTACACGGGGGGGGCAATATAAGTTTTTAGGGACACAGTAGAGGGGGAAAGCGGGTGTCCTCAGGAGACGCAGTGCTGAGGGGCAGAAGATGTCTCAGGAGGAGCAGACATCCACAGCCTACTTCACTTCCTCTTTCAACTGCAACTTCCTCTTCAACCTTGCAACTTGTCACCACCAACCAGGAGTGATTAGCGATTACATAATGAACCACGACACACATGGAGAGCAAAGCAACACATCCAGCAGCAAGGTTTTTGCAATCCGTGCGAAGGATCCGCACATGGTGACGTTGGAAAACCACGACCTAGCATATTAGCGTTATGCATGTGTTTCACTGTGGTCGTGTTAACGGGAAGGCTGTTAAAATTAAGTTAGGGTTAGCCCTAACCCTAACCTCTAACCCTAACCCTTAAGTTATACGCTTCTGATATTTCCCAGCCTCCTAACACGTTAGGAGTTACTGTATTCTGGGAGAATTAATTATCACTGGTACCTTCCCTATTTGTGCATAGGGGGGACCTGTGGGTAAAGTGATAATTTCACAGTGGCCTTGATAGTGCAAAACATGCTGTGCAGAGCCGCGATTGGCACGAAACGCAACACAACACCAGGAGCATGACAGCATGGGAAAAAAATGAAATAGCTGTTTGTCAGCCTCTAGGTTTTAGCCCCAAGGCTTCGGTACCGTTTCCCCCGACAGCAGTAGCTTGAACAGTTTCTGATTCAGATTGCTGGGGTCCCTTAATGATCCTGAGCCAAACCTTTTCAGCCGCCTGAGATCGAAGAGGCGACGTTGTGCTTTTTCCACCCCCTGGTTGGTATGTCCATCCCAGGTGAGGTTGTTGGTAATGTAAACCCCCAGGAACATGATGCTGTTGACCCTCTCCACAACAGACCAATTGATGGTGATGAGGTCTTGATGGGACCTGAATCTACTTCCTGAAGTCCACTACCAGCTCCTTGGTCGGCGTTGAGAGCGAGGTTATTGACCTGGCTGTACTGAGCCAGGTGGTCGACCTCACTTCTGTAGGCCGTCTTGTCGCCGTCGGTGATCAGGCCGATCACTGTCGTGTCGTCAGCGAACTTGACCACTATGTTGGAGCTATGAGTGACCATGCAGTCGTGGGTGTACAGGTGTAGATGAGGGGGCTTAGGACACAGCCTTGGGGGGCTCCTGTGCTGATGGTCAGAGGGGCGGAGGTCTTAAAGCCCATCTTTAACATCTGTTTATGGTCTGACAGGAAGTCCAGGATCCAGTTGCATAGGCTATGGTTGATGCCTAGGTCTCTGAGCTTGCTGTCGAGCCTGGAAGGCACAATGGTGTTGGATGATGAACTGTAGTCTACCAACAGCATCCTCACATAGGAGTTGGAGGATCTGTCGTCAGTGGATCTGTTTTGCCAATAGGATCACTACATAATAATAATAAATCATTTGTCAGCGAATTCAGCTTCTTACTTTGTATTCCGGTGAGTGTTAGTGATACATGGCTCGTAAATAAACATAAGTTTTAGGACTATTCAAATGCAAGGACTGTGTGATCATCTAGTTATGTGTAGTTATGTGTTTTTAGCATGTTCATGTTCTATCAGCATGTTGCGATGTGCTAAACATGCATTTATATGTTACATAGCAATGTTTTGGTATGGTAGCAAACGCATCTGTTTTGATTAAGAGCAATCTTCTCTGGTATTTAATTAATTTAAATACAATTTGTAGTGTGTCCCGTCGTGAGCTTAGAATTATAAGGTTTAGCGTAGTTCAGTGATATTGATCGTCAAAGTCTTTACATTCCATTATGTTTTGTGACATGGAACCTTTGTATTTTATTAATTACTAACTCAAAAATGTCAACATTTTAAAAATAACACCACACAGGCATTAATAAACACCTAATGGATCAGATTATGTAAAAAAACTCGCCCCGCGGTGGCGCAGCGGTCTAAGCATCAGTCTCTGGTGCAAGCTGCCCACCGGGGACTGGGATCGAATCCCGGTCTCGCCAGATCCGGATATGGCCGGGGCCCACAGGGAGCGGCATATTGAGCGGCCGCTCCCAAGGGGGGTATAGGACTATTTCCGGACAAGGATCCGTCGCGCAACACCGCCCCCGGGGTGCCGGAATAACGGTGTTGGGCTCGAGGAGCCAGACAGCTAGTCTGCCTGGCTATCTCCTCTGGGGCTGCCGGCCACGGGGTCGTGTGGCGGATCCTACGCAATAGGCAGGGGATAATTGGATACTAGGTTGGGTGCAATTGAATACCAAATTGGGTGAAAAAGGGATCAGATCAGAAAAAAGAAAAAAAACTAAATTTTGACCAAAAATGGAGATAGAACCTTATAATTCTAACGTCACGGTGTGTACCGGTGTCGGTCATCCTTGGCTCCTTTATAGATGAAGTGTGTTTGTTGGTATTGTGTTTGGTCTGACTTTAATTAGCTTTTTACCTTGTTAAACAATATATTTTTGAAAGTAGTCTTCAGTTTCTCGGAAACCTGTTGATTTTTAAGTTATACAATACATTTGTGCTTTATTTACATCCTCGCGTCCGCCTCTGTTTCTTTGTCCCCCCAGTTCATTTTATTGTTACTCCCCTCATCCCTGGATTTTATTTGGGGCCGTAACATCAACGATGAGTAGGTTAATGTACAGTAAATATGCCTACGCCTACAATTTGAAATGCAATACGCCAAATACGTTATCAATACATGGGCATTATAAGTAGCCAGGCCATAGATAATAATGTTGCATAGTTTGGCCCATCTTTCATTTTTAAAAAAACATTGGGCCCCATATACCAGTACGATTAGTAGACGCATTGTTGGCCAATCCATGTGGTAGACCAATCACAAAGTGTGTAGTAATTACAGTAAATTAATAATAATGATATAAATGATATGTAATTATAAATATTTAGGCAGAATTATATTAGTTGGACATGGTTAATCATTGCATCTTCGTACAGCCTAATCATCGCTGTCATCATTTGTCAACTTGAAACGGATTGCTATCAAATGATGCCCTTTGCAAAATCTGAATTTATAGCCTATCATATCATACGTCTCATCATTTTCAACATTAGTGTCTATATTGTCGTAATGAACTATTTATTATGCCTCATAGTCGTCATTAAAATCAATTACTCGTTGTGTATTTGGGCTCCTATATTGTCATCTTCTGGCATTCATGACTATAGCTACATCTTACAACTATTGTTGAGAATATACAAAATAGTAATGCATGTACTGGCCTATGCTGCACACAGAATGTGATTTGATGTACTTTAGTGTTAGTGTTCAAATGTTGCAGCATTTCTGAATGCAAGGCGCCGAAGCATGGCTTCCTTACTTCTCAGGGCCTAGCTCCTGCTGATAGAATCCCTGCACGTGGCTCTCTCAGACCCTTACATACTGTATGACGTCAGCGCTTTATAGAGCTAAGAGAAAGGCTTTGATTGTCTGGGACATTAAAAAAAAGACGATGGCCAAGGCATGAAGTTATATCATTTTAAGTGATATTTTAAGTAATTGTAGAACTAGAACATCAAAGTCATGGAATCGCCAGGAGCAGCAATTCCGTCTCCACCATTGCAAATTGCATTGGGAATCGTTCAAAATATAACAGTACCAGGAGTGGCCACTAGGCTTTGCGGTGCCTCCCAGACAGCCGCCTCTCCTCCCATCCCTCCATCTCCTCTCCTCCCCTCTCCTCCCATCCCTCCATCTCCTCTCCTCCCCATTGGTCCCCTGGTCGGGCAGTGCTGCCCTGCCTCAGCGTACGTCCTGACTCGTATTCTTAAAGGCATATTGTGACTGTGAGGATATGCCCCAACATCACCCCTACCAACAAGAACAACATACATGTAACCACTCTGCTCACGCGTGTGTGTGTGTGTGTGTGTGTTTGTGTGAGAGAGAGAGGCTACCTGTCAGACACTGTCTACTGTACCCTTTATCCCCTCACTCTGTTTGTCTTTCTCTCTCTCTCCTTCAATAGTATGGCTTTGGGCAATAAATAGAGAGACACATTTTGTCACAATGTTTGTGTTTCCACAGCGATTGCTTCATACTTTAGAAAAGGAAGGTGATGCATGGAGACTGATCAAACATTTATTGTGGGGCGATTTTTCATCGAGGCAAGGAAAGAGCCTCCATCAATATTTCAATGTGCCCATTTGAGGCATATGAGTGAGCGTGTGTGTGTGCGTGTGCGTGTGCGTGTGTGTGTGTTGTGTGTCTCCATGCGTGTGTGTATGCGTGCGTGCTTGCGTGGAATCAAACCCTTTCATTATCCCTCAGGTTTCTGCATTCCCCTTCTCTCCCGTCTCTCTTTCTCTCTATCTCCCATCTCTCTCTCTCTCTCTCTCTCTCTCTCTCTCTCTCTCTGAGCAGGTGTCAGTATACAATCACAGTTACGTCTCTAGGTCGGTGTACTGCAGGTCCTGTTATCCCACCAAATCCCCCAGCTCTTCCTGTTGCTTCGTCTCCGCAGTAACCCACTCTTCTCGGAGCAGTTCCAGCTGTCACACTCGTTCAGAGTTCACCCATGCTGGTTTTTAGTCAACCCCATCAAATATTCATAGTGGAGAAGGGGCGGCAGGTTCGCTCTGCACTACTTTCCTGTTGTTCGTCTATCTCCCTTGTTCAATCTCCCCTTCCCCTCCCTTCTGTCCTCCTCCTATTCCTGACCTTATTCTCTCTGCTCTCTCTATTATGTTCTCATTCTTTATCTGGGTAAGGAAGAGGACAGCAGCAGTCACAAGGACAGGGGGGACCAAGAGAAGAACATGAATGATGGAGGGAGGTGACAGAAGATGAGGGAGATGGAGATGGAAACCTGTGGGAGGAGACACAGGAGGTTTAAAATGCACTCCACATTGCAGGCTACCATCTCGTCTTCATTCTGTAGACTTCACTACCCTCTTTGGTATCTGAGAGCCTGTGTTGTTGTCTTCTCCAACTCTGGATAAACATGAATCCAAATAGAAATTCAAAGGTTTGGATGAAGATGCGTTGGTCCTTCATCTTCATTGCTGCTCGGTTGGGTGTAATTCAAACAGACATCCGTCAGGGGGGATGCATACACAATCAATGGAAATCATCAAAGACAAATGTAACACACATACACACATCGCAGAGCTGGCTAGGCCAAGATAGCGTAGCAGGAATGCAAAGGGAGGGGTAGAGAGAATGAGGGGGAGGGAAGGAAAGAGAGGAAGGGGAGTGAAGGAGACTTCCCTGAGAGAAGCTTGGTAAAAGGAGGGAGAAGAGAGAGAACGTATTCATATTTCATTCTGCAGGGGGTAGGTGCTGTCCCAGCAGTCCTTGTGATCAGTGGGGGCTGTACAAATATTTACCTTAAACAGAACACTGTGGGACATGAGAACATCCACACACACACACACACACACACACACACACACACACACACACACAGACACAGACTACACCATAGCGTCTGTCACAGCCCAGCAACAACAACCCATCAACTAATGTGGGTCAGCACTGGCCACTGAGACCGGGGAAAAGTGCACTCACGGGCCAGAGATGACACAAAACAGGAGGGACAGTTAAGCCACTCTAGGCGTATTTATTGACTGAGGGTCCGGTGGGGATCTGCCCACTCAGAAAGGACGTTTGTTTAATAGTCCAACTCAAAAAAGGATAAGGGGTAAAGTTAACTTCAGGTTTTTCCTCAACGTGGGGTACGTCCGGTACACGTCTAGTCCAGGGGGCTCGTCAGCTTTGGGCTGGTCGGGCTCAGGCTCCGACCCTCTCAGGGGTCCCTCCCCGGCTCCGTCTGTTCCCAGTCCTAGCGTCTCACCAGTAGCGATGCTGTCGCCGCATGGGCTGTAACTGGCCACCATCTCGTCTCTGGTAGCCTTGTGGGCACAGAGCAGTCTAACCCAGCTACGGTGATGTCCTGGATGCCCCTCTTCCGGATCCAGGCCGCCTCAGCTGCCCTCTCTCCACCAGCCACCATCACGCTCCTGTAGGTGCCGCAGCTCCGACCCTCTCCATCCCCAGCATCATCATCGCCCCCGTCATCCGCATCTGCTTCGTACCCATCTCCTGGGGGGGCCAGCGGCAGTTTTGTCCTCCACATCATCGGGCTCTCAGTCGGGGACCTGTGGATCCTCGGACCGCTGCAGGTGTGACTCTGGGTCCTGTGTAGCACACCGCCTCGGCGGCGCGGTCTCGGGTCGTCTGGGGTCATGGGCACCAGTAACGCACTATGTTCCTGCCGGGGGGACCCTCCCGGGGTCCGCCAGGTCCAGGCCTGGAGGAGAGAGTCAAGGGGGTCAATTACAGAGTTCTGTCCGAGTCTCTTCCTCTTCTCTTTTCTCCTTGCCTTCTGCCCCATTCTTCCCAGATGGTCAAGACAAATTTAAACAGTTCAGATATTTTTTTTTAAAAATTTATTTTTTACCGTCCCAGGGGTGCGTCTCTAGCTCGGTGTGCACAGTAGTGGTCTCAGGCTGCCCGCATTCTCCACCATTTGTGGCAACCCACACACTGAGACCGGGGAAAAAGTGCACACACGAGCCAGACGACACAAAACAGGAGGGACAGTTAGCCACTCTAGGCGTATTTATTGACTGAGGGTCCAGTGGGGATCTGCCCACTCAGAAATGGCGTTTGTTTAATAGTCCAACTCAAAAAAGGATAAGAGGTAAAGTTAACTCAGGTTTTTCCTCAACAGGGGGTACGTCCGGTACACGCCTAGTCCGGGGAGCTGGACGGCTTTGGGCTGGTCGGGCTCAGGCTCCGACCCTATGGCTCTAGGGGTTCCTTCCCCTGCTCCGCCTGTTACACAGTCTAGAACAGAGCAGTTATTACGACAGGATTAGTGATACTTGTGCTGGAGTCTGGCTCTCACCCATAAGCACGCGTGCTTCCGCCTTGGTCGCTCCTCCTGTCTCCTGGTTCCTGCCTTCTTTATCTGTTGTGTGTTGAATTGAGCCAACGAGCTCTTGGTTGGTTTCCCACTCCACCTCTGCTAATTGGGGGGATGCAGGGAAGCTGTGCATAGCTGTGGGGTTTCCCTGCATCTCCTCTGCCCAGGGGCTGGAATGGCCGCTGTCCATGGTGCTGAGTTTCACCTGCAGCTACTCGGCCCTGAGGCCAGACTGGGCGCTGTCCACGGTGCCGAGTCTTTACCCTATAGGTCACAGTCAAAAGAGGATTGGCACAATGTGCAGACAAAGGGGAGGGAAGAGGGGAAGACAAAGTAAGAAGGAAAAACGCATGCAGCAGAGGAGAGGGAAGGAATGGTGATACTTTACGGAAAGAGGGAATACAAAGAGAAATAGTGATACATTAGGAGAGTAATAGTAAGAGTAGAGAGAATATAGGAAGCAGAAAGAGGTAGACTAAAGGGAGGGGGGCAGTGGATGATTTATTCAGTTTTATGTTTCTGTGGGGCACTTGCACGGTTAGGCTTGAAGCTCTGAGGCCCTAAGAGGCTAAACATGATGGAGTGCCGACCATTACAGTGTTTAAAGTGCTGCCTTCCACTCCCCTTTTCATTATTACTGTATGGTCTGCCCTTACACACAGTCATGGTTTATATGATCATATCTTTGTTTACTTACTCTTTGTGGGGGGGTGTGTGTGTGTGTGTGTGCGTGTGTGACAAGGTAACCAGTTGACAGGTACATACATTCCCAACATACTTAAAGCACCACACGAGTACCACAAGACCACAATGCAAACCCACACGTATGAAAACTATTTTTTTTCACCTTTTATCAACCAGTGCCCATCTGAAAAGGCATCAACATCAAACGGCTGGCAAGGCAGAGCCACCGGTTGGCACAGATGGTCGGAGTCAAATACGACATTCTAATGAGGAACAAGAAGGTATTAATAGTCTGGTCAGGGAGAAGAGGCAGAAGAGAGAACAACACGCGGGTGCATTATGGGATGGGGGGAGGGGAGGGGTGGGGGCCGCTGGGAAGACCTTCTTTCTTTGACAACTCCATACCATACACAATACAGACACATGGGGAACCTGCCATCTATCTGCTGTTGAAGGGAGTCCCCCTAAAGTAACTGTAGTCTCATGCTGCCACCTAGTGGTATACTATATATGACTCAATCAAATCAGAGAGTAAATTGCAGTTTGCAGAAAGAGGTGTCCATCCATACGTCCACCTGAAGTGAATAATTTTACTTTGTAGATTTCCAACTTTCCCAGATTTTTAAGAAACGTAATCCTGACGTATTTCCTTCTTTGACATGATTACTGAGCTAACATGATTGGATAGGTGCATTATATTAGGGCATTATAGTTGGAACTTTCAGCATGCTACTTTTTATATCATGGAGGGGTTGAGGGATGAGCTCTGTCCTCTTGATATCTTTTTGAAAACATTTAGATTGTATAGACATAGATGTATTCTTAAATATGATATATCTATATATATTTGGGGTGTCAATGTTAGCGCGTTAACGATTGTAGTTAATTTGGAAACCTTAAGAGGGAAAAAATTATAATACGCGATTTAATCATATTACCATAAGTTCATATTACCATAAATCATAATTTCTACTGACATGCGTGGGAAACACCTGTAGAGGTGTTTCAAGACGGACTGATTTATGTACTGTAATAATGGCGACAGTCTTTGGTTACATTCCTCACCACTTATGATGTTTACATATGTATAGATGATAATCACCACCACTTTGTGTTCTGTCCTTTGTCACACATGAATTAACATCCTGTTTGCGATCAAATCGACACCCCTTTCTTTCCCTTAATGTATAGTATGGTTGAAGGAAGGCATCATATGTGGAACAGGAATATACTATTTTCCCTTATTACAGAGACTGGGACAGCGACACTAGCTTCAATAATAAATATAACCGCAAGCGGCTATGGGGCGTGTTCCTACAAATATGCCCCCATAACCATAAATGGGGTGAGATTGACAGACACAGGGTAGATCTACAGACAGGTTGTTGATTGACAGATAGGGGGTAGACCTACAGACAGGGGGGTAGACCACTCACCTAATATGGGCCAAGTTGAACTCATGATACACTAGGGTGCTACCTAGTAGTGTACCACCATGCAGTTACTTTATACAGTCGACCAACTAATACGCCGCACTACCGCTTCCTCCAGTTCTTGATTCATGTCTCCTGGGCTATCACAAAGATATGTTTCTCTACCGGGATTATGTCAGTAACATAGTTAGTAACATAACATAACCGAGTCTCTTACCTCACTCTCATTCATATCACCTCAATAAGCAGAGATGCACAGAGGAGCAATCATGTGGATATACAAAGACAAAAAAAAACGTTCCTCAATTTGAAGATTTATGATTTATTCGATGATAATGATTTTATGTTATACAACACAGGTTCATTTTCTATAACAGATATCCAGTGTTCTTTAGCTCCAGAATAGCCAGAGAGACATCTTGGATCTACATAGTTGTGTCCCTCTGAGCTGACACCTTGGTGATCCTGTCACATGGAGCAAAGACCCAGAATACTAACACAGAAACACATTCATAACCTCTGATCACCACAGAAACACATTCATAACCTGTGATCACCACAGAAGGAACAATCTAAACATACATTATTTCTGGAACAGAGCACGCTATATTGAATATGTGATGATGATACAACTCTAAAGACTAAATCACAGAGAAAGATGTTTCTACAGAATAATAGGTTATGATAAAGCACCACTCTAACAGAGACCTCTACTCCAGCTGACACAGCTCAGCACTGCTGTCAAAGCAATGAATCGAAAGCCCAGGATAGAGGGGCTGAGTGAATGTGGTCTGGACTCTGTGGAAGAGGGTCATTGTGTCAGAGGAGACGCTGTAGAAGGACAGAGTACCTGACCTGTGATCCAGGTACACTCCTACTCTGGAAGACTGAGGGCCTGATACCTTAGTTTCAACATTATTGTGATAGAAACTATAACCACCAAAATGACAGTCTAACCTCCAGGACTTATTATTGCATCCAAATCTATTGTTACCACCTGACCTGCTGATGTCTTTATATGAGACTGCTGCAGTAACATAACCACTCGTCTCAACCTCCCAGTAAGAGCATCCAGACAGACCCTCTCTACACAGCACCTGCAACTGGTCAGTGAATCTCTCTGGATGACCAGGATATGACTGGGTTTGTGTCATAAATGTCACCTTCCTGTTCCCCTCAGACAGAGACAGTCGTGTGTGTGCTGTGTCTGGGTCCAGTGTGAGCTGACAGGAATCTGGGAGAGAGAAGAACAGAAACCAAATCAGAGAAATAATGGAAGTCAGATATCTAACCTGTCTTTGATGAGTCTCTCCCTCTCCTAGAGCTCTCTAGTTCTATCTCATGGTTTGTAGAAAGCATCAATGGAGACTGTTTGCTACTTCTGGATAAAGAGACTCACATCGTAAGAACTGGGCTCTGGTCTTGGGCTCTGGTGACAGGAATACATCCACTGCATCAACTACAGACACACAAACACATTCAGAGAGAGAGAGAAAGAGAACATTCACATCATTGTGTCAAACGCTTATCATTCCTCATTACATTCCATGCATTACAATGAGCCTGTCCTCCGATTTCTACCTCCACCAGCCTCCACTGCTGTACTGTATACAAAGAGATGATTAGGACTGTGTTCTAAAGTTGCCTATATAAAGGGACTAGACAGAGTTTTTAGCCCACCTGTAGTTGAGATCTTAGGCCACTCCCCCTTAAGGATGTCCTCTAGTTTCTCTCTCAGCTCAGACACAGCCTGAGTTACATCTCCAAAGTACTGAAGAGGATGGATGGTGATGCTGGGTAAGTCTGAAGATACACTGGGACTGGAGAGAGAGACATAACTCTGGAGAGAGAGAGAGAGAGAGAGAGAGAGAGAGAGAGAGAGAGAGAGAGAGAGAGAGAGGAGGGAGAGAGAGAGAGAGGAGGGAGAGAGAGAGAGAGAGAGAGAGAGAGAGGAGGGAGAGAGAGAGAGAGAGGAGGGAGAGAGAGAGAGAGAGGAGGGAGAGAGAGAGAGAGAGGAGGGAGAGAGAGAGAGAGAGAGGAGGGAGAGAGAGAGAGAGAGAGGAGGGAGAGAGAGAGGAGGGAGAGAGAGAGAGAGAGGAGGGAGAGAGAGAGAGAATAAATGAATAACTGAACAGTAAGGTCCTCTGATAGGGCTTTCACACCGGCAAAGAACCGTGCCGGTTCGCATTCGCGAACCAAGTCTGGAACCGGCCGGCGCGTTCAGACCGAAGCTCAATTGGTTCGGAACCTGAAAAGTTGGTTCGCAGCGGGCACCAAAAAATAGTGGTTCTCAAGCGCGAACCAAAACGTAGAACAGTCACGTCGTCAGAGGGTGTGTCCTATTCTAGGCTGCAGAGACCAGCAAGGAGGAAGTAGACAACATGTAATCTAATCTAAATCTAATCATTAGTGATCCAAAACAATATCAAAAGTGTCATTATTCTCTCTATCTTCCTCACATGCTCAGCAAACACACACACGCACACGCGCGCGGACATGCGCGAACGCGAATTTCGTAAGCCATTTCTATTCCAGTAACGGAGCAGCTGATTAGTAAAAGATCGCGTGTAGAAAGTGTCTTTTGTTTTGTTTCATAGAAAATAGTGTTTATTTCAGATACTGTAGTGGAAGATATTATCTTCATTTCCAGTGAAGTAGCTGCCATCTAGTCAGGGCCGCTTGGGAGATATGCGAGGCCCTGTGCGAAGTCTTTTATAAATTAAAAAAAAAAAAAAAATGATGTAGGCTACTGTTATAACCGCGCGACACGCACGCACCGATATATTGCAAGAAATGCGCTCACATGCTGTGCTGATAGACAATAGCATATCTACTTATTTAGATAGTTTACAACCATGTTTGTTTCATTTCAAACCTTTTATACTCGTAAAGGATTAGGATTTAGGATAAAGCAGTCATCATACCCAACATTAAATACGCACAAGCCATTATTGACATGAATAGAGATGTTACTCACCACCATGTAGGCCTATCCTTTATGTTGAAAAGCTTACAGCAAAAGCAAAAAGACATGTCCCGTTTTTGAGAGTACACAAGCCACTTTCTTTCTATTTTTTCCCCATTTGGTAGTTTTCGGAGAAATAAAGTTTCACTAAAGTTCCTGTTCTCATTATTTTTAGGATAACTAAATCCAGGTTTCATCTTTGGGGGACCTCTTCTAATGATCACTTCTGTAACTGTAGAGTCCATATGTACCGGCCAATTTACCAGGATCATCATACATGACATATCTAACACCGTAGGCTCGTCTTGCGTTCCATCACTCTCAGCCCTGCTGCTGCTCTGAGTAGCTCCATCTTCCGCCTCCGTATCCTCCACTTCGCCACTCCTGACCATCATCACCTGGGGCTGGGCAGCCCCACTGCTGCCGGTGTAGCAGTTGTCCTCCTCCACCTCAGAGACATCATCTTTGCCTCTCAGGGGGGGCTGTGCCGTGCTACTACTAGCATTGCTAGTGCTAGCAGTAACGTTAGCTTCTTCGGTGCTAACGGGAGCCTCACTTGTTTTTAGAAATGTTTCGAACGAACCTCTAAGCGAGGCCCTGAAGCCTTCCTTTCTTTTATTTGTATTTCTTTTTTCAGCACCCGATTAACATTTTCTTCCTCGGTCTCGTTCCCTCTGCATTTTGTCCGTTGCACTAAGCAGTCACTATGCACAACAAGTGTCAACGCGCGCCCAAAAATTATTTTCACGTTTCACGTAAGGTGTCATAGGGGGAAATTACTTTTTTAACATTAGATGTATGATTGACTATGATTATCACATGTGTGAACATTTAGAAATGTATTAAAGGCAAAAATAATAATATGGTCCCTTGCCTGACGCTTTGGAGGGCCTCGCCAGCCAGGGTACCAAAAAAAAAAAAAAAGGTTTTAATTTTTTACCCTGCCTCACGCGAGGCCCTCCAAAGCGCGAGGCCCTGTGCCACCGCCCCAGCTAGCCCCCCCTTAAAGCGGCCCTGCATCTAGTTGTGAAATGTTTGTTTATCCCGCCCCTTCATCACCCAGCGTTGATAACGCGGATGGTTCAGGTTACACTGGTATGAACGCGGGCTCGTTCGCCAGACAGCACCAAGGTTCAGAGGTTTCCGAACGCGAACGCGAACCGGCACGGTTCTTTGCCGGTGTGAAAGCCCTATCAGTATTTCAGATGGAAGGTCAGTGTAGTTACCTGGAGGAAATGGATGTGGTCCTCTGTGTGTGAAAGCTGCCCCAGCTCAGCGTCTCTCCTCCTCAGCTCAGCGATCTCCTGCTTCAGACGCTCCAGGAGTCCTTCAGCCTGACTCACTGCTGCCTCCTGCTGGGCTCTGATCAGCTGCTTAACCTCAGAACTCCTTCTTTCAATGGAGCGGATCAGCTCAGTAAAGATCCTCTCACTGTCCTCCACTGCTGCCTGTGCAGAGCGCTGTTAGGACACACACACACACACACACACACACACACACACCACACACCACACAGTGGGATTGCATAAATCATCATAAATCAAATAAAGAATACAAGTTAAATACAAAATAATAATAAGTGGAGAATGGCTGACTGGAGGAGAGCAGTAATGGTGCGTCTCCTCTGGTCAATACTCACTGTGAGAGACTCCACAGCCTGTTGGATCTCCTTCAGCTCCTTCTCTCTCTCCTGGAGTCCCTGCTGGACCTTCTGCTGACTCATCCCCAGCTGCCTCTGTGGACAAATAGTGAGATAAATGCCAGATTATATTATATATACAGTATATATATATATATATATATATATATATATATATATATATATACTGACATTCAGCATTGGTGCACTGCACATCACCAATAATATGCCTACAAGAATTGCAGATGAAAAAACCTAACAATAATTTAACTTTTGTGATTAATACTCATTTAAATATATCATGGAATTTGTAACTCATATGGAATACATGTACTGTACATTAAGGCAATGTTTTACTTCATTTTTCATCAACTATTTTGTTGTTGCAGAATTTAGAGATGACAGTAAAATGATCTGATCATAAAATCCTGGTCAAATGATTATTTCAATCATTAACTCACTTTAGTGACATGGACTTTCAGCTCCACGCCAGCCCAATAAAGGATGAATTTGTTTGAAAAAAAACATGTAAATAGTGGTGGATTTTCTATGTTAGTGTATGTGTTCACAACTGTATATGAATATAACTTTTCTACAGCCATTGGGAGCTTCTAAAATCACAATCTCTCCTCTCTTTCATTTCTAACATGAAGTTTCTCTCCTTTCTGTCAATCATTCATCATTCATCATTCATCAGCTGCGTGTGGGAAGACACAGTCAGTTCTACCTTGATCAAACGAGTAGCTCTGGTTCTTACCTGTTTCTCAGGCCTTTCTGCTGCAGCTGAGACTGTATCATGGCCTTTGTGTTCATCCATGGTACACAGGTAACAGATACACTGCTGATCAGTACGGCAGAACACCTCCAGCAGTTTGTCATGATGGGAGCAGATCTTCTCCTGCAGCTGTGTGGAGGCTTCGACCAGCTTGTGCTTCTTAAAGGCAGGAGATTCATAGTGAGGCTGGAGGTGAGTCTCACAGTAAGAGGCCATGCACACCAGACAGGACATGAGAGCTTTCTGCTTTCTCCCAGTGCAGACATCACACGCCACATCTCCAGGTCCAGCATAACAGTGAGCAGGAGCAGCAGCTTGGAGTCCTGTCTTCTTCAGTTTCTCCACTAATTCAGCCAGTAGAGTGTTTTTCCTCAGAACAGGCCTTGGAGTAAAGCTTTCCTTGCACATGGGGCAACTGTAGACCCCCTTCTGATCATCCTGATCCCAGCAGCCCTTAATACAGCCCATACAGTAGCTGTGCCCACAGTTAATAGCCACCGGATCCTTCAGTAGATCCAGACAGATCGGACAACTGAAGGAGTCCATGCCCTCTGCCATTTTTGCTGCAAACACTACCAGACAGGACAGAGTATCAGTGATATGTTTCGTTTCTCTAGAAGTGTTTAGTGCTCTGTGGGCAGGGCGGGGACACTTCCTGGTTCTGTGGCCCTGTAGCTGTAGAGGGAGTGGAGTTGGACAGAGACCAAGAACAGTGTTGACGTATTAATATTGAAATACTCCTTCAACTTCCTTCTGCAGCCACCAGGGTTCCCCTAGTGATCCCCCAAAGGATACAACTATGTACTTCCTCAAAGATTGTGTTAAGCTATGATATTATGAAGTACCCTAGGACTACGGGCCTGTAAGGTACCAGTCACCTAATTATGGCCTGATAGGCTACTATGCTATGATGATAATATACACTAAGCGTAAATACGAAAATGCATTGTGGATTAACCTTCCCCAGTTAATGACCATGTTGTATAGTTTCTGCCAAGCATTTCACTACTTATAATGTGCTTGCACTATATTCTGCAAGCCTAGCATAGTATGCCACCCCCATCTGACTGAAAAGTAAAGCGTTCATGAGAAGATGAGTTTTAAAGTGCTATATTAGCATTAGCCTTAGCTTTTAGCCAAAAAAGGCAGTTTTTTTAATATCTGGAAATGCTTCAACATGGTAACACATTGTAGTGCCAAGATGCATTGTTAATCAGACATGTGAGGTATATGTTTTCAATATATTTATAGAGTATGTTAAGTGATATGAACCAGAGTAAAGTTGTCTGTGTAGGCTATTTGTGAACGATATATAATGTTAAGCTGAATGGAATCAATATACAGCATAGAGGCAACGACAAGGTTAGTGAATGAGTGAAGCAACGTCAAATAAAGAGTCACTAGAAAGGGGTAAATGTGCTTTTAGTAAGGAAAATGTAGTGATGAACATGGGCAGGGAATAAAGCAGCGAGAGAAAAATCAACAAGGAGAATTCGAGAAAGTAAATGTTTCCAATATATCAAGAGCAAAGGTAAGTGGTATGAAGTATGAAGTAAACACACAGAGTAAAAAGCAAATACATAGTTGCAATTAAAGCTGTAGTTTGAATGGCTATGTACATGGATGTGTTAGGAGTAGTACAGGAAGGGAATTTGTGAACAAAGTTATTACTGGGAATGGCACCTGCCGCCATGTGGCAGAGGTGCGGTCACAGCTATCCTAGGGCTCCAAGTTTGTATGCTACTGGCGTCTCTAGTAAACTCAGGAGATGATCTATACCGTCCTCCTTTATACAAAAACGCTACTCTGAGCTATGTGACTGATCCTCCTTGCCAACAAGCTTGTTACACTAACAAACATTTTGGATACGGGCGCCAAGCTATCCTCATATCCTTTATTTATCCAAGCATTTACGGTAGAACAAACAAACGTACGGGATCGAAGCTCCAGCGAGCCGATATGCTGGTCGCAGTAATCTGCTTGCTACTTTCCGGAGACATTCACCCATGTCCCGGCCCGGATAACAATGGACAGTGTCACTCACCTACAACTGGAGATGGAACGGCGTTTCATGGGACTAACATTATGTCCAGGAGCAACAACGTTTTCCCTATAGCGCCGAACCCAAACCTACTCTAAATGTCTGTTCAGGCAACAAAACACGTGTAGCTGTAAGGGATGTCAACAAATCAACCAGGAAGTTGATCAACCCGGCTATCGCGAAAACACGGAACTGGAGTTTTTTCCCCAAACGGTCAATAATGCTAAGGTAGTTTGGGACCCCAAGGTAAAACCAAAGGGGTTTTTATAGGTGGTGGGCCGAACGCGTTTTTTGTGAAGTTTATCGATTTCCATCTATAGAGTACACAATGTGTGACACATATGATATTAAGTAATTCTACTAAGTCTAATAACATGTGTTGTCATCTCTAGTTATGTCGGAGATTTTCACAAACTTATTTTTTAATCGTCTGTCTGCTCAGGGACATCGCTGGTCGCTCTAGTTGATAAACCAATCAGAATTCGAGTACGGCTTCATTAGGACCCCAAAATGTAAACACTGGCTGTTAACCCTAGCAACTGACTGGATGTTAACCCTAGCAACCGCGGGGAAATAACGAGATGTGATGAATTATGGAGTGTTGTATGCATTTAACAAATCGAACGGACAATATTATAGCATTTTCAGATGCAAGTTGGACCAAATGTGTACATTGTTCTCTACAGTGGGTGAATCTTCACACTGCAGAAAGCCAAATTGCAGAAAGGGCTGTAAAAAAAATATAACCGGTGTTAGGTACCAATTTTAAAGATTGCTTCTGCTGGTACAATTGATATACATTGTTCTAGAGCATACTCTCAGGAGCACAGAGCACTTTGTTTTATGATGATAGGACATACGGTTGCTGAGATACAACCCATTTTGTGAACCAAGACAGGTCAAAAAGGTCGCGCACCTAACAATGGACACCTGTCTTCCGGAATGGCACCAAATGGACCTTTTTATCACTATATTTTACATACTTTACTTCATAGCTTAAGATAGGTTGGTCACACTGTAATGACATTTTTAGGGATGATAGAAACTACTATGCATGACATTTACAACAAATAAATATAAAAATATTATGCTAATTTAATGAATAATATGCAAATGTATGTGTTAATTTACGCAAATCGGTGGGAAAATCTTGATTAAAAACCGTTTTAACAGCTCCATTCACCCCAATCACTTAAAATAAAGTGTTAACTTATTGTAGTATACTATTATAGTATAATTAACAATGCTCCCTTTGTGTTGATTTTAAGTCATATGTGATTAATTCATAAATAATTGTGATTTAAAATCCAAATTATGAAAACTATTTCTATAATAGGCGAATCAGTATTGTGACCATGCATGAGTTATGAAAAGCCCATTTTCATATAGGCTATTTATTTATTTAATAAACAATGAGTTATAATCAAAGATCATATATGATCAAAGGACAGCTATGAATGAATGAATGAATGAATGAATGAATGGATGAATGGACTTTATTGTCATTGCTACAGTACAGGTACCAAACAACGAAATTAAGGAGGGGTGGCTCCCCTGGTGTTAGGAAAGGAAAAAAAAAAAACTTTTAGAAAAAAAGAAAAAAAATCACAAGAAGGGAAGGAGCTGGTTTACATAAATAAAGGCTATGTACACTATCCACTGTACTATACTGTACAGACAGACGACTAGGGTTGTCATATTGCACAATAGTATTATTCCACATTTATTTAAAGTGTCGCAGTTTGCAGGCTTGAAATGTACATGTTTGTGCCTCAGCACTACACCTGATTTTTTCAGTCCAGCAGCTGCCATCAATCCGTCCAAACTGTCCAGGGCCCAGAACTTAGGTCTTTGCTGTGTTCAGGGCCTGGACGGCCCTGTGGTAGAAGCTGTTCTTCAGTCTGTTTGTCCTTGCGGCCAGGGTCCTGAACCGCCTTTTCGAGGGCAGCCTGGTAAAGTGTTCGTACCCAGGGTGGGTCGGGTCCCTGGGGATCTTGGAGGCCTTCCTGAGACAGCGTGTGTTGTACAGCTCTTCCAGAGAGGGGAGGGGGGCGCCGGTGATCTTCTGTGCTGTTCTCACAACTCTCTGTAGCGCATTTCTCTCCGCTGTTGTGCAGCTGGAGAACCAGTTGCAGATGCCGTAGGTGAGGATGCTCTCCACTGCGCCGCGGTAGAAGGTCACCAGTATCTCCTGCTTGCTGTGTTCCTTCCTGAGGACTCTCAGGGTGTATAGCCGCTGTTGTGCCCTCTTGATGGTGGCTTTTGTGTTGTCCTTCCAGGTCAGGTCATCCCGCATGTGCATCCCCAGGAATCGGAGGGTTGAGACTCTCTCCACGCTCTCTCCGTCGATGAGCAGGGGCTGGATCTCGGACTTTTTCCTCCTGAAGTCTACGATGATTTCCTGGGTCTTTGACTTGTTCAGCAGCAGGTTGTTAACCTTGCACAGCTTGCTCAGTTGCTCTACCTCATCCCTGTACGCCGCCTCGTCCCCCCCCGAGATGCATCCCACCACGGTGGTGTCGTCTGCAAACTTAACGATGGAGTTGCTGGGGTGGACGGGGGTGAAGTCGTAGGTGTAGAGGTTGTAGAGGATGGGGCTTAGCACGCAGCCCTGGGGGGACCCAGTGTTGAGTCTGAGGGCTGTGGAGGTGTGGGGGCCCACCCGCACCCTCTGGGGGCGGTCGGTCAGGAAGTCCTTGATCCACGCACATATAGAGTGTGATAGACCCAGGTCTAGTAGTTTGGTCACTAGCCTGTCTGGAAGGATGGTGTTGAAGGCGGAGCTGAAGTCCACGAAGAGCAGTCTCGCGTAGCTGTTTCCCCTCTCCAGGTGGGATAGAGTGGCGTGGAGAGTCGTCGCGATGGCGTCCTCTGTGGACCTGAGGGCTCTGTAGGCGAACTGGTATGGATCCAGGTTGGGCGGGAGGCGTGTGAGTATGTGGGCCCGGACTAGTTTCTCGAAGCACTTCATGATGATTGGTGTGAGTGCCACCGGGCGGTAGTCGTTTAGGCAGCTCACCGTGCTTTTATTCGGGACTGGGATGATAGTTGAGGTTTTCAGGCAGGGTGGGATGGTGGCCTGGGACAGGGACTGGTTGAAGATGTTGGTGAAAACCCCGGCCAGCTGGTCGGCGCAGTCCCTCAGCACCCGTCCCAGGACGCCATCCGGCCCCGAGGCTTTCCTGGGGTCCACCGCCTTCAGTACGCGTCTCACTTCATGCTCTGTGAGGGTGAGGCTGCTGAGAGCTGGAGAGAGTGGTGTTTGTGTTGTGGTTACCTCCGTTCGCCCCTCGTCGAACCGGGCGTAGAAGGTGTTCAGCTTTCCCGCCAGCAGGGGGTCGTCCTCTGCGGCTGTGAGCCTGTTGGCTCTGAAGTTTGTCATCTGCTGAACCCCCTGCCTCTGAGTTCGTACCTGGATGTCTGCCAGACCTCTAGCTTCAAGCAGAAGCTGTGATTTCAGCCAGTTGCTTGGGATCTTTTGGACATCTTGCCCAGCCAACCTGTTTAGCACAGTCTTAATCACTGCATCAACTTTTCTCATTGAGACGTTCATCGATAAGAGAGCCATTACGACCTCCCGGATTTCATTGGTGTATCTCCCGTCTTCAAAGGTGATAATTGTGTCTATGCATTTAAGTTGCTCTAACTCTTTTTTTTCTTTTTCAATTAGTTTTTGCTTTTCCTCCAGCTCCAATAATGTGTTATTCAGGTCTTCCTGGTCCTGCATTTCCTTGGTCTGTTTGTCTGTCATTTTTCTTTTCTTTTTGCGACAACTGTCAACAGAGGATTTCATTTTCCGTTTGAGTTCATCAAGCTTTCTCTCTGTTTCTCTCTGTCTTTCCTCAAATGTTGTCTGTTCCTTCTCTGCAATTTCTTTTTCTTTCTCTGCATCTTTTAACTTTTGACATAATCCTTTAATGGTTTCTTTTAGTGTTTTTACCTGCTCTTCTTTTGTCTTTAATTTTTTGTTGAGGTTGCGCACCTTGCTTGTTGCAACCTTTGCACTCACTCTAGCTACTTTATTTGTCACGTCCAATGTTGCTGTTAATGTCTTGCATACTGACTGCTTTCTCCAGTTCTGATTTGTCCTTTTCTACAGTGCCCTCCAGCTTAACCTCCAGATGTTCCTTTTCCTCTTTTAGTTTGGAGTTTTCATGTTCTAGCCCTGTGATTCTTTTCTTCATTAGTTTTCCTGCTTTGTTTAACTGTGAGTCTGTTTTTTTTTATCTTGGCCTTTCTCATCGTCTTTCCTTGCTACTGGGATTTTAAATGGCTGTTGGAGATATCTTGTCACCTCCTCTTTATTTTTCCCTTTCTTCAACTGAGTGACGGCTTTGTGCATCCTGCTCACACACATGTATAAGGCAGGATCATTAACCTCCGTTTGAGGTATCAGCTGTCTCACTGCATTGTACAGTTCTTTTGACATCCCATGTTTATTTCGCAGACTGAGCACTGTATCATTGGTAAGGCTGCCTGACTCCTCAGCGTCACTGGATGCACAATCCATTGTACCCCACCAAATCTGGAAAAAGGAGACATGGAAACGTTCATGATCATACAGTTTTTTGTTTCGATTTTTTGTAAGAATTTTAATTTAAGGTCAATAATCAAACATCATTGTTATGCATTGTGTAGTGAGGATACATATGATTTAATACAACAACCTTTCTTTAACAAGGGTGCCAATAATTTTGACCACCACTATAACAACAGTCAGAATTGCATTAAACTGCTTTAATGTGGCATCAGGTTATACTTGGATAATCAGTCAGATCAGGTTTTTTTACATTTATTTTAGATACCAGAGATCTCACAGACCAATTCTCTCTCTCTCTCTCTCTCTCATTCACAGAGCAGAAGCGTGTCTCTCTCTTGCTCTCTCCCTCTCTCACTCACTCAATCGCAGAGAATAAGCACATCTCTCCCTCCCTCTCTCTCTCTCTCTCTCTCTCTCTCTCTCTCTCTCTCTCTCTCTCTCTCTCTCGCTCTCTCTCTCTCTCTCTCTCGCTTTGTATGACAGTGATTAGTTTAGCTAAACTAAACATTAAATATTTTCAAGTCAAGACTAAAAACCCCTCTTTAAATTACTAAATAATTCAATGATGATTTATATATTATGATTAAAGCACTTTGAGCTGAAACGTTTGCAGGAAAAGAGAGAGAGAGAGAGGGAGGGAGAGAGAGAAAGGGAGAGGGAGAGGGAGGGAGAGAGAGAAAGGGAGAGGGAGAGGGAGAGAGAGAGAGGGAGAGAGAGAAAGGGAGAGAGAGAGACTACAAATAGAAGTTGTTATTATTATTATTAGTAGTAGTAGTAGTAGTAGTAGTAGTATTATTATTATCATCAAATTGAAGCAAGCGAACGTTATCTCTGCCGGCCGCTAGCTTCTGCCGCTTTGATCCACTGACAGCTCGTTTGTTTCAGCGCTTGCTATCACATAGAAAACCCGGATTGCATTACGGATCTGGGTCAACCACTAACAACCTGTATATCAAAATGTAGCTTAGAACTTGCAGTTTCTAACAAGCTATGTTGTGAATACATATCTGTAAAAAATCCTGTCATAACATCGAAGTGAAATGGTACTTACCTTGTATTTCAGTCAATATTCGTTGTCTGCTTTCACAACACACTTGTGGAGGTCGGGATGAGTCTTGCCAAGGAAAACTCACTTGACTCCAGTCCAGTTTTTATTACTGCTTTTTGCGAAATAAAGATGTCTGACCACACTAGGTTTTGCGGCGATCACTAAAAAGTGAAATCTCACGAAACCGAGCGTTCGACGGGTCTGTCGCTGTAAACATAATCTCATAACTTGTGATTATTAAAACGGATGTTGACGAAATAATACAACACTTAAAAAAACATATAGAGGTATATTTTAATGTTGAAATGTAACAATAATATTGTCATATAATTGCCACAAAAGTGCATTTGATATTTGTAGTTCATGTTATTTTTGTCGAATTCTTCCTAGCGTCCACATTCTGTCACCTGACCTAACACCCTACGAGTAGTAGACAGTTACATTCCAGATGTGGCAGCTAATATGAATGAATGAATGAATGAATGGTCTTTATTGTCATTAATATAGTACAGGTACCATACAACGAAATTTAGGAGGGGGGGCTCCCCTGGTGCTAGGGAAAAAAATACTAAAAACAAGAAGGGAAAAGAGCTGGTTTACATAAATAAAGGCTATATACACTATCCACTATACTATACTATACAAATAAAACACTGTGCTGTACTCTATGCTATGCTATAAATATCCTAACATTTCCTATCTCTGAACCTTATGTACCCGAGGGTTGTCATATTGCACATAGTATTATTGCACATTCATTTACCTAGTGGTCTTATACTATATATGACTCAAATATCAAATATGTGAGTAAATTGCAGTTTGCAGAAAGAAGTGTCCATCCATACGCTATCTAGGGGTCCACCTGAAGTGAATAATTTTACTTTGTAGATTTCCAACTTTCCCAGATTTTTAAGAAACTTAATCCTGACGTATGTCCTTCTTTGACATGATTACTGAGCTAACATGATTGGATAGGTGCATTATATTAGAATTAGAGCATTAGATATAAGAGCATTATAGTTGGAACTTTCAGCATGCTACTTTTTATATCATGGAGGGGTTGAGGGATGAGCTCTGTCCTCTTGATATCTTTTTGAAGACATTTAGATTGTATTCTTAAATATTATATATATATATATATATATACACCGCGTTCCAAATTATTATGCAAATGATATTTTTCTCAGATTTTCCTAAATAGTCGATGCAAATGACAATCAGTATAATTTTCAAGTCATCAACCGTTAGAGTATAATTCAAATTTTATTGAACAAACCTCCCAATGATAACAGTATTTTTTTTTTAAATAAAAAACTCAAAATGCACTGTTCCAAATTATTATGCACAACAGAGTTTCAAAACATTGTATAGGTTGTAAAGAACTACAAATGGTAATTTGATGAATTTAGGGTTAGGAAGTCATATTAGGAGGTCATATTTACTGAAATCAAAAGCTATTTCAAACAAAAACATCTTAACAGGTCAAGTTACATGTTAACATAGGACCCCTTCTTTGATATCACCTTCACAATTCTTGCATCCATTGAACTTGTGAGTTTTTGGACAGTTTCTGCTTGAATTTCTTTGCAGGATGCCAGAATAGCCTCCCAGAGCTGCTGTTTTGATGTGAACTGCCTCCCACCCTCATATATATATATTTTGCTTGAGGATGCTCCAAAGGTTCTCAATAGGGTTGAGGTCAGGGGAAAATGGGGGCCACACCATGAGTTTCTCTCCTTTTATGCCTATAGCAGCCAATGACACAGAGGTATTCTTTGCAGCATGACAGTGGGCTCAGAAATACATGAAGACTAATTTCCAAACAGTCTTGTTTACTGATGAGTGCCGTGCAACCCTGGATGGTCCAGATGGATGGAGTAGTGGATGGTTGGTGGATGGCCACCATGTCCCAACAAGGCTGCGACGTCAGCAAGGAGGTGGCGGAGTCATGTTTTGGGCCGGAATCATGGGGAGAGAGCTGGTAGGCCCTTTTAAGGTCCCTGAAGGTGTGAAAATGACCTCGGCAAAGTATGTAGAGTTTCTGACTGACCACTTTCTTCCGTGGTACAAAAAGAAGAACCGTGCCTTCCGTAGCAAAATCATCTTCATGCATGACAATGCACCATGTCATGCTGCAAAGAATACCTCTGTGTCATTGGCTGCTATAGGCATAAAAGGAGAGAAACTCATGGTGTGGCCCCCATTTTCCCCTGACCTCAACCCTATTGAGAACCTTTGGAGCATCCTCAAGCAAAATAGGATGTAACTGTAACTTGACCTGTTAAGATGTTTTTGTTTGAAATAGCTTTTTATTTCAGTAAATATGACCTCCTAATATGACCTCCTAACCCTAAATTCATCAAATTACCATTTTTAGTTCTTTACAACCTATAAATTGTTTCTGTTGTGCATAATCATTTGGAACAGTGCATTTTGAGTTTTTTTATTTTTTTTTAAAATACTGTTATCATTGGGAGGTTTGTTCAATAAAATTTGAATTATACTCTAACGGTTGATGACTTGAAAATTATACTGATTGTCATTTGCATCGACTATTTAGGAAAATCTGAGAAAAATATCATTTGCATAATAATTTGGAACGCAGTGTATATATATATATATTATTTTTTTGGGGTGTCAATGTTAGCGCGTTAACGATCACAGTTAATTTGGAAACCTTAATGCGGGGAAAAAATGATGGACTGATTTATGTACTGTAATAATGGCGACAGTCTTTGGTTACATTCCTCACCACTTATGATGTTTACATATGTATAGATGCTATCACCACCACTTTACAAGTGTTCTGTCCTTTGTCACAGATGAATTAACATCCTGTTTGCGATCAAATCGACACCCATTTCTTTCCCTTAAAGTATGGTATGGTTGAATGAAGGCATCATATGTGGAACAGGAATATACAATTTTCCCTTATTACAGAGACTGGGATAGCGACACTAGCTTCAATAATAAATATAACCGCAAGCGGCTATGGGGCGTGTTCCTACAAATATGCCCCCATAACCATAAATGGGGTGAGATTGACAGACACAGGGTAGATCTACAGACAGGTTGTTGATTGACAGATAGGGGGTAGACCTACAGACAGGGGGGTAGACCACTCACCTAATATGGGCCAAGTTGAACTCATGATACACTAGGGTGCTACCTAGTAGTGTACCACCATGTTACTTTATACAGTCGACCAACTAATATGCCACACTACCGCTTCCTCCAGTTCTTGATTCATGTCTCCTGGGCTATCACAAAGATATGTTTCTCTACCGGGATTATGTCAGTAACATAGTTAGTAACATAACATAACCGAGTCTCTTATCCACTCTCATTCATATCACCTCAATAAGCAGAGATGCACAGAGGAGCAATCATGTGGATATACAAAGACAAAAAAAAACGTTCCTCAATTTGAAGATTTATGATTTATTCGATGTTAATGATTTTATGTTATACAACACAGGTTCATTTTCTATAACAGATATCCAGTGTTCTTTAGCTCCAGAATAGCCAGAGAGACATCTTGGATCTACATAGTTGTGTCCCTCTGAGCTGACACCTTGGTGATCCTGTCACATGGAGCAAAGACCCAGAATACTAACACAGAAACACATTCATAACCTCTGGTCAGTACAGAAATACATTCATAACCTGTGATCACCACAGAAGGAACAATCTAAACATACATTATTTCTGGAACAGAGCACGCTATATTGAATATGTGATGATGATACAACTTTAAAGACTAAATCACAGAGAAAGATGTTTCTACAGAATAATAGGTTATGATAAAGCACCACTCTAACAGAGACCTCTACTCCAGCTGACACAGCTCAGCACTGCTGTCACAGTAATGAACCCAAAACCCAGGATAGAGGGGCTGAGTGAATGTGGTCTGGACTCTGTGGAGGAGGGTCATTGTGTCAGAGGAGACGCTGTAGAAGGACAGAGTACCTGCCCTGTGATCCAGGTACACTCCTACTCTGGAAGACTGAGGGCCTGATACCTTAGTTTCAACATTATTGTGATAGAAACTATAACCACCAAAATGACAGTCTAACCTCCAGGACTTATTATTGCATCCAAATCCATTGTTACCACCTGACCTGCTGATGTCTTTATATGAGACTGCTGCATTAACATTACCACTCGTCTCAACCTCCCAGTAAGAGCGTCCAGACAGACCCTCTCTACACAGCACCTGCAACTGGTCAGTGAATCTCTCTGGATGATCAGGATATGACTGGGCTGGTCCCCCTGTCACCTTCCTGTTCCCCTCAGACAGAGAGAGCCAGCTGTGTGCTGTGTTTGGGTCCAGTGTGAGCTGACAGGAATCTGGGAGAGAGAAGAACAGAAACCAAATCAGAGAAATAATGGAAGTCAGATATCTAACCTGTCTTTGATGAGTCTCTCCCTCTCCTAGAGCTCTCTAGTTCTATCTCATGGTTTGTAGAAAGCATCAATGGAGACTGTTTGCTACTTCTGGATAAAGAGACTCACATCGTAAGAACTGGGCTCTGGTCTTGGGCTCTGGTGACAGGAATACATCCACTGCATCCACTACAGACACACAAACACATTCAGAGAGAGAGAAAGAGAACATTCACATCATATCATATTACACATACAGTACATGTACTGCAGGGGAGGCTGGAGGAGGTAGAAATCGGAGGACAGGCTCATTGTAATGCATGGAATGAGGAATGGTGTCAAACGCTTATCGTTCCTCATTACATTCCATGCATTACAATGAGCCTGTCCTCCGATTTCTACCTCCACTAGCCTCCACTGCTGTACTGTATACAAAGAGATGATTAGGACTGTGTTCTAAAGTTGCCTATATAAAGGGACTAGACAGAGTTTTTAGCCCACCTGTAGTTGAGATCTTAGGCCACTCCCCCTTAAGGATGTCCTCTAGTTTCTCTCTCAGCTTAGACACAGCCTCAGTCACATCTCCAAAGTACTGAAGAGGATGGATGGTGATGCTGGGGACGTCTGAAGATACACTGGGACTGGAGAGAGAGACATAACTCTGGAGAGAGAGAGAGAGAGAGAGAGAGAGAGAGAGAGAGAGAGAGAGAGAGAGAGAGAGAGAGAGAGAGAGAGAGGAGGGAGAGAGAGAGAGAGAGAGGAGGGAGAGAGAGAGAGAGAGAGGAGGGAGAGAGAGAGAGAGAGAGAGGAGGGAGAGAGAGAGAAAGAGAGAGGAGGGAAAGAGAGAGAGAATAAATGAATAACTGAACAGTAAGGTCCTCTCAGTATTCCAGATGGAAGGTCAGTGTAGTTACCTGGAGGAAATGGATGTGGTCCTCTGTGTGTGAAAGCTGCCCCAGCTCAGCGTCTCTCCTCCTCAGCTCAGCGATCTCCTGCTTCAGGACTCCCTCAGCCTGACTCACTGCTGCCTCAATACTCACTGTGAGAGACTCCACAGCCTGTTGGATCTCCTTCAGCTCCTTCTCTCTCTCCTGGAGTCCCTGCTGGACCTTCTGCTGACTCATCCCCAGCTGCCTCTGTGGACAAATAGTGAGATAAATGCCAGATTATATTATATATACAGTATATATATACTGACATTCAGCATTGGTGCACTGCACATCACCAATTATGCCTAAAAGAATTGCAGATGAAAAAACCTAACAATAATTTAACTTTTGTGATTAATACTCATTTAAATATATCAGGGAATTTGTAACTCATATGGAATACATGTACTGTACATTAAGGCAATGTTTTACTTCATTTTTCATCAACTTTTTTGTTGTTGCAGAATTTAGAGATCACAGTAAAATGATCTGATCATAAAATCCTGGTCAAATGATTATTTCAATCATTAACTCACTTTAGTGACATGGACTTTCAGCTCCACGCCAGCCCAATAAAGGATGAATTTGTTTGAAAAAAAACATGTAAATAGTGGTGGATTTTCTATGTTAGTGTATGTGTTCACAACTGTATATGAATATAACTTTTCTACAGCCATTGGGAGCTTCTAAAATCACAATCTCTCCTCTCTTTCATTTCTAACATGAAGTTTCTCTCCTTTCTGTCAATCATTCATCATTCATCAGCTGCGTGTGGGAAGACACAGTCAGTTCTACCTTGATCAAACGAGTAGCTCTGGTTCTTACCTGTTTCTCAGGCCTTTCTGCTGCAGCTGAGACTGTATCATGGCCTTTGTGTTCATCCATGGTACACAGGTAACAGATACACTGCTGATCAGTACGGCAGAACACCTCCAGCAGTTTGTCATGATGGGAGCAGATCTTCTCCTGCAGCTGTGTGGAGGCTTCGACCAGCTTGTGCTTCTTAAAGGCAGGAGATTCATAGTGAGGCTGGAGGTGAGTCTCACAGTAAGAGGCCATGCACACCACACAGGACTTGAGAGCTTTCTGCTTTCTCCCAGTGCAGACATCACACGCCACATCTCCAGGTCCAGCATAACAGTGAGCAGGGGCAGCAGCTTGGAGTCCTGTCTTCTTCAGTTTCTCCACCAATTCAGCCAACATGGTGTTTTTCCTCAGAACAGGCCTTGGAGTAAAGCTTTCCTTGCACATGGGGCAACTGTAGACCCCCTTCTGATCATCCTGATCCCAGCAGCCCTTAATACAGCCCATACAGTAGCTGTGCCCACAGTTAATAGCCACCGGATCCTTCAGTAGATCCAGACAGATCGGACAACTGAAGGAGTCCATGCCCTCTGCCATTTTTGCTGCAAACACTACCAGACAGGACAGAGTATCAGTGATATGTTTCGTTTCTCTAGAAGTGTTTAGTGCTCTGTGGGCAGGGCGGGGACACTTCCTGGTTCTGTGGCCCTGTAGCTGTAGAGGGAGTGGAGTTGGACAGAGACCAAGAACAGTGTTGACGTATTATATTGAAATACTCCTTCAACTTCCTTCTGCAGCCACCAGGGTTCCCCTAGTGATCCCCCAAAGGATACAACTATGTACTTCCTCAAAGATTGTGTTAAGCTATGATATTATGAAGTACCCTAGGACTACGGGCCTGTAAGGTACCAGTCACCTAATTATGGCCTGATAGGCTACTATGCTATGATGATAATATACACTAAGCGTAAATACGAAAATGCATTGTGGATTAACCTTCCCCAGTTAATGACCATGTTGTATAGTTTCTGCCAAGCATTTCACTACTTATAATGTGCTTGCACTATATTCTGCAAGCCTAGCATAGTATGCCACCCCCATCTGACTGAAAAGTAAAGCGTTCATGAGAAGATGAGTTTTAAAGTGCTATATTAGCATTAGCCTTAGCTTTTAGCCAAAAAGGCAGTTTTTTTTATATCTGGAAATGCTTCAAATCAACATGGTAACACATTGTAGTGCCAAGATGCATTGTTAATCAGACATGTGAGGTATATGTTTTCAATATATTTATAGAGTATGTTAAGTGATATGAACCAGAGTAAAGTTGTCTGTGTAGGCTATTTGTGAACGATATATAATGTTAAGCTGAATGGAATCAATATACAGCATAGAGGCAACGACAAGGTTAGTGAATGAGTGAAGCAACGTCAAATAAAGAGTCACTAGAAAGGGGTAAATGTGCTTTTAGTAAGGAAAATGTAGTGATGAACATGGGCAGGGAATAAAGCAGCGAGAGAAAAATCAACAAGGAGCATTCGAGAAAGTAAATGTTTCCAATATATCAAGAGCAAAGGTAAGTGGTATGAAGTATGAAGTAAACACACAGAGTAAAAAGCAAATACATAGTTGCAATTAAAGCTGTAGTTTGAATGGCTATGTACATGGATGTGTTAGGAGTAGTACAGGAAGGGAATTTGTGAACAACGTTATTACTGGGAATGGCACCTGCCGCCATGTGGTGGCAGAGGTGCGGTCACAGCTATCCTAGGGCTCCAAGTTTGTATGCTACTGGCGTCTCTAGTAAACTCAGGAGATGATCTATACCGTCCTCCTTTATACAAAAACGCTACTCTGAGCTATGTGACTGATCCTCCTTGCCAACAAGCTTGCTACACTAACAAACATTTTGGATACGGGCGCCAAGCTATCCTCATATCCTTTATTTATCCAAGCATTTACGGTAGAACAAACAAACGTACGGGATCGAAGCTCCAGCGAGCCGATATGCTGGTCGCAGTAATCTGCTTGCTACTTTCCGGAGACATTCACCCATGTGCCGGCCCGGATAACAATGGACAGTGTCACTCACCTACGACTGGAGATGGAACGGCGTTTCATGGGACTAACATTATGTCCAGGAGCAACAACGTTTTCCCTATAGCGCCGAACCCAAACCTACTCTAAATGTCTGTTCGGGCAACAAAACATGTGTAGCTGTAAGGGATGTCAACAAATCAACCAGGAAGTTGATCAACCCGGCTATCGCGATAGGTAGTTTGGGACCCCAAGGTAAAACCAAAGGGGTTGTTATAGGTGGTGGGCCGAACGCGTTTTTTGTGAAGTTTATCGATTTCCATCTATAGAGTACACAATGTTTAACATATGATATTAAGTAATTCTACTAAGTCTAATAAAAGTTGTTGTCATCTCTAGTTATGTCGGAGATTTTCACAAACTTATTTTTTAATCGTCTGTCTGCTCAGGGACATCGCTGGTCGCTCTAGTTGATAAACCAATCAGAATTCGAGTACGGCTTCATTAGGACCCCGAAATGTAAACACTGGCTGTTAACCCTAGCAACTGACTGGATGTTAACCCTAGCAACCGCGGGGAAATAACGAGATGTGATGAATTATGGAGTGTTGTATGCATTTAACAAACCGAACGGACAATATTATAGCATTTTCAGATGCAAGTTGGACCAAATGTGTACATTGTTCTCTACAGTGGGTGAATCTTCACACTGCAGAAAGCCAAATTGCAGAAAGGGCTGTAAAATATATATAACCTAGTAGTAGACAGATGTGGCAGCTAATATGAATGAATGAATGGTCTTTATTGTCATTAATATAGTACAGGTACCATACAACGAAATTTGGGAGGGGGGGCTCCCCTGGTGCTAGGAAAACAAATACTAAAAACAAGAAGGGAAAAGAGCTGGTTTACATAAATAAAGGCTATATACACTATCCACTATACTATACTATACAAATAAAACACTGTGCTGTACTCTATGCTATGCTATAAATATCCTAACATTTCCTATCTCTGAACCTTATGTACCAGAGGGTTGTCATATTGCACATAGTATTATTGCACATTCATTTAAAGTGTCGCAGTTTGCAGGTTTGAAATGTTCACAGTTGTGTTTCAGTATTGCACTTGATTACAATCTTGTAGCTGCCATCAAATTGTCTAGATTGTCCAGGGCCTAGAGCCTAGGTCTTTGCTGTGTTCAGGGCCTGAATGGCCCTAGGGTAGAAGCTGAGCTTCAGTCTATTTGTCCTTGCGGACATGGTCCTGAACCGCCTGCCCGAGGCGGCAAAAAAAATCCGGTTCGACTTAAAAAAATTAAATAAAAAAGCCAAGGGTGAGGATAGTGGATGCACATGTGAAAACAAAGCTTAGGGTGAAGATAGTAGGGACACAAACAAAACAAAAAAGCCTAGGGTGAGGATAGTACTAGGGGCACATGTGAGTCGATGTATGTTCTATTAGTCTGTGGAGACGAGATAGAATGGATTTAACATCTCTCTATGACCTGGGGTCACAAGGGTGCAGAATAACCAGTGACATCTGAGCTCCTGGGCCTCAGGTATATGTGAATGTGAATGGTCTTTATTGTCATTGATATAGTACAGGTACCAAACAACGAAATTTGGGAGGTATGTGTGTGTGTGTGTGTGTGTGTGTGTGTGTGTGTGTGTGTGTGCGTACGGAGGTGACCTCCTCTTTAGAGATGTGGGGGTTCAGGCTGTGTGTGTGTGTGTGTGTGTGTGTGTGAGTGTATGTGTGAGTGTATGTGTGAGTGTGTGTGTGTGAGTGTGTGTGTGTGAGTGTGTGTGTGAGTGTATGTGTGAGTGTGTGTGTGTGTATGTGAGAGTGTGTACGTACAGCAGTGACCTCCTCTTTAGAGATGTGGGGGTTCAGGCTCCTCATGAACAGAGAGGTGGTCAGGTGCAGGGCCCTGTGTGTGTATGTACCCGTGTGAGTGTGAGTGGCTTGTCTTGATGTGGGAGTGGCTTAGACAGTTAAGGGGAGGGGCTTAGACAGTTAGGGGGAGTGGCTTGTATCAAAGTGGGTGGAGCTTGTGTCAAAGTGGGAGTGGCTTAGACAGTTAAGGGGCGTGGCCAGACAGTTTAATTAATTAATTAATTAATTAATTAAAAGTGGAAGTGGCTTGGATCAAAGTGGGCGTGGCCTGTATAAAAGTGGGAGTGGCTTGTATCAAAGTGGGAGCTTGTGTCCAAGTGGGAGTGGCTTAGACAGTTAAGGGGCGTGGCCAGACAGTTTAATTCATTAATTAAAAGCAGGAAGTGGCTTTATCAAAGTGGGCGTGGCCTGTATCAAAGTGGGAGTGGCTTGTATCAAAGTGGGCGGAGCTTGTGTCAAAGTGGGAGTGGCTTAGACAGTTAAGGGGCGTGGCCAGACAGTTTAATTCATTAATTAAAAGCAGGAAGTGGCTTTATCAAAGTGGGCGTGGCCTGTATCAAAGTGGGAGTGGCTTGTATCAAAGTGGGAGGAGCTTGTCTCCAAGTGGGAGTGGCTTAGACAGTTAAGGGGCGTGGCCAGACAGTTTAATTCATTAATTAAAAGCAGAAAGTGGCTTTATCAAAGTGGGCGTGGCCTGTATCAAAGTGGGAGTGGCTTGTATCAAAGTGGGCGGAGCTTGTGTCAAAGTGGGAGTGGCTTAGACAGTTAAGGGGCGTGGCCAGACAGTTTAATTCATTAATTAAAAGCAGGAAGTGGCTTTATCAAAGTGGGCGTGGCCTGTATCAAAGTGGGAGTGGCTTGTATCAAAGTGGGAGGAGCTTGTGTCCAAGTGGGAGTGGTTTAGACAGTTAAGGGGCGTGGCCAGACAGTTTAATTCATTAATTAAAAGCAGGAAGTGGCTTTATCAAAGTGGGCGTGGCCTGTATCAAAGTGGGAGTGGCTTGTATCAAAGTGGGCGGAGCTTGTGTCAAAGTGGGAGTGGCTTAGACAGTTAAGGGGCGTGGCTTGTATCAAAGTGGGAGGAGCTTGTGTCCAAGTGGGAGTGGCTTAGACAGTTAAGGGGCGTGGCTTGTATCAAAGTGGGAGGAGCTTGTGTCCAAGTGGGAGTGGCTTAGACAGTTAAGGGGCGTGGCCAGACCGTTTAATTCATTCATTAATGAAAAGCAGGAAGTGGCTTGTATCAAAGTGGGCGTGGCCTGTATAAAAGTGGGAGGGGCTTGTATCAAAGTGGGTGGAGCTTGTGTCCAAGTGGGAGTGGCTTAGACAGTTAAGGGGCGTGGCCAGACAGTTTAATTCATTAATTAAAAGCAGGAAGTGGCTTTATCAAAGTGGGCGTGGCCTGTATCAAAGTGGGAGTGGCTTGTATCAAAGTGGGCGGAGCTTGTGTCAAAGTGGGAGTGGCTTAGACAGTTAAGGGGCGTGGCCAGACAGTTTAATTAATTAATTAAAAGCAGGAAGTGGCTTTATCAAAGTGGGCGTGGCCTGTATCAAAGTGGGAGTGGCTTGTATCAAAGTGGGAGGAGCTTGTGTCCAAGTGGGAGTGGCTTAGACAGTTAAGGGGCGTGGCCAGACAGTTTAATTCATTAATTAAAAGCAGGAAGTGGCTTTATCAAAGTGGGCGTGGCCTGTATCAAAGTGGGAGTGGCTTGTATCAAAGTGGGAGGAGCTTGTGTCCACTCCTATGCTGTACATGTCTGACTGAGACCAACACAGAGACAACGCATAATTACATTTCCATTTAATTTAAGATTTGTGCATAAGACTAACACACTCGTAACTCACACTTGACAGTTACACACTTGTAACTCCTTGTGCCTAAAATGGTGACGTGGTCCAAATTTACTAAAACATTTATTAAAAAAAGAGGAAAGCACTTATACAAGGGTGTTCACCATTGTCTGCATATTACAAACATTACCATTGTAATTACATGGAATCTGAGATTACTTACCAGGCTTTGAATCATAATGGGAGCACTCCAGTTGCTCAGGTGCAGCATACACAAATGTCCCCACTCCTGTTGTGTGTGAAGAATCTGTAAAATAGTCTGTTGGTCACAAAGAGTCAGGAATCCGTCCAGGATCAGATACTTTCCAATTGTGTGGCTGCTTTGGCAATATTTATGTTTGTGATTCATGTCAATAAAGCTTACTGAACTTCATTGAAATTGAGTTGAACAAACCTATAGCGCCATCTACCGGTACATTGCCAGATTTATTTGTACACGTCCGTTTTTGGAAACGTTGTGCGCATCTTTGAACTTTTGTTTGTGAAAGTATACAATGTAGCATTTCTTAACTGTATCAATTATACTGAAAGGGGGGGGGGGGGGAATACAAAAAAGAAAGGAAATCTGGTCTCACCACTGTTATGTGAAGTGGAGGGGGGCGTCTCATTATGATCCAATATAAATAATATCCTTGCAAGCCAGCCCAAAGTCTCCAATCCTCACATGGCAGTCATGTCCATGCAGGAAAATATTCCTGGGCTGTGAAAAAAAATGTCAACATGATTGATTAGAATTAAATTACATCGTGAATAATTAAGTCATTTTGATTTTGATAGATTTGATCGTTACCGGAGGTCATAAGGCGCAAAGGTTCCAAAACGTAACCTAGGCTACATTCTTCTAAAATGCTGAATTATATTTTCCTATTTCAAATGTAAACTAGGTAGCTTAACGTTTTCAATGGGTAACAACACGAACAAACAAGGCCTTAGCCTTAGAGAATTTGATCACGTCCACGTGTTACTCTACGATGCAATAGTGAGGGGAGAGGTGTCGAATATAATGAAGCTTTTAAAGTCTCACCCCGTCAACAACACTCTACGTCTACAACACGTAAGTGTTTCAACGTTTTTTTATTCTTCTTTCCCTAGAATGTGTCTACACACAGGCCCCAGGGCATGATAATCCACCAATTATGCATTATCAAGATTTCAGGTATGATAGGTGCGATATTTCAGGGTGAGATGTGTGGTTGTAACATTCATTGTAGTGGGATCAGAAAACGTGAACATAGTGGAGATGTCTCCATGTATAACTCTAGAAAGCGGACAGTTTTACAGGCAGCGTTTAGTGACGTTGAAAACCAGAACATCTACATTTGAACACCAGGGTTGACTTTGAGAAGTCAGAATATACACCGTATGGCACACTTAGTTGGGGTTAAATAACATGACAAGAACAGAAGATCACACATGTTTGTGTATTTCGAGGGGACACTGTGACTATGGAAACTAGCTGCGTGATCGGCACGTCTTCAGATGATGTCGATTTGTGTAACGCAATATTACAAGAACATTTAGAGATTATTCATACTACGATCTCAAAAAAACGCGGGGGGCAACTCGATCATCAATATACGAGAAAACACTGCACAACGGTTGAAATTCATCGATTCAAAGGTAGGCTACCTACCGGTAACCTTCAAAAATGTTGTACAGTAGTCTACAATACATTCATTGACAGACTAAACTGTTACACACTTTTATCGCTATTTATGTGTTGCAGTTGCGGCACATCAACCAACCCAAATTCAAAAAAAAAAAAAAAAAAAAAAGCTAATTATGAATCCATAATTGATAATAATAAATAAACACACACACATAAACACACAAATTCCCAAATGTCGTTGTTTGGTACCTGTACTATAGCAATGACAATAAAGACCATTCATTAATATCCTCCAAAAGGAGCGATAGGCGTAAACACAAACAAAATTAATTAATTCATTCATTCATTCATTCACATTGGCCATATAGTATTCAATATGTACCCCTATATGTCAGATTAGGGTTACTGTCCATTGAGCAAGAGCATTCTTACACTTACACCTTTTCTCAAGTTCCAACTGGTTGTGTGACCCTCAGGGCCTGGCTATCCTCCCTCTACATCTGGCTGCAGCACACAGGAGGGTTCAGAGCGTTGAGAGCCTCTTGTCTGCAGGAGCAGACCCGGAACTACGGTATTTACTTTAGCTCTATTGCATATGACCTGGATTAATTAATTTTACTCTCTCACTATTCTCCTTTTGGCACACAGGTCATGCAAGTGGTTCATTATGCAGTATGGTGTGGGTGGTATGGTGCCCACAGGGAATGAGTTCACTTCAGAATCGGATCACATTAGTGCAGATTAAGGAAAAGAGAAAGAATGCTATCTTGGACAATTGAGATGCACCTTAAGACTGCTGCAATGTGGCAATTTCAAATGTTCTCTTGCCTACCTACTTACGTCCAGTTTTCATAACTTCCACCTATTGTTAAAAACAAAACAAACCAAAAACTGTAAAACTTCTGTATACTTAATATTCATTAACACTCAATAAAGCGTGCACTATTCTCTCACCGCCCCACAGGGACCAGCGTGGCCGCAACACTCTGCACCTGGTGCTCACCCACTGGCTTTATGGCCTGTCATCCTGGCCCAAGCCACCCTCCAAGTTCCAACGGACAATGGCCACTATGCAGCAGCGGGCCGAGGCCTGCTTAACAGTGCTCTGTAACCATGGGGTGGACATCAACGCTGTGGTGATTAATTTGATTTGACCATTTAAAAATACTTACACAATGATTTCCATCACTACCTTTGGTATGCATCATTTGTTTTTATATAAAATACAAAAAAACAATGATAAACACACAATGTGGCCCAAAGGTTGAAAACGACAGACGCGAGACCGCGCTCCACCTGGCTGTGCAGTACGGAGCTCTCCCGGCGGTTAGCTTACTGGCTAGCCATGGTGCCATGATCAACACTATTGATCGCTCTGGGATGTCACCCCTGCATATGGCTGCCGGGATGCTCAACGCGGAGATAACAGCTAGGCTGCTAAAGCTAGGCGCTGACGTCAACAAGGTTAGTGTTCTTTCATTTTCTTTTTGGTGGTTCAAATCAAATCCTGACCACACAAGTGAATGATACTATCTAGGCGTAGGTCAAGCTGTGTTGAATTATGGCCTAAAAAGTATATCAAGAAGGTTATACGCACTTTACATAAAGTTTGATCTGATTTGAAGGTGGTGTATCAGTCCGGGAACAGCCCTCTGCATAGGGCAGCTCTGGGCGCAGCCACCAAGCCTGGTCCGACACCGGACAAGCATCTGAGGTGTATTACTGTGCTGCTAGACCATGGGGCTAATCCTGACCTGGTGAATAAGGCAGGTCGGACGCCCCTTCACGAGGCCTTCAGAATAGTCAAGGAAGGCGTGGTGGACCTGCTCCTGAAATATGGATGTGACATCAACAAATTGACAACCTCAGGGGAGAACTGCCTGTTTCTGTTCCTGAATTACAAGCCTAATGTAAGGCACACCGCTCTGTTGGGTAAGCTCCTCACTCTGACCTACCCTCTGACCATCACAAACAAAGATGGCCTCTTCCCCAGCACTTTAATGCTACCAGAGTACTTCGACCAGAGGGACCAGCTACTGAGCCTGACCAAGCAGCCAAAGAGCCTTATGGACATCTGCAAGATTCATATCCACCAGCAGTATGGGAGGAGCCATAGGGAGGGTCTGAAGCAGATTCTGCCTGAAAAGGTGTATGACTTTGTCTTCAACTTCTGGGAAAACCCAACTGATGTCAAATTCTTTAGAGAGGGTGATGCATACGAATAAATGTTCAGGTGGCACGGCTATACACATTTCCGAGGCTTTTAAATAGATTCCACTTCGGAGCACTTCATGAACTTTCAGAGAAGTGTATATATGTTTAGATATCGTACATCTGTCATATACAATAAACTACCTCATTGCAAAAATATACCTTTAGATCTCTGTGCATTATGCCTCTTGAGTGAATGTATTCCACTCCTTCAAGTATTTTCCGAAGAATGCTGAGTGTTTCTTCTGTGTCCACAGATCTGTAAGGATCTGAAAATCCAAACCCCAAAACATGAATGAAAAAATAGTGCATTATGCAAATGTTACGACAGACATAATATGAAAGCAAATACAAGGGAAACACCGGTAGGGATGTATGTGATTGAGTGATGGATTGTATCTTACTCTTTGAGCTGGGTTCCTCCCTGGGTCTGGCACTCCTCCAGTCTTTGAGTGAGCGTTCACACAACTGCATTTGAATATACAGCATCAGGTGGAACTGCACCTGAGGCAGCAACAGAAGTATCTGTTAACAACACTTCTACAAACAAATGCACAATTGTATCGAATAAAGACGAAACTCCAATAGTTTATGGTAAAGAATAAACGGCTTACAGTAAAGAATAACATATTAGATTGTAGAATTTGAAATGCCCTCTTAACATAGGAAACAAAATGATTGTTTGTCCTTATGTTATTCAAATGAACATACATACCCCCCACCCACAATTTGACATGTTGAAACTGCAGTGCCTCATTGTATGGAGGATTAAAGCTGGGTTTGTGCTAAAACAACAAAAGCTCCATTATACCCTACCTCCTTAGAGAGGTGTTTTTCAGTCCACTGCTCACTTCCTGTGTCAACGTAGGAGTTATTGTTATTGTTACGGTTGGATTCTGAAACTTGAAACCTTAAAAAAAAAAGTTAGTGGCACACATATCCAAACATTAAATGTAGTGATTAACATGGGCAGGAAATAAAGCAGCAAGAGAAGGAAAAAAACAACAAGGAGCATTCGAGAAAGTAAAATGTAATCAACAAATCAAGAGCAAAGGAAAGTAAACACACAGCCTAAAGACCTCGCCGCAGGCCAACCTCACTGCTTCCACCCTAAACACTAAATACCTCACTGCTTCCACCCTAAACACTAAATACCTCACTGCTTCCACCCTAAACACTAAATACCTCACTGCTTCCACCCTAAACACTAAATACCTCACTGCTTCCACCCTAAACACTAAATACCTCACTGCTTCCACCCTAAACACTAAATACCTCACTGCTTCCACCCTAAACACTAAATACCTCACTGCTTCCACCCTAAACACTAAATAGGTCCTTCCTAGGTTGGGGTAGTAAGGATTCTGAAACTTGAAACTTGACTCTGCAGTTATAGGGATATGCCAGTAGATGTCAGTGTTACACAGTGAGTTTCCCTCGCTATGGAAGGGCATCAACAGCGTCATGAGAGCAGGCCTACTCATGCATGTGGATCTGTGCGTTAGGGCCAGGGGTCTTTAGGGCCAGGGTCTGTGCGTTAGGGCCAGGGGTCTTTAGGGTTAAGGTGTCTGTCTGGTAAAGGGGACAAGCTTAGTCAGGCCTATTGGCTTATACAAGTATACTGTATTTATGTACATCTTGATGTGGTTCGAGCAGCTCTGTCAATTTGTTTGCAAACCATTGCACATGTGATCAAGATGTTTGTATTTATGGGAAAAAACAAACAAAATATGAAGCAATGGAATTTCCTTTTGTTTGTTATTTTGTTAATTAATTCAATTTTTGAAATGTTTCTTAACATAAGTGGAGTGAGCAGCTGTGCGGTATGACGCAAATGGTTCCATTTGTGTCCCAATCGGTATCTGCTTAGAATTATTCTCCCTATATTATGGCATCATGAAAGTTTAAAATGAAAATACAAAAATCACAATATTGTCACAACAAAATCATTGAGAAACCTCAATGTATGTAATCAATTCAATGTAATCTAGCCTTGACAAAGTGGCAAATTGGCCTTGGATTCCTATATGCCCCTTCAACCATGCTCAAGTGGGGGCGTTTCGTTTTATTACCTACAAAATAGGGCGCTTAGGTGGCGTAGCGTGTGTTGACCACGTGTTGACCACGTAACCGCAGGGTTCCCGGTTCGATTCCAGCCACGGACATATCGTGCATGTCATCCCTTCTCTCTCTCTTACCCATCCTTCCTGTCAAATCTCTACTGTCTCTATCACAATTTTTAAATAATAATATGAGTGGGACTGCCACAAAATAACTTACAAAAAAAAAGAAAAACTACTAAATAACAACATCAAAGTAAACGGTTAACAAAACATCATACTATGCATGCATTAAAAATAAAAGCTCCTGATGTGCAGAGGCAAATATGTATTTGGTATTTTACATTATGGCCAAGTGGTGTAACAAACGCCACTCAATTCATGTATTCTAAAAAGAACCATGAAACAACATCCTTACTTGACTCTTAATAATGTGCTTTTAGCTTGAGACATTGCAACTGCCAAGACCAAAGTTAACGTGTGTTTTTTTGTGTGTAAATGACTACAATCATGTTCAATTCGATAATTATCCAAAACTCCATAAAGTCAATGGTGTTTTTCTGCTTCATCTCTTTTGTGAGTCGTAAACGAGGATCATGTGGGTTCACTCTGGGTTGAAATCAGTCACAGTCTGGAATGACGTAACTCAAGTCGACATGGACGAAAGGCTTGAGGAAACCATTCATTCCGCCAAACACTGACTTTTTGCCAATTAAACAGTAACAAGGTCAAAATTGTATTGATTGTAAGTCGCTTTGGAATAAGGCGTCTGCTAAATGCCAAAAAATGTAAATGTAAATGTAAAATTATCTGAAGATGAAATGCTGTTTGCATTTTATTGAGGATGCAGATTATTGTATTACTTGCTTGTGCTTGTGTTGTGCTATTTCAATAACTGAAAGCCTATGTATCTATTCGATCAAGTCGATCGTACGCTGTTGTCTTCCTCTAAAATTCGTAATAGAAAGTAATACAAGTAGCACATGTATCCAGTTGTGTGTAGGCTACCAGTTAAATAGTAATGCTACATTTTAACCAAAAAATGTAATCATGTTTACCAAATGTTAAAAACATATTTTTGCACTCTATACAGTGTGTGTGTGTGTGTGTGTGTGTGTGTGTGTGTGTGTGTGTGTGTGTGTGTGTGTGTGTGTGTGTGTGCGTGTGTGTGTGTGTGGGGGGGGTAGGGGGTGGAGGGGTCTGTCTATATTCCGTCACTGGGGTCTCACAGCAGGCACATCTGGCTTGTGTGATGGCTGCTACTTCACGGTGCTTCAGACTGATTCATGGGCCTAGTACTCAGCCTCAGCTGGTATTCCACTTCGACCATTTTACATCACATAACTCCCCAAACTTTGCTCTCGCCTCTCTTCACCCACATACTGCCAATAACCTTTATATTTATCTCTCATAAATACCTCGCGGCCTTGCTCTCCCCCTCTCCTTCTTCCTAGAATTCTCCAAACCCCACTCTACAAAATCTCTCTCTCTGGTGTGTATCATTGAACAATCACAATCTCTCAAACCTCAACCTTTCTCAACAGATGTACTGTATTTCTGTAACATCTCTACTTTCATTAATACCTGTCTCCTTTCTTCTGTCTCCTGTGTCACCGTTGTTCACTACTTTTCTCTCTTAACTAGATAAGATCATTTAAAGATCATTTTACCCCAGCCTCAGGTTGTTGTCATATTGTTGTATGTATGTATTGCTGTTGTCAGCATTGTTATGCTTTGACGATATTGCCTCTGGCAAGCTTTGATTGATTGTGTCTTGTAAGCAATACTATTACACAATATACTCCATAAAACACTCACACCACCTCACCTGTCAATCATCTTAAGAACAGGAGAAAATTCATCAGAACTTTAGCAGATGAATATCTGATCAATGTAATACAGTTAAATGTAATGCAATAACAATGTTATGTCATCATCATACTTGTATAAAGACCACACCCTCAACAAGATTTGTTCAATCAAGTATCACACATTAATCATGAGACAAGGCCACAAGTTAATAAGGCCAACAACAAAGTAATACAAACCATAACTGTTTTTGTATTTGTGGAATGTACATGATAACTTGTTGTGTTTGGTGAGCCCTCACTGAGATCACACGTTTTCCCCAGACGTTGTTTTGCTCACGGTGCCTCGTCATCACGTTCATTTCATCGCTCCGAACAAAGACTTGTGCTCCGTCGGCCCCAGTGGCCTTGCCACCCATGCTACGAAACATCAATGCCCATACCACGAGAGCAGCGGGGGACATGTGATTGGCCTGGAGCAAACTCTCACCAAATCAGTGCCAGTACGGCTTCGGGCGGTTGACATCTTGTTTTTTCTTGTAGTCATGTTACTCTTTGTTTTGGTATTTTCTTCGTTTCATACCCCTAATACCTCATCCCTCTCTTCATCTTCACAAGACCCTCCTTCCCCTTCATGTGCGTCAGTGTCCATTCCACTTATTTCCCCCCCTCAAAACACACATGTGGTAGCCTAGGGCGGTCCGGTGTTCCAGCACTGCGGCGTACAGTGCACACACACATGCCCATGTCAGCATGCTCTGCTTCTCTTCCTTACTTTCCTGTCACTGTCTCTATCCATAAAACATATGTATATACACACACACACACACGCACACACACACACACACATACACATACGAAACGTAAACACAAGCTTATTTATAGGATACAAATGCACACACAAGCACATCCAGGATCCACACGCACGATTTACAAACTACATGTTCACATATCTACAAACACATGTATACACGTACATGCGCACACACACACACACACACACACACATACACATACGAAACGTAAACACAAGCTTATTTATAGGACACAAATGCACACACAAGCACATCCAGGATCCACACACACATGTACGAACTACATGTTCACATATCTACAAACACATACACGTACATGCGCACACACACACACACACACACACACACACACACACATACGCAACCCCCTCTGCATCGTATTGATATTCAAGCCTGGCTCCGTCACTGTCAAAACATCTCTGCCTGCCTGCGTTCCCGGAGCCAAACACACTGCCTCTTCAAAGCGACCCAGTCAGCCCAGCTGTAGAAGGCAGAATCAGATAACACATACTACATACAGTACCACAGATCCGATGTGCCGGGATAACATCCACAACATCCAGGGCTTGGGTTATATTATTCCTTTTCAAAAACATGTGACAGGAGGGTATCTATCTGTCTTACTGTTTTTCTCTTTCTCTCTCTCTCTCTCTCTCTCTCTCTCGCGCGCGCTTTTTTTTTTTCTTCCGAGGTTCAGGGGTTAAGTTGTCCTCAGCATGTGTGAGTGGCCGGGACAACCCCACTTGAGGCCTAGTGATGAGAGAGTGTCTGCCTGGTGGGGGGGGTCGGAGGTTAAGTGCCTGGACACAGGGGGGGGGGTTGGCTGAGGCATAACCAACGAAAACACATTCACAGCTTTACTTCGTACACTTACAGAAATACGCACAGAAAACAGAAATATGTACAGACCTCAGTTATGAACCCACACAGTTATAGTGCCTTTCCAGAAACACGGATACACACACACCAAAAGGTACGAGTACATACATACATATCACTGCACCCTCCTGAGTCAGAGTGACAGGGGCAGCTGCCGGCGTGATCTCAGGGTCATGTTAGCTCACTAGAACAGTCAAAAGAAATTCTTCAAAAGAGTAAGAGGGGGACCCAAGGGGAGTCCCAGGTTGATGGAGGCTTGTGTAGAGGTAGGTGCTTCAAAACATGGACCCCCCTGGTCCATTTAGCTTCAGTGATGACTGACCAATTGAAACAAGCATAGGCGTATTTTGTTACGGTACATGTGGGAATACGGTACATGTGGGAAAACTAGGGTTAGGGTTAGGTGCTAGGGTGCTACGGTTAGGGTTAGGGGTAGATGTAGGGTTAGGGTTAGGGTTAGACATGCCAGCATGTACCAAGTCGAGGTAGCACCTAACCCTAACCCTAGTTTTCCCACATGTACCGTTATCCCACATGTACCGTAACATATTCACTACATACAGTGAATCTTTAATCTTCATTATCCCATTCCTTTCACCCCTTGTCCATTACTGTAAATTCCATGACATAGTTGTCTTAAAGTAGAGCCTGGAGAGTAGTAACAGAAATAAACAGTTTTTCCAATTGAAGAGGAGAGTTCTCTTTTCTGTGGCTGCAGCTTTGCTTTGGGAATTTCACAACGACAGCGATTTGTCTTCGTCTGTATAATGGCGCTGCGTGATTAGGAAAGCAAACATGGTCTTCACATGGTTATACTGTACATATCTGTTCATGAGAGAGTGTGTAGGTGGTGTATCAGCAGTGTGTGTGTGTGTGTGTGTGCGTGTGTGTGCGTGTGCGTGTGTGTGTGTGTGTGTGTGTGTGTGTGTGAGTGCGTGTGTGTGTGTGTATGCGCGTGCATGTGTGTGTGCGTGTGTATATGTCTGATATTTTGGACATCTGCTGTGTGTGCGGGCGTGTACGCTCGTAGCCTTATATTGACCCAATTATTTAGGGTTAGCAAATAAAATAGACATGGGCATGATTGATCCCAAGTGAGCTGGCGTTGTTGTTGACTTAAACTGTGTTTATGAAGCATGTGGGCCAACATGGGCACGGCACCCCTCCCAGGAGGGTGAAGAGACTCCATTAATCAGACGAGTGTTTTAATTAGGACTAATACCCTCAGGGCGCTACTCTCTCTTTCTCTCTCTCTCTCTAACACACACACACACACACATACACACAGGGGCTCTGTGTGTATGACCAGGGCCAGAAAGGGGGGGGTAGAAGAAATGGGTGGGAGCGTTAAGTTGGGAGGTTACTGTTTGTCCAAACGCTCTGAGGGTTATTCTCCTCATTTTCAGAATTTGGGAAACAAAAGTGAGTTTGTTACAGTAGCAGCAAGAGCCAGAGGGAATTAATAATAGACCATGCAGATGTTTGAGTGTGTCTAACCATGTAGGAGAAAGGCTGTTGTGTCCCAGTCAAATTCAATGTCTGGAATCCCTCTTTGACTGTTCTATTTTTAAGAGTCTTTGGGTTTAAGTCTGTTTTTGGAAAAGTATATATTTGTCTCCCTATTATTTTGTATTGTATTGAATATTCAATAGAATATTCTCAATATTCTATTGAGATGAGTGACAGAAAATGACAACAAGTTAATGACAGAAACAGTATTCTCAATTCTCTGAAGTGTATTTTTTAATTATTATTATTATTATTATTATTATTATAAATAGTAATAATACTGTGCTTGTACACACAATATTTCGTCATATCATTCTGTCAAATAATAAAAAAAATATATTTAAAACAATGACTTTTTTTTTTTTTAACAAAATCCTTCAATTTTCTTTTCCATTCAGGACTCATTGCGACACTTGAACAATTATTTGAGACATACATTTTAGTGTACACTGTATACCCATAATGTTGATAACATGTTGGATAACATGGCTCAAATGTTGCAGAAGGGTTCAGAATGTTGCAGAATAGTTTACATACATTTGGGGGAATAAATAGGCCCATGATGCATCAGTATATTGATATGTTTTCAGTTTTTGCAACAAGACAAGCAAAAAGACAAGCAAAAAAAATATTACAAAAAGGAAACAATTTGGCTTTGTAATTCTTCTTTTTTAACTTTCCCCCCCCTGAATCAATCTGCTCCACATGGGTTTGAAATGACATCAATGGGTCACAATGTGCTTCCCACCTATCCCTGACATTGTGCTCTCATAGCGGTATTCATTCTGTTTATTCTTTGTTTCTTTGTTCTTGCCCACTAAGGCCTACGAAGGCACATTCTCAGACAAAGATTCAAACACAAAAGTAAAAAAAGTTCTTAAAACATAAGTGAGATCTCAATAGAATGTTCTGAACATTCTGGAGAGAACAGCTGTAGTGTACATTTGCAGGTCTGTGTCTAGTCTCAAAGCTGAGTCCGTTTTTTTTTTTCCTTGTTAGTTTGTTTTATTTGCTTCTCAGCCTATGGGTGGAATGCTGTGTTCCTTTCACTCTGTGTGTGGGAAGGAATGTAGAAAGATGTTTTATAATGTCCAATAAAACCCAACAAAACCTGGTTTTATTTTCTCTCCATTTTTAAATAAATGGATTGGAATCTCTTTTAATTTGGCCCACTGTCATGTAAACTGTCTTTCAACAGCTCAAAGTAGTCGATAACTACATGGTTTGGTAGTGCTTTTTCACAGGAACCAACATGCAGATTTTTACCCCGGGAAAAAGGCTGACCGGCCCCTGGGCTATGCCGTGAGTCGTGGCGAAGTACTCAAATGTCCCGACCACAGTTGGCACCGACGCGGGGTATAACCAAATCCAACCCAGGCCAGGGAATGTACCCAGTGGCATATCTGCCATTCATCACGAGAGATATGTTAAGATTATAAATTCTTTCTTTTCTTCTTCTCTATCCTTCCATTCTTCTCATGAAGCTGTAGTAGATCGTGGTTTAACAGAGAGGGGCTGAGGCTGGCAGTAGGTAAGTACGTAGTCAGGAAGGCTTGGAGTTTGGTCCTGATTACTTGAACAGTTCCCTCATGGTAAACATGTGTCCCTCACACACAGCCTGGGCAGGAGCTGTGGGTTCACCTCAGAGAGGCTAGTCCTCGCTTTAGGTGATCTCATGTCTCATATAATGAAGGGCATCTAAAAGAAAAAAGAAGAGATGAGAGTTAGTTAAGTTGTTTCAATGAAGGAAAAGGAAGGATGAGAGAGAGAGCATACAGCATTTATGGACTATGAATGAAGGAAAGGGGGGTACTGATATTCTGGTGATGGAGGGTGGAGTGGGTAGATTTGATATCAGAATCTGTGACAGCGATCAATACTGCTTCCCCAGCTGACCTCGGCACAGCGCACCTGTTTCCAATAGCTGCCCTGCCAGAGGATGTTAGGATCCTTCCACCCCCAGAAAAAGACCTTCCCCTATTCTCCGAACCCAACCGCACACGGGTATCAAGTCTCAGTGATTAATGACATCAAGATGTAGTCACTCTGATGTGTGCGTGTGTGTGCGTGTGTGTGTGTGTGTGTGTGTGCATGCAAGTGTGTGTGTGTGTGTGTGTGCGTGCATGCGTGCGTGTGTGTGTGTGTGTGTGTGTGCATGCGTGTGCGTGTGCGTGCGTGTGTGTGTGTGTGTGTGTGTGTGCGTGTACCAACATATGAGGGTGGTTTGCATGTGCGTATCTGTCTTTCTGTCCACTTAATTCATCTAGATATTTCATTAGTGATTTCATCTCTCGGATATTAGGTTAGATATTCACTCGATACTGCGGGTCCTTTCTAAATCATGGCAAAGTCAGCTCCGTGGACGGTTGCCATGGCTTTGAAGGGACGAGGTTGCTGTGAGGTCGATGGATGCCTGCCCCCCGCCCCCCCCCCACCCCCCCGGGTACTCTAATCATGGTCGAGAGCGATGTGGATGACGTGACGTTGGTTTGAAAGTTACATGAACGTCTGTTTGAAGTCAACGTTAACCTTAGTGTAACACTAATGTGAGCTGAAGGGCCCCCATGCTGTTAAACAAGACTCCTGTCAGGAAACGTTCCAGGGGAGCATATCTAACACCATCAGGACATTCTGATGTGAATGGACCAGGGTTGCTAACAGCTATACTATAACCAGCCATAACTAGCTAGACATGATCCAAGTACACAGAGTCATCTTAAAACAACAGGATTAGCAGACAACACAGGACTTTTACACGCCTGAAACCATGAGGTTTTCTTTGGATGGTAAACATGTCATCTGAACTCTTACGACACATTTTTAACATTGCATTGATAGTACAATGGGATGAATTAGATGCTATAGTAGTTAAAGAGGTTGTTGAGTTCGTGAGCTTTAGAATTAGAATCTCCGTTTCGGGTCGTTCAGAGATATTGAGCGTCAAAGTTTTTACATTCCATTATGTTTTGTGAGATGGAACCTTTGTATTTTATGAATTACTAACTCAAAAATGTCAACATTTAAAAAAAAAAAACACCACACAGGCATTAATAAACACCTAATGGATCAGAATATGTAAAAAAACTCAATTTCGACAAAAACGGAGATAGAACCTTATAATTCTAACGTCACAAGTTGGTAATTAAAGGGTGAGATATTGACCTTACTTTGGCCATGGTACTGCCCGTACTGGTAGGAAGCCACTGGGTCCACACTGTAGGCAGGAGAGCTGTAGGAGGGCGGGCAGTAGGACTGAGAGTTGGGCAGCGAGGGGAGACTGGGTATACTGGGCACACTGGGCAGTCCCTCGAGCCCCTTGATGTGCTCTAGACGCTGGGAGCAGCTGGCCCCCATGGCCCCATGAGGCTCCAGGCCTCCTGTCAGAGGGGAGAGGGCGTAGTCACTCTGGGGCTGGTGGGGCACCCCGCCTGGGTTCAACAGACCCATCACCTGGACATAGACAGAGAGGATGGGAGAGAGGAAATGGAAGCATTGTTAACATTGCGAAAAAAGATCCATTTGTGATGGACGTTTGGATTGGTAAAGTATGCAATTTATTATCATGTCTGGAGGATAGCATTTGGAAAATGAGAAAACAAGGGGTGTTTAATCGACACACAAACATCCCTTACGCGTAGCGACACAGTCGTACATATCAAAAGAGCTTCCAGACAGGCAAAGATAGCGCAAGAGGAAGAATTAAGCAATTTGTCTCTAAGCGACGACTCCACTTATTTAGAAATTCCCCCTCGCTGTCATTTCCAAAAAGCATGGGATGAGATAAAGACTTATCTTTAAAGATATATCAACACAGATAAAGCATTAGATCTCCACAAGCCAACCCCCCTCAACCAAGAGAAATACTCGGGCCTTGACCTGTTATTGATTAGTGACCAGATAATCACATTTGGGGGAATATTTTTTTGGCGAGTGAAACATCGGAAAAAGAGCCGCAGGGCAAATGGGAGTTGCTACAGAGGTTCATACTGACTTGATAACATCCCCTGACAGACAACCAACCAACTTCACCTCCATTGACAGGTTATGAAAGGTGCTTAATGAACACATAGTTAAACGATTGGACCGCTACAGTATGTAAGAGTTATGAAGAACTAACAAAGCCCAAGACCCACCATGTTTAAATGCATCATATCTCCCTGAACAAGACCTCCACACTCTCCAGTCCTGATGCCCTAATGAAAAGCAGGTACGCTGCACTTTGGGCTCTTTTGGCCTTATAAGTGACATATTATTCTCCATCCACCCACACAGATGGTCCTGCTTAAGTCATTTCCCAAGCAGGGGACAGAGGAGCTCATGTTGATTTTGCGAGGGGAGTTGTGTTTCCCTGCCCTGGTAACATTTTCCTAAAAAATTACCTGCGTTCGTTTGGAAAGACTCTGTTTAAACAGAAAAAATATATTGACAGTGCATGCGGCCTGAAAACGACAGCTTTTCTTATACGCTCCCCCTCTCTCTCTCTCCCTCTCTCTCTCTCTCTGCCTCTCTCTCTCTCTGCCTCACTCTCTCTCTCTGCCTCTCTCTCTCTGCCTCTCTCTCTCTCTCTTTGCCTCTCTTTCTCTCTCTCTCTCTCTGCCTCTTTCTCTCTCTCTCTGCCTCTCTCTCTCTCTCTCTCTCTCTGCCTCTCTCTCTCTCTCTCTCTCTGCCTCTCTCTCTCTCTCTCTCTGCCTCTCTCTCTCCTGA
>NC_137687.1:6210178-6277678 GCF_963989245.1 Nansenia antarctica
GGTGTGTGTGTGTGTGTGTGTGTGTGTGTGTGCGTGTGTGACTGACTTAACTGGGGGTACTCATGCTGTATCCATATGGAGTAACCTCATGCTGACACTGGTACAGCCTCAATATGGTGGCTGTTAGGGGGAATTTACTGGGCGGTACATCAGAGCAGAGCCTGTAGATTGGGCCCCTGGGACCGGACGATGAATGGGCTAGGAATGTGTGTGTGTGTGTATGTGTGTATGTGTGTGTGTGTGTGTGTGTGTGTGTGTGTGTATGTATGTATGTGTGTATGTATGTATGTATGTGTCTGTGTGGGTGGGTGGGTGTGTGTGTGTGTGTATGTATGTATGTATGTATGTATGTATGTATGTATGTATGTGTGGGTGGGTGTGTGTGTGTGTGTACCTGCACTCTGGCCTCTGTGAGTTTGGCCCGCTGCGCCAGCTCCTCCCTGGTGTAGATGTCGGGGTAGTGCGTCCTCTCGAACGCCCGCTCCAGTTCGTCCAGCTGCTCCGCGCTGAAGGTGGTGCGGCTGCGACGCTGCTTCCTCTTCAGCGGAAGGTCCGGCTCCGACTCCACCTCGGAACCCTCGTCAGAGTGGCTCGCTGCGGAGGAGCAGAGGACAATGAGAGACAATGAGACAACTGACAATGAGAGACAATGAGGAACATTTAAACAGTCTGATTGGACAGGAGTGGGATGATGAACGAGGGAATAGATTGGCCAATTGACGACACCTGGATGGAGAATGACAGAGGAGACCACAGAAGGGAAGGAAACACAACAAGGACACATGGGGACGTAACAAGAACACTTGGACATTCGTTTGGACAAGTCAAATAAATACAGCTTTACATTTTTATAGGGAAATAATGAGAACCAGTGTGCCTGCCTTCCCTTTTGGTATGCCCCCCCCCCCCCCACACCACACACACACACACACACACACACACACACACATTGTCTTGTGCACAAACAGACTTCCATTGAGAGAGGGAATATTCTCTGCTTTTCAATAATCCCACAGGACAAGATTCTTAAGGCTTGGCAGTGGCAACTGGAAGGACTAAGCGCAACACAAAGGGCTAATTTGAATCCAGGGGCCGGGGGTTCCCCCCCCCCTAGGAGAGGGAGAGAGTAGGGAGCAGCATTGTCTATAGTTTGGGTCTTGCGGGAGCCCTGTGCGGCAGTGTTTGGGGATGGAGTGCGACAGGCCCAGGGCAGAGCAGCCCCCCTCCTCCACCACCTTTCTGCCAGGTGCTGCTGCTTGCTGTTGTGCTCACAGAGAAACACAACAAGCTCTTTAAGAGCTAACACAGGCCAGAGCAGGGCCAGGGCTGGATGTTACTAACTGACCAGAGATCAGTATGTATCTCCTCAGGCCATGATGGCAGGAGGCCGTTGTCAACACCCCCCCACTTCACTTGCGCTCTCTGCGTTATTTGCATGCATACACGCGCACAGACACACACACACACACACACACACACACACACAGAGATTCACACATACACACACACACACTTTGATACACAAACAATGTAGGCTGGCTAATACATCCATGTACATACAGTGTGTGCTTCAACACACATATCTTTTTCTGAGTGGGGCAGTCCCACTCATATTTTTTTCTTTTTATTGGACATGACAGACAGGAAAGTGAAGACAGACAGGAAAGTAAGGAGAAGAAGGGAGAGAGGACATGTCAGCAGGGCATGGGCCGGACTCGAACCCATGCCGACATGGGCACACGTGTGCACTGTCGACCGTGGTGCTAGACCACTGGACCACCCCAGGCCACGATGACATCAGACTTGACAGCTTTTGGATGTCTACTTTTCAGAGTAAGATTAGTTTTAATACTATTGTGTACTCAGTTCTTAAGCATAGGCCTGGTGTTATGCCAAGCCCATCGAGGATGCTGTGCTGTATGTTATGCCAGTTCATTGAGGATGATGTGCCAACTTTTTGTATTACTCTTAATTAATTCCGGGACATTTGTGTGCCGTCACTGTATTAGTCTTCCTAAGAAGCAACAATAAAATACAAGTAAACCCAAATAGCTTGGAGCCTCTCATGTGAAACTGATCCTCTCCCCCCATAGTAGTTTCCCTTCACAACACCAATGGAAGTAAGAGTTAACTAAGAATGCATTCAGAGCAAATGGTAAAGAAACATTCAATAATATGAGAGAGATGTATGGGTATTTTGAGGGGCAAAAGAGATACTTTGCCTTAGGGTACTGAGAGTTATTCTATTTAGCATTGTATCAACTGCTAGCACTTTGCTGGCCTGTTTGTGTTCGTAGCATTGCACAGTGACAAGCATTCAAACACCTATGCTAGCCTCCACACAGAACAATGATTTGTAAATTGGCTGCCAATGATTGATAATTAAAACTTTAACCATCCGTTCCTCTTAGAATCGTTTATTCAACGAAGCCATGACAAACTCTTGAATCCCAGAAACATTGTTTCACCGTTCAAACCACATAACATCACTCTAAACCAGACAACAAATGCAAAGGAGTTTTTGTCAGGAGAGGGTGTGGAGGAGGTGGTTTTTTTTAGGTGGTGGGCTAGGAATTTGGGGTGTGGAGGAGTGGGGGGGCATTACTTGAAACAGGATTGCTGAGAAATAGAGAGGAGCCTTTGTAGCTCCGGCTCCTGGGGGCCCGTGGGGGCTTGCTCTCCTCGGTGTAACCAGCGTGTACGTCCTACAGCATTTCACAGGGATTTGGATTCTGGGAATGCCAAGTCGTTGGGGAAAATCCTTAATCAGTTTGGAATTACCTATCGGTTATGACCGGTCTGTTTTGGGGGATCCTAGAACCTTGCTTTTATAAAAAGAGCGGCTGTATGGAGCCTAAAAGACTTTGAAGTACAGGCTACCTACTTGATATGTTCTGGCACGGCGAAACTATCAACGATCGTTAAAGAGATGGTACAGGATCATCGCGATTTGTTTTGGTTGAAACCTGTCGTTTTGGGTCTGGATGGTCAATGTGTAGTTCTTGCGAATATAATCATTCAGACAAGGTTTGGCTGGAGTGCCCGTGGCATTGGGCTGTGTGGAACCCACACACACACACACACACACCAATCTGCAGGGGCACGTGATGGGCACTCCCAAGTAAAAGATTTGGTCTTTCATATCAAACACCTGAAGTTTTAAAACACCCTCCTACAAATAACTTCATTTTACTAACAAACGTTGCGCTCTCTTTATTCAAAACAACCCTGTTTAACTAAAGCCACCTACACCTCCCTCTCTCCCTCTCAACCATCTCTTTCTCTCAGTCTCTTTGTCTCCCCTCTTCCAATCCCTCTCTCCTCTCTCCCCAGCTCTCTCTCTCTCTCTCTCTCTGCCTAATTGTCTCTCTCTCTCTCTCTCTCTCTCTCTCTCTCTCTCTCTCTCTCTGCCTAATTGTCTCTCTCTCTCCCCCCATGTTTTTCTCTATTTCTCCCTCTTTGTTGCTCTAAGGCTGAGGTCTTTGCGGGCGATTTGCACGCTCCATCTGTGGAATCTGTCATGGCTGCCTCGGGCCGGGCATAGGGGCCTGTCACCTGCCCCGTGGGGGAGCGGGGGGGGGGGGGGGGGCACAGAAAGGGCCAGAGAGGGGGCGAGAGGGGGGCACAGCTGGGGGGCTCTCAAACCCTTCCTCTGCAGCCCCGGAGGGGGACCATGGGAGCACCTGAAATCCAGGAGGGGGAGAAGAAGGAGTCTGTTCTTCTCTTATTCAAATAGGCCCCATCCCCCTGGGTGATGGTGCATTTGTGTTGTTGTTGTTGTTGTTGTTGTTGTTGTTGTTGTGTGCCATTGTGTATTTGTCTGTAAGCTAAAGAAAGCCAGACTATGAGAGAGAGAGAGAGAGAGAGAGAGAGAAACAGAGTGAGAGAGAGAGAGAGACACAGAGTGAGAGAGGAGAAGGACAGAGAGAGAGAGACAGAGAGAGAGAGAGAGAGAGAGAGAGAGAGGAGAGAGACAGAGACAGAGAGAGAGAGAGAGAGAGGGAGAGAGAGAGAGAGACAGAGACAGAGAGAGAGAGAGAGAAACAGAGTGAGAGAGGAGAAGGACAGAGAGAGAGAGAGAAACAGAGTGAGAGAGGAGAAGGACAGAGAGAGACATACTGAGAGACATACTGAGAGAGAGAGAGAGAGAGAGAGAGGGAGAGAAACAGAGTGAGAGAGGAGAAGGACAGAGAGAGAGAGACATACTGAGAGAGAGAGACATACTGAGAGAGAGAGACATACTGAGAGAGAGACAGAGAGAGAGTGTGAGAGAGAAAGAGTATTGTGTCACCAAGTTGTGTGGCAAAAGAATCCATGTGGAGTCACTCAGGAGGGGTTGACGGGACAATGGTGTACCTGGGGATAGGGCCGAGAATAACCCTCCGCTGCCACCCACTAACCCCCGCTGCCTTGCCAGTGAGCGACATTCACACTAAACCCCATGCCTCTACAGACACATTCCCATCAAGGACTCAGGAAGCCACGGTCTCTCTCCCCTGCCAGTACACACACATCAACACACACACGTCTTTCAGAATTAGAAGACACTTCAGGCTTCAGTAAACTGTGAAAATGCACACTGACACACTGAACTAATCGTAACATCACATCACACTTCTGCTAGGTTAATCAGGCTTGTCAGCCCTAAGGCGAACCCTCACTGGCTGTGTGTGAGTACAGTGTACACACACACACACACACACACACACACACACACACACGCATGCACACATACACACACGCCCTCAACTAATGTTTAGGCAGATCCCGATTGATGTACAGTAGATATTCTCTCACACACATGCACATAAACACACTATGTCAGTTAAGGTTAATTAAGTACCACTCTGCTAGACACAATTCCTGGGATGTTTAAATTCATCCACACTTTCCAACACACTTACTATGCAACAGTCCTTCAGAATGTTGACAGTTGGGATGCACCGATACCACTTCTTTTCAAAGTACAAAAAAAAGTTTACAGTTTACAGTTTACAGTTTACAGGTAGCCTACTGTCAACAGTTGACTTGGTTGACAGTACCAAGTACATGTACAAGTAGTTACATGTGGGTACTTGCCAATACCAAGTACCAATACTAAGTACTTTTATATAGTTATAGTTATATACCATTATAGTTCTAACAATGACTTTGAAGACGTTTTTATTTTCATCAGCTGTTCCTCACTTTCTGTCTGTAACAAAATAAATACGTGACAGGGACTGGTGTTTCGGTCCTCAAGCCGACAAGGATTTTTTTGGACAGATTATGGAAAGTGCAGATTGTAAACTTTCAAATGATGTGTCATACATTGAAATATGAAAAGAAGTATTTAGTGATCCTAAAACTGTTGTTCGTTATATTGAGTGGGCTCTTCAACACTTAATCTTTCGTAATATGAAAAAAACAGAAAAACTTTTCTTTTTTTAAACAACATTTTGGTCATTTTCGCGATTTGACGATTCCCAACTTGTTTCCGACCTCTTTCACCAGACCCTGTCACACACACAGAATTTAGCAGAGCATAGTTTGCAGTCTGCTCTACTTTCGTCGTCATCATCGCTTCTCCTAAAATATCTCCTAACTGCTGACATTGCTCCTCCTCTGCCTACCTGCTACAAGAGGTTACATTACGTTGCCGTACAGTGGTATCGGGACCGCTCCATGTGTCAGAGTAGTTTTTACGAGTATGAGTACATGAGCGCAGTATCGGGTAGGAGTACGAGTACTGGTATCAGTATCGGTGCATCCCTAAGATGACAGCATAGACACATGACAAGGACTTTAAAACTACTTCATTCATTTCTCTGTGTTAAGAATGAATTCCATGGAAAATGAACAAAAATGGTATGACAGGATGAATGTGCTTATGTCTTGGAGCTAGTGTCGTGGATATAATTGATTCTTAATAGATTTAGTAGAACTTACAAAGCACAAAGAGCTTAGATCAATTGTCTCCAAAGAGGCCTTTTATTAAGCAGAGTTACATGAGCGCAGAGAGAAATGAGCAGACCAATAAGCAAGAAGCAATAGCCCAAAAGCAAGAAGCAAGTAGGATGCCCCCAACGATGGGTGCGACTCATATTTATAGACCTGTCCCTGGTCATGAGGTCACTATTCTTGGGAACCAATCATATTATACAAATCTTTTAGTTATGGGCCCTGTCCATAGTCAGAATTATTCACTGCGCCACAGATCTTGGCCCATCCCTTACAGGAAGGAAATGGGCCTTCCTTGAGTGCTAGATTCACCAAACTGTAGAGAGACTTACATTTCTCAGTATAACATGATATAAAACCACTACACTAGTTAGCACACAGCAGCCAGGGAGGGGAGAGAAACGTTCCCTCGCTCAGATACTTCACGGTTCCTCTGTAAACCTGCGGTCACTGAGTGCCCCGTCAGTCCAAGCTGCCTCCCTATCCAAGGATCTGATCGCTTTTATTTGGCACCGGTGTATATAGCCTTTCCAATCAAATTATCCACCCAATTCTGCATATCTCTCTCTGCAATGTATATACTGCATGAACTATATCTTTAAATGTTTTATTCATACTCTAAAACGCTAAACATTCAACTTACTTTTCTGTGGGGGTTTTCATTTCAATTTCAGCCTCAGCTGTGAGGAGTGGAGTGGGTTTATGTGTGGGATTGCCCCATATGCTTGCCAATTTGACAAACCCCCCAAAAGACAAGAGAGCGATCCTTAAAAGGGGCTAACCATCTCCCTGTCAAAGGCCCAGAGGAGACAGAGAAGTAGCTGGGAGTAGCCTGGGACGGTGGACCGCCGGGGAGCAGGAGGAGAGCATTGCTGCGTTAAGCCGCAGCGAGAGGCTGAGCAGCGAGAGAAAAGAAAACTGTTTAATTTAACCAAACTTGAGCCCTGAGAGGCACACAGAGAGTAGCGCCCTGAGCCAAAACAACCCGAGGGGAGCCAAAAGAGGCAGAAATGACTCCTGCCCACCATACCATCCCAGGGAGGGTTAGAGAATAGAGGGTTTAACTGAAACAGACTGTGCTCCTGGAAATCAAACAGCATGCGAACTCCATGTGGGACAAAAAAGGCTTCAATATGTCCACAGAGAGGGAGACGTGGTGGGTGTACTGGGTTTGTGTATGGGCTGAAGAGGGGTGGGGGGGGGGGGGTGCGGGGGGGTGGATTGCCTGGCTGACCATATGTGTGCTGTGTTTACCACCTCCTCTGGGAGGCGGCGGGTATGTATGCAAACCAGATATCCGTACCTCGGATGCATACCACAGATATGCGTACCACGGGGGGGGGGGGGGGATGGCGGGGGGTCGGGGGGTGTCGGTTAATGAAGAGCGTAATTGAGCCAGTGACATGTGCCCCCTTCCAAAACAAAACAAAAGGCAGAGGACACAAATGAAGCATTTACTCGGGGCGGGGTGTGACGCTGGTCCTTTTCAGACTAAGTGACTGCCCGACTGCATTAAACAGTACATAGAAGGTAGGCAGATGCCTGAAGGATAATGGTTCGCTGACAGCTTATGGGCCCATCTGCGCCCTTGTGCGTTCTGTTAAAAAAAAGACGGGGGGGGGGGGCATTCACTTGACTTGCTAAGGAGGAGCCTCGACCTCTACAGCTGCCCTGTAATTGAGAGTGTGTGTGAGAGCTTCGAGTGCTTGTCGTCTGCACTGTCAGAGTGGGTGTGTGAATGAGATGGTGTGGCGTTGAAAGGCAAAATAACACTCGTCATAAAGCGTAATTCATATCCATCAAGCTACAGGAAACAGTCTCTCAATGAGAGAGTAGAAATGATGAAAGGGACAGGATGAAAGAGGGCGTGAGTATCAGCTAGGAGGGACAGCAGGAAGTTACCTGTCATTTCTGTCATTTGTCAGGACCTGTCATTTCTACCCTAATATGATTGTAACCCTGTTTCCAACTAGGGCTGGTGGAGAAGGACCTGATGTTACACTCTGACCCCCAGTAAGCCTGGCCTGGGCACCTGGCGCCTGCCAGTTTGACCTCTCGTGGTTTTGAAACCACTCCAACTGTTTTTTTTTTATCTAAACAGAATCCCTACTCTGTAACAAACAATGTAGTCATGTGGTCCTTCAACAACCTACTGTATATATATATATACAAAGCTCCACCTAGCTTTTGGAAACAAATTCAATGACGTTTAGGTACACTCTGGTCATCATAGAGTTGTAACTAGGTATCTTTTGGAAAGCAAGATCCTTAGTCCTTATAGCCTCCCCTGTCCACCCCTGTGGCACCCTGGCATCTAGGGGCAACTAGTTAACAAAACTCTGTTTTGAGTGTCAGGTTCCTTTAGTCAAGTGATTGACAGCTCCCTATCTGTTTTTGTTTTTTTTACTGCATTCAGTTGCACAACTTTGACACCCCCATTCCCTCCTCTGCACAGACACACACACACACACACACACACACACACACACACACACACACACTCACAAAACAACCTCTCTCCCCTTTCCCTCTCTCTCTTCTTCACTTCCATCAGATAATGAGGGGCCTTATTCTAAAGCAGCCTTTTCTCCTTGACCTTCGCTGGGCCTTTTCAGTCTTTCAGGCACTTCAAACCGTCTTTTGGTCCTCGTCGGGGCTGAATGTGGCAAGTCCATCACGGTGACGGGGGGGGCAAGAGGGGCTTGAAGGGGAAACCCCCAAGCTCCCCCCCCCCCCCAATCACCCCACTTCAAAGTTGGGCTGCATTCATTAATTGCCCTTTGAAATGATATCAGAGGGTCACAATAGGGGGGTGAAAGGAGAAAGAGGCTTTAATGAAGCATAGAGCCCTCATTCATTTGCAGATAACTATGTTTTTATGCTTGGATAGTCATCATGCACAGCGTTATAAAAAATAAAAAAAGAGCTGATGAGAGGAGGAGCAGGGGCGAGGAGGAGAGGGACAGAGAAAGCCCCGGGGTAAGTGAGAGTAATTCGGTACACCCCTTTGCCCTCTGTGCCCCTCGTGCCCAGCGACACACTGAGTGACACATTCCACAGACACACTACTTTCCCCTTCACTGCTCGTGTTGTTCAGGGCAGCGGCCATTTTGCAGTCTCACTGGACAAACTGTTATTAAACAAACATGAGGCACACAGCACTCATTGATTGATTTTCTACATCTCTGGAGCCGGTTGCACCACATCTTACTAAGTACTACTACAAACTAACTCTAGTTATAGCGTGAGTATTTACTAATTCAAGATTTAGTCACTACTAACTAAACTTGAATGGGTTGCACCAAGCACACTAGTTATGACGTTGTAGACCTTAGTAACTACTAAATATTTGTACATACCCCTAGGGTGGTGTAAGTTATAACTAACTCGTAGCTTACCGTCGTTACCTCAGCGGAGATAAAGTAGCCTGCAGAAAGCAGGGGAAAACCAGCCTATGGAAGATAGCGATTCAGTTCCTGCATTTCTACATTTATTTTGTTTGTACAATAAAAAGGCACATGAGCCGTAGTTATGACAAAATAAATTTTTTATTAATACAATGTATTAAAATTCGGCTTGTAGTTCCACGCTTATGGTAGGATCACAATCACAAAATAAATGACGTAAATGACGAGTGACGGCCGCAACACAATATTTGAAATAACTACGGTCTGTCTCAAGCTAGGTTAGCTGGGGTTAACAAGACGGAAGCGGTGGTATTTTCACTATATTGGGAATCTACATGGTGAAATGCATTCTTAGACATGTCTACGTCGTCAAGATTACAAAGATGCCACTTGAAATGCATGAAATCCAAGTTTATTCGTGTCTTGCACACACGTTCGCCTAATATTTGACTGCCTGTCACGAATGATCCCAGTATTGTAGCTTCAGACGGACAAGTTGGTCGTTATTGTGCTTGCTGCCGCAAGCCCACGACATGTTATTGCTCATTATATATTTATTTTAATCCTGTTCTTTTACCAACTGCTAAGACAACAATATAGTAAGCTAGTTACTTTAGCTAGCTAAAGATATTGCCCCGCAAATCATTTTACAACTTGTTTAATGCAATAACTTGCAATAACAACCAACTTGTCCATCTGAAGCTACAATACTGGGACCATTCAATGATGTTACGATGTTTCTGTGGAACTCTGCAGTGAAGGTATCTAAGCAATGTAATGTAGCTAGCGAAGTTTCCCACAGAAGTCAGATCAAATATATAAACGGGTTATTTTGATAAACTGGACACATTTGGGGAATATACATATGGTTACTTTCTTGCCTGAAAACATATTAAAACTTCATAAAATGACATGTTAACACTTGTAGAGCCAAATTACAGCTTTTAGCCAATGGCGGCCAAAATTGAGGATTTAAAAATTGAGGGTTTTGCTTTGCTCGCTGATTGGCTTAAGTCTTTTTAGTAACAACTTGCGCATTACTAAGTATTTACTAGCTAAGATTAGCAAAAGATTGGCGTGGTGCAACCGAAATTAGTAAACAACTCGTTTGAAACTAGCTAACAACTAGGGGTTTAGTAACTACTAAATGCCTGCATTTAGTAATGACTTACGCCAAATTGGTGCAACCCAGAAAACTATTTCTTGTTTCATGTTTATGTTCATGTTCAAAATCTGAAGCAGACAGAGGAAACAGAGATTGTAACATTACTATAGATGGCAGGGTGTTAACATTTGGAATGCTGTAACTCAGGATCACGTATTGACACTGTTGACTTTAAGGTTAGATCTGCATGAATTATTGGCATTATGTCATGGACAAGACAACGAGTTTTGAAATCACACTCAAATTCACACTGCAAGAATGTACTGTGCAAGAACACTGCAAGAAAACCCTAGCTTTTATACAGCTTTTTTTTTTTCAATATAAAATGTCCGTAGACTAATTCCGTACACATAATTTACATAGTATAGCTCTATATTCAGAACATAACAATCATAACAATAAATGTCATTGCAGGTCATATATATTTAGGATAAATAGCTTGATAATCAATCAATCTAATCTTATTAGAATCCTCTTCCCTCTCTCAGAGCAACTGCTTTAAAGCAAATGTTTCAACCTCACAAATAAAACATCAGAGACATTAGCAAGTATGCAAGTATGTCTGCAAACACTCTGATACACTAAATACACTAATCCCCTCTCAAACCATTCTCTTTCACTCTCCTTCTCCCTCCTCTCTTCCTCTTACACTTTCTTTCCGGCATCCTTACTTCCCCTCCATCTCTTACTCTCCTCATTCCTTATCCCTCCCTCGCTCCCTTCTCCTGGTACTAATCATGTGTGTGCCCACGTATTAAATTCTATAGAGCTCCATCCTTTGCATGAGTAGGGGGGAACCCAAGTTCTCTCACTTTATTTACACAAACAAAGTCCTGCTCAGTTTCTGTGACAAAAGCAGCTAAGTCTTCTTGGCCTTTCATGTTTTGTCAGCTCTTGATTCTCTTTTGTCCTCTGGCTATTGGCCTAGCTCTGGACACAATGAGGGCAGGAGAATGGCAGCAGATTGCCTGAATGCGCCTCAATAAACCTAATTATGACATGATGACTGCGCTCACCATGGCAGGTTTTCAAAGATCCCAGGCTTATTCAATTAGCCTTTTTCCAGGATTCCCTTTCACCATATAAAAGTTATCGCTTTGACTGTTTGTGTTTAAGATTTGAATTTGTGTCTGGTTCTAAATGGAAGGCTCGTTCTGTATCATCAATTACTCTGGCTAATTTTAATTAACAAAGTAAGGTTAAGAAGAAACACTGTGAAAATGTCTTAGGAGGAGGAGAAAGGGAGGGCCTAAGTGCACATTATAAATCATTAGCTCCATTTCTACGGTTAATTAACACAATGTTAGCCTTTTGGATTTTGGAGGGCAGTGAAACAGGCCTTGGTGCCAACTAAACTAAATCCAAACAGCGCTAATGCTCATGCAGGATCTGTGCCAACGTAGCAGAAATGTTTTGGCATTATGCAGTTATACTGGAGCTGTGAAGATCGGCCTGCCAAAGCCCACTTGGGTTGCAGGTGTTGGTTCTCCGCCCTCCCTGACCCAAACCATATTGTTAGGAAAGGTTTTCCATGATGGGCTGGTTTGGTGAATACAGAGGAAACAGGAGAACTTGGGAGGTGAATCCCCAGTCAGCAGGAAGATCTAAGGAGTGTGGTGGGATGCCAGGGTGTTCTGTTTGACTCCTTCAAGCCAGGAGAGACATAGCACTATGCTGGAAGAGTATGGCCGCTCCATCATTGAGAATGTGGAAGAGTGGGCTCTTGGAATGTATTGGTCTGGAAAGATTAACCTACATTATTAAAGGCAAGCGGAAAGACTTTGACAAGCTGTGGGAACCATACATGAAGAACATGTTAAGATACTTTATACAAAGTGGAGGAAAGTTTTTGTTTTTGTTTTGTTTTTTATTCAATCCAAAATTGATGCAGGTTGTGTGTGTCTATGTTTGTGAACTTTGTTGTTGTATGTTTCTCTTTCTTTGTCTTTTGTTGGTTTTTCTTTGATGTTGGTATATAAAAATGATAATAAAAATATTGTGTTTTTTTATTTTTTGTTTTGTTTAGAGTTGAACCATTGGCTCCCCATGATGGGGAGATGGGTGATGCTGCCCCAAGAGTATGCAAACATGTCTCCATTCACTGTCTCAGGCAAAACATGTGTACTGTCTCCATTCAAGGAAGCCGGCTCAGGTGAAAGGAAGAGAGGTCCGACATGACCCGATGGGGCACTGTGGTTCTATGCTAAGCATGCTTTGCACAGCCGTGGGTTGGTGCATGGGGTTTTGACATCATACATGTCATGGGGTATTTTTCTGTGTTTTGTTTTGGCGGGGGGCTAGATGTGTATAGAGAGCAGTTAAGACATTATCACATCTCACACTCATGTACACAACTGGGAAGGTGGGCAGTTGAGGTCAGGAGGACCCAGGGTGGGCGTGGCAATGATGAAAGGTGTAAGATGTCAGTTGGCTGCATGGGCCAGGGGAAGAGGATGGTGAATGCTGAAACTGACCCTGGATGTTGGCAGGAGCCATTGGTGAAAATGGGATTTATTTTTCCTATTTCATTTTCTTTGGAATTATGTTGCATATTATGTATTATTATGTCAACCACCATCCGCTTGGGCTAGCCGAGTCCAAGCCGGAGTTTGGCCCGGGATCCTGGTGAGCAGCCAAAGGCTTATCCAGGTCACATCACATCCAACATGGTCTGCGTACTCTTACGACTCAAGTCAAACATACATGTAGGCTGGTTTACCAAACTACTAGACAGCACCCCTCTAGACTAGGCGAGTGTAGCATTAACAGGTGGTTGGTTAGTGATTTTCGTAAGACTATCATCTTGCAAACCAATCTTTGTTTTGTAGCCCTCTGCTGGTTGCTATTGCCTGATATGTGCACATGTTTAGCCTGTAACTTCTACAGTATCCTGTGCAGGTGCATGTAACTGGCCTGGGAATCCAATACCAAGTGATGGTGGTAAATGTCCACTCACTAACTCACTAACCATTTTAAAGTAGAATGTATTTTCTAAAAATAATAATAAATGCCATTCAGCTGACACTTTTTGTTCCCAGTGGTGCACCATGCTCTACCATTTTTCTCTGTGACAAATGCAAATTAATCAAAAGAAAAGACTAAAAGACCACTTTCTAATCAAACTTTGTAAACGGTATTACAACCGTTTATACATCAGGCAGGGTGCAGGGTAATATCTTATCCTATCTTGAGATCAAGACCTCAACACCTCAAGTTGTTTTTACCAGACAGATAAATCTGAACTGGCTTTGATCTCGACACTAACGGGAAACCACAATGAATTCAGAACAACTGGGGGGCTGAAGCAGTGCTCCTCCCTTGCACAACAATCATCTCCTTAATCAATGTTTTGACTTGACTAAAAAGGACTTTCGGATTTTCTTTCGCCACCCTAAAACAACATTTGCGTGGAGTTGAAACAGAGAGAAGAACGCACGGGGAATGAATGACTGCCACAAATCTCGATTAAAATATACGATAGGCTATACGTATCATTATGGAAATAGACACATCGCTTTTCACCCGATTATACCGTGGGTGGACTCGGCTACCAAAGTAACATGCGCGCGCTTTATTGCTTATTTTTATAACCGTATCAGCAAAAATGTACGCGCGCCGTCATTGGCCTCTATTACTTTTGGCGTTTTTCGTTGCGGTGAGCGAAGTGAGTGAACCCCAAGACGAGGCCAACTCGTGAGCTTAGAATGATAAGGTTCTATCTCCGTTTAGAATGATAAGGTTCTATCTCCGTTTAGAATGATAAGGTTCTATCTCCGTTTAGGGCAGTTCAGAGATATTGAGCGTCGTCAACGTTTTTACATTCCATTATGTTTTGTGAGATGGAACCTTTGTATTTTATGAATTACTAACTCAAAAATGTCAACATTTTTAAAATAACACCACACAGGCATTAATAAACACCTAATGGATCAGATTATGTAAAAAAACTCAAAAATTTAGATAGAACCTTATAATTCTAACGTCACGATAAGATAACGAATGTGCGCTGAAGGAATGGAACAAATAGAAGGACACAAGGGAACGTGGCGGGTTCCCTCTCCGGATGAAAGTAAACTAAGGTCTCATAAATCCTCTTGAAGAGGTTTGGAGAGCGCGAGGGGGTAAGATGATGGGTGAGTATTGCGCCAGTGCGCATGACGAGTGGCGAGTCCCATTGTGACCGTCGCCCGAGGCCAGGCGCGCCTCTCGGGGGAGAACATTGGTCCCTATTCACCAGAGCTGCTTTAATACACTCCCTCGATTATTAAATGTGACGTAGCTCAATATCAGAGTCGTTTAGAAGACGTTAATGTTAACGGAGGGTTAAAATAGGTCGCATGAAATAATTAATTATAGATAACAAGTAACTCCATAGATACATTTTAAGTGTATGGTTAGGGACATAGCCTGTAGCCTACTTCCATCTTCCATTTCCTCTACTATAACAGTAAAAAAAAAAAAAAAAAAAAAAACTACAAATGTAAAAGTACAAATACTATAATTGTTAGGCCTATAATAACAATAACGTTATTATTACTATGGCAATAATCGCCCAGCCTAAATGAAAAATCATTATTTGAAACCAAATATTTATTATTGAAAATAGATTTTCCTGTGGCATTACAAATGTAACAGGCCTAATTTTCTGTGGTAGTCCGGCTAAATTAATTAAAACGCAGTTACCACTTTAACCCTATATGCTTAAATCAACACTGCATGGCCTTGTAATGCATGAACACCTAGAAACATAATCACTTTTAAAGTTGGCATTTTATTGAAATGATATGAATTTCACTAGTAATTGCAGCTTGTCAAAAGTGCTCTGTTTGTCGGCGGTGTGTGTGTGTGTGTGTGTGTGTGTGTTTGTGTGTGTGTGTGTGTGTGTGTGTGTGTGTATGCATGCCATGTGTGTGTGTGTGTGTGTGTGTGTGTGTGTGTGTGTGTGTGTTTGTGTGTGTTTGTGTGTGTGTGTGTGTGTGTGTGTGTGTGTGTGTGTGTGTGTGTGTGTGTGTAACAGAGAGGGAGAGAGAGAGATGGGGGCTTAATTCTGAATGGCAGTCGGCTTCTTTAGACAACCTATGAAACTCCAAAAGAAACATTTTGTAGGTGAAAACGGCCATATTTTCATGGTGAGCCGTCTCTAAACCTAGCCGGGGTACGGAGGCTGAATAATTCATCCTTCATTGCTGCCTCATAATGTCCTTTCTCAGGCTTTTGTTGATAAGCTCAATCTCCTCCTTTCTGACTGAATTATAAACAGGTTGCCTTCTTTTATTGCGACCCAAGCTGCTGCGAAGCCTGGCTTTGTCCCCGTGCAAACGAAGCGTGAGTCTCAATGGACTCTCACGCTTTTGTCTACCAAGTTCATCCTCAAGTGTCTGATTGTGTGCGCCAGGCCTGGCTTTGTGAGGGATGGAAACTGTTATACAAATGTTTGATTAACTCATTTGGGGCGTTTTGTCTCGTCCAACTCCACGTCTTTTTTTCCTCCAATTCGTTTTATTGTGCTTGGCATTGTACAGTAGTGGAGAGATCATTCAAATACGAATTCATTCATAATTAATACACAGACATTTTAGAAAAGGGAAGTTATGATATTTTGTTTGTTTGAAATACATCATGTAGGCCTATAGACAACTTTGGCTTCAATGTATAATGGAAAAGGTTTCACACCTTTTAAGGGGTATTTTTCCAAACATTTAAAACTCGATGATATTGTGAAATATTGTACAGCCTATATTGTTAACATTATACATATAATGTTGCAGAAAATGCAACATTTAAAAAAGAAAATACACGAAGTTACAGTATATTTTAATTGTAATTTTTTAAAATGTGTTAAATGTGTAGTAGACTAATGACATATCTTTTTTGTAAATATGTGAATTTAATCTGAGAAGTATTGATGTTCCACAATGCATGCATGTACTTCCACGTATGCACGCGCGTACTCTCTCTCTCACACACACTCTCTCACACACACACACTCACACACACACACACACACACACACAGAAGCACACACACACACACACACACACACACACACACACACACACACACACACAGAAGCACACACGCGCGCGCGCACACAATCCTCCCTTTCCCACAAAAGCCATCACCTGCTGTTTGATTTACAACAACGCCTCTTGGGAAAACCATTAAGAGATATGGTCGATAAAGAATTCAAAACAAAGTAGAGAGCACTTTATGACTCTCCGAGATGTCTCGGTGCTTTCTCCTCAGCCACTAAGGACAACAGCTTTACAACTACTATAAGGATAATAACACAATCCATTGGTTTCTCATATTTAAAAGACTTTTAGGCCTATAAATGACAATAGCCACTTGATGTGAGAGATTTCCTCTCTCATTTCCAACATACAGTATTTCAAAACTGAAAACAGCAGAGCGTGAGTTTAGAATGATAAGGTTCTATCTCCATTTAGGGTAGTTCAGAGATATTGAGCGTCAACGTTTTTACATTCCATTATGTTCTGTGAGATGAAACCTTTGTATTTTATGAATTACTAACTCAAAAATGGTAACATTTTAAAAAAAATTAAAAACATAACACCACACAGGCATTAATAAACACCGAATGGATCAGATTATGTAAAAAACTCAATTTTGACAAAAATGGAGATAGAACCATAATTCTAATGTCACGAGAGTTTGGAGGACTATAGGCCTATGTCTTAGGCTATATTCAACAGTTAAGGCCACAAGTTGCCTGAAGAAACCAGAACTTGCGTTGGTGTTGTTGCAAAGACACAGAGAAAGCACTCACATCGGTCTCCTAAGATGCCCTCGATGCTGTGTTTAGCCCGCCGGTCGTTCTCCTCTAATTCCTTCTTCTCGATCTCGTCTTCGTCGTCGTCATCGTCTCCCTTCCCTCCGAATTTACTCCGCATGATGCGACTGATTGAGCTCACTGCAACAAGAGATTGTAAAGCACGGATTAACAACACTGCAACAGTTGTCAAAATATTTTTATATTTATTTTAATCATACTACTAAGAATGGCAATAGGTCTACACCAAAAAGTCTTACATAATGATCAAAGTAGCATATTGTTCTCAAGTATTTATTTAACTTTAAGAAAAAAAAACATCTACTATTCGTGAGCTTAGAATGATAAGGTTCTATCTCCGTTTAGAATTATAAGGTTCTATCTCCGTTTAGGGCAGTTCAGAGATATTGAGCGTCAAAGTGTTTGCATTCCATTATGTTTTGTGAGATGGAACCTTTGTATTTTATGAATTACTAACTCAAAAATGTCAACATTTTAAAAAATAACACCACATTAATAAACACCTAATGGATCAGATTATATAAAAAACACAATTTTGACAAAAATGGAGATAGAACCTTATAATTCTAACGTCACGTATTATTAAAGCAACGTTGATCATTGTTGCTTTTTAAAATAAGCAACATAATTTTTCCCTCCAACGTTTCAGCAGTTGTGTAAGTTCTTCAGCAGAAGGGCGATAGTGGTGGTGGTGGATGACGATGGTGATGATGATCAATGATGCTTCAATGGGCTATGATCAGACCAAAGTTCAGATCTGTCTCCTTTTACCTGAAGGAACGCTGTCCCGGTCACATATGCCATCCTTCAGTAACTTATCCCGAATCTCCCAGCTAAACATACCCGGGTTGTCCCGCTTGTACTCCTCGATTTGCTTCTCCAAATCCGGCGTCGTCACCTGCTTTGAAAAATGACACGTCGTGACGTTAGAATTATAAGGTTCTATCTCCATTTTTGGTCAAAATTGAGTTTTTTACATAATCTGATCCATTAGGTGTTTATTAATGCCTGTGTGGTGTTATTTTTAAAATGTTGACATTTTTGAGTTAGTAATTCATAAAACACAAAGGTTCCATCTCACAAAACATAATGGAATGTAAAAACTTTGACGCTCAATATCTCTGAACCACCCTAAACGGAGATATAACCTTATCATTCTAAACTCACGAAATCACACAATAGTTTATTAAAAGTAGCCTATAGGCTAAATAGCTCGTTCTACCTCTCTGCTACCCTTTGGCTCCTTGAAGTTTACCAGATGACATATTTGTAAAAGTAAACCAGTCATAAAATGCGGAACATATCAGTCAAAACTCAACTCTACTTTCTTTCCTTGCAGTTTCTTGTGCTCTCCCTCTCTCTCTTACCTTGGGTTTGCTTCCCCCGATGGCTCCGGGTCGGATGGAACCGGTCTCCTGGTACCGGCAGAGGATCTTGGACACGCAGCCGTGAGAGACCCGCAGCTGCCGGGAGATGACGCACGGCCTGATGCCGTGGTGGGCCATCTCCACGATCTTATGGCGGATATGGTTGGGCAGGGGTCTGCCATTGATGAAGACTCCCCCCAGCTGGTTCACTCTACCCTGGCCCAACGGGGTAGAGACTGCGTAAAGAGAAAAGCACCAAACGGTCACCAAATGGCTTCATGGCAATAATGATGTTAATACAATACAATAAAAATCAATCCCATCATTATAGCCTACTAAGTATAACATTAAACAGTAATATCATTTGAATCACAATAACAGTACAAACAAACGTTGCTTAACTTCAAGTTTCGCATTAGTTGCTTTAAATTACTAATAGCCTAAACACTAGGGTGATAGGCCTACTTGTAGCTACTTGCATGTTAGCTACTTATTAAATGTTCTGTAAATAAACACAAAGTTTGTTTTCAGAGATAACATATATAATAGCCTATAGTCAGTAGGTCAATAACAGCAAGCACACGATGGAAATAACGAGTTAAATCCATTGTTTTACATTTTCGATAAGCCTATGAATTTATGGAAATAGGTTAGGGTTACGTTTAAAAGTAATAACTTTTGTTTGGCTTACAGGAAACCTTAGATACAATCAGGTAAACTATGAGATAACATAAGATGATGTTTAGAAGGGGAAGCAACAAATGTTTTGCGGGCTCGCGAATAAGGAAAGTCTATAGTTACATTATTTAATTGCATGTCTATTAATAATGACTCTGCTGCTAAGCGCACTGAATCCCACATTTCGCCACATATACTCGTGATCTTAGAATGATACGGTTCTATCTCCGTTTAGGGTAGTTCAGAGATATTGAGCGTCAACGTTTTTACATTCCATTATGTTCTGTGAGATGGAACCTTTGCATTTGATGAATTACTAACTAAAAAATGTCAACATTTTCAAAATAACACCACACAGGCATTAATAAACCCCTAATGGATCAGATTAGGTAAAAAAACTCAATTTTGACAAAAATTGAGATAGAACCTTATAATTCTAACGTCACGTAGTGTTATTGACAGTTTGGACTTTTGATTTTTTTTACCTTCCAGTGGGAATCCACTGCGGGGGTAACAGTTCTGAGTCAGGGGGCGCATCATCCTCGGTACGACCCCCGCCAACGCATTCATACCTCCACGACCCTCCAACCCTCTCCAACCCTCCACAACCCTATAGCCCCCCGCCGGAGAGGAGGAGGATGAGGAACAGCAAAGTCAACGATGGAGCTCCGTGCACCAGTAGGATTCTAGTAGGATTTGGAGTAGAGAAATGCCCTGTATTCCAGTTTTTTGAAAGGTTTCGACTAGGTTATAGCCACTGGACTAGACAGGAACCATGCAGTGTCCTTGGAGTAAAAAAAAAAAAAAAAAAAAAAACAACAGTAAAGAAAAAAAGAAAAAAGAAAGAAAATCAGAAACACTCCCGCCTCCTCAAGAAAAAAAAGTCGATGTTGCCAAACCATGCAGGGAAAACTTCTGAAGAATGTTACGCCTATGCGAAAAAGTTAACGCGCATTTCGTTATCGCTGTTGTTGTTGTTGTTGTTATTGACACACGTTCAGAGTGAGACTTGAAGACCCCCAAACCTGGGGGATCATTTATTAGTCGTACTGCACTTCTTTTCTCATCAATGCTCTGGGCTCTGTGATTGGTTTAGAGGTCTTGGCGGTGCGCAATGATTGGCTGAGGGTGGAAACTTTCTTCTCCACGTGGTTGTCAGAGTCGTCGCTTTGAGACTGATGACTTGTTTTGTATGTGACTGCTCTGACAGATCGCGACGTTAGAATTATAAGGTTCTATCTCAATTTTTGGTCAAAATTGAGTTTTTTACACAATCTGATCCATTAGGTGTTTATTAATGCCTGTGTGGTGTTGATTTTTAAAATGTTGACATTTTGGAGTTAGTAATTAATAAAATACAAAGGTTCCATCTCACAAAACATAATGGAATGTAAAAACGTTTACGCTCAATATCTCTGAACTACCCTAAACGGAGATAGAACCTTCTCATTCTAAGCTCACGAGATGTAACTATCTATCACATGCACTCGTAGTACCAGTTATTGACTAAAACCTGACCAAAGCCTATGTGTGGATTACGATACCTTAGCCTAATGTAATAGGACTACGACTGTCTTCAACAATATACAATATAAGATGTTCCTGTTCACAGACAGTGTGCTCCAAAACGCTATCATGCACCCATGTGTGCTTATGGCCCCCCCAGAAAACAAAAAAGCTGCAAAAGTGCGCCTCCAGGTCCAGGAATTTATTGTTGCTCTTAGATTGCCCTGCATGTGCATTATACCCAGAGGAGACCCCTCGTCTGACGGCCACTTGCCCCCCACAGCAGGGTACGACGCCAGAAGGGCCGTAAAGAACGTTTTACTGACACAGAGGGTTCAATTGTGAGTTAGGCATTTATTTATCATTGCCGCCCGTTGGTTATTAATACACGGGCTAATTCTGTCCCAAGTAAGGTTGGATTTTATTTAGTCTCTCTCTGTGCCTGGAGTTAAACGCTACTATCATCGTCAATGCATGATACTAATGTTCTTTTTTTATTTGTGTGTGCCATCCCAGTTGTAAACTAAAGCTATTCGTTTTTAAAAAAAAATATGCATATGAGATATATGGAATTGTGCGTGCGACGTGTGGCCGTGCAGGAGTACGAGCGCGTTACCGTTACTCCATCCAGGTGCGTTTTTCTTTAACCGGATTAGCTCGCGCGCCGATTCGAAAGCACATTTATGGATTGAATTGTCATTGAGGTAAAGCAACTGTAATTGGGCTTTTACATTGAACATGTCAATAATGACCTACTCGTCTATATAGGGGTACTGCTATAATTGTGGGCAACTAACATGATGCAGTTATTAGGAAAGGTCTTAGCATTGTGATTAAGCAGTTGGAAATGTGTTGGGGATGTTTTTCCAAGAACAATTGTTTTAGAAACGTGGCCTTTTTGCACCCACAAGACTGTTAACACCGGTTGAAAAGCATCCCCAAGCAAAGCACCTGATTCTAGACATGCGTGTCTCTATCTCCTCTCCAATCCATCCAGTCGGGAGAGGGAGAGTGAACTCAAGCACTATATCATCATTTACGGAGAAAAGAGGTATCCGATGGACTCAATTAACACGAACCTCTTTTGTATGATTGGAAAGTGGAAACTTCAAATGTCATTTCGGTCGGAGTGCCCTTTTGAAGATACGCCTGCGTGGGAAAGTGCATTCCTTTCAAGTGCTGTGTGGAGAACATGGTATAACTGCAGCTAAGTGGTAAATATCTAGAACATTATTATTGTTTTTTATTGAGCGCTTATCTTACTTCAGTTTCGCAAAGCTCAACCTGATGACAACATTGGTTTAAATTGTATGGCTGATACAAATTGCGACATTACTCTTTGGAAAACAAAAATGTGGCCTATTAATTTTCGATTTCGCTAAATAGACGAGGCACAACATTATAGGAACACTTTTATGTTTTCTATTATCTCTATAAGGCAGGAATCTTTTCCCCTATGGTTACGTCCACATTATGCATTCTGCATTGGCACCGACTGTGGTCGTGATCCAGAAGACATGGCATTAGGCCTAATACGCCCCTGGACAATACCAATTATTTCAGTTATATATTAGGTAGGTTAAGTAGTTAATAGTTGTTGGTTATTACAATTCTGAAGATAATAATGATGATGACAGTAATGCTAATAAGTAAATAGCGTCACTTTCATATTTATTTGGTTTTCAGAGCCTACGGCTTTTGACAAAAGAAAGATAGGCCTAGCAGTTAGAATTTGTTGTAGCCAAACTTAACTATAATTTCAAACATAAGTATATTTTTAATTACAACAAGTTACATTAGGCATACCAATTGATTTGTAGGTTACTTTGATTCAAATTACTGTAGCCTGTATTTCATTTAGAACTCTAACTTCACAAATGTAGTCAGTTTAGGCCTATAGGCCTATATTCTAGTCTGTCCTCGGTTAGTCTGGCCTCATCATCTGAAAACATAAAAACAAAACAAATTAAACAAAAACATCAATCTTACATTTATGAAGGTGTCGATGTAAGGGGTCACTGAACTTAATGGAACTGGATATTGCAAAAATGAAAATAGAGACAACGAAGGAAAACATAGAGAACCATAAAAAGTGACCCTGAATCCGTGTCTAATCCATTACCGGGGAGGAATTTCAAAGTCTTGAAATTTCACTTGAAATACAATATTTGCATCAATGCAGACTCAATCATATATGATCAACTTGTCACAACTTGTCAAATGATTGCATGAATTCACTAGGTCTATGGTGTAGTTAGGTCAGAAGTTGTGCTGTATTTTTATTTCCACAAAGTAGCCTATAAGCGAAAGTTTATCATGATTAGGCTTATCACAATTCGGTTCTTGAACAATGTTGCTTAACTCGTAAAAGTTGTTAGTGTACGTTTTTCAGATTCTACACAGACATTGTGACGTTGTGAAGTTCTATAGCCTATCTGACTGATATGCCTGTTCTGCTGTGTGGAGATATGGCAATACAACATAATGTGACTCAAACAGAAACATGATCATAATAGAAACAATTTCAGGGGATAAAACTGATCAATAAGAATTGGTAGGGGGGTACCCTGCAGGTGACCTATAGCCCCTCATCCTTCAGCCAGCCCTCACAGGCTCCCCAGGAGTCACATATTTCGTATTGCCATATTGATTGATTTGATTGATTGATTGATTATACTGTAATGTCCCAGAGGGGAAACTTGTCATATCTCCAGGTCTGTCCTCAGGTGAGTCTCCCAGCAGTGTCCCCCTACACCACCCATGCCTTCTCTCTCTTTCTCATCTAGTTTGAGATTAACTGAACCCATGTGTTTTCATCTATAGTCAAACTGGGGGATACTGCATGGGGTAATAAAAGGATATGCATGTCGCATGGCCTGAAGACGGATCTATCTAAGCAATCCAGTCCCTACATTTTAATGTAAAAAGATTTCTCACTACACCGTATTTGCAACTTTCCATCTTGAATAGATTTTATATGAAACTGGAAGTACTAGCTAGAGTTATGTTCTAGCACTATCTTATCTTATATAAACTTTGCTAGTTAGTTTTTTTCAAATTCCTAATTATGTATTTTTGATGCCTACACATGGCAAATCCAACTAGAACCTTGAACCTACTTAGGTGTAAGACATTCTGACTGCTTGTTTGGTAATAATGTGTAACATTATACAGCAGTTAGTTCCGACCAAGTAATTTGATTGGACAAGAGGCATTCCATGAGTGCTGATATACAGTATAACAGCACTGGGACCTTTAACTATATGTATCACTCCGCTGCACAGATGTTCTACTAAATGACTACATGTTTGTGTTCAGGTTACTAGGCAACAGTCCATTTGAGGTTCAGTTGCGGAAGGACAGAGTTGGGATTTCAAATGATGTTTCTATTTGAACAGGAGCACAATTAGCTACTTTAACGAACTACTGTATACAGTATGTGGAGGCTATACATGTACTGGACTTGGACTGGGTGTACCGTTATCTACCGCCAGAGGGCGCCAAACATGCAGTAAAAGTAAAATATTGCTCTCTACATCCGAAGGGAATTTGAAGTCTAGTTACATCAAGTCTACATGACAACGAACTGACTCATACTTCATTAACATGTAGGCCTATATGCTATTATAAATAGAAGGAGACCATCTATCCAATCTTCATCTTTGATCCAAATAACAGTCCATACTTGTTTCTTATTTTCTCATGAATAGTATTTTATTTCTCAGAATAGTGAGTGTTTCCATTTTGAGACAATGAATCAATACACAAACATTTGAATGTTTTCTTTATTACTGAAATATGTTTATATGTACATACATAACATGTCCTGTGCAAATACATTTTGGTACCTTAACAACAATTTTCATAACGTAACCCTTTACTTGTGTCAAATAAGAGGGTGAAAGTGCATCTTCCTACGTTTGTCTGACATGAGGATTGAAGCAGGCCTGGCCAGGATGTTGGCAATGTTAAAGTGACAGTCAGAGCGCCCTATCTGGTATATTTTCCATTTCCAAAGTGCACATTTCACGCCAAATGTTTACCATGTACCTGAAGTAGGAGGACAGCATATGAGGCAGGGGGCAATGTTTTCAAATCACTACCACAGCCACCCACAGTGGGTTACTGCAGAGGATAACATTATATCACAGTTAATTCCAGAGAGATATCTGGTATCAGGTGTTACACTAACTGGTCCAAAGGCAAGATACTAAATTCAAACCTGATTGAAATAACTTTTCATATTGTCATAATGCCAGTGGATAATCTCGGCCCACAACAGAGGGTAATTTCTTTGCTCAAACACTTTTGGCTTCTAATAACTATCAAAAGTGTTATAAAAACAAGTTAGAATACTGAGGTAATGCCTCTAAGTCTTAGAGAGCTCATCGGTTGTGATTGACAATCCGATGGGAACTCTGTTCTCACATTTCAGGAGGAAGGAAGGAACATCTGAGCCTGTCTGTGCCTGGGCTTTGAAAGCTCGTCTGATCTATGATTATAATGATTATGATAATAATAATGATAATATTTTAATAAATAATACATTTAAATAAATGTGTGTGTGTGTGTGTGTGTGTGTGTGTGTGTGTGTGTGTGTGTGCATGTGTGTGCGTGCTTGTGTATTTGATAAATGTGTGTGTGTGTGTGTGTGTGTGTGTGCATGTGTGTGCTTGTGCGTGTGTGTGTGTGCGTGTGCGTGTGCGTGTGTGTGTGCGTGCGTGTGTGCGTGCGTGCTTGTGTGTGTGTGTGTGTGTGTGTGTGGTGTGCATGTGCTGGTGTGTCTGTATGTGTGTGTGTGTGTGTCATCATTCTGAATGAATGAAACTGCTATCCTGTTCAAAGCCTTCTCTCACTAAGATAAACATGCTAGTTTTTAATGATGACACGTCTCCCGTTTTCATATCAGCCTCCGGACCTCTGTATAGCAGTTGTATAAGACTATTTACACATCTTCATTTATACATTCGGGACTTCTCAATGATCAATATATCAGAGATATATCTCGATTGAATCTGTCGTATCAAAACAACTAATGTGACAAAAGGTAGTTTATCTGTACAATACAATAACACGAGCAAGTGCTTCTTTGAGATATTATAGAGGCCGGACAATTATTATACATGTGACAGACTTAGAGGGCTTATGCATGAGGGAAAAGTGGTATCAAACTCTGGTAATGAGCACTTCACATTCAACCATCAGCCATACACTAGACCCCAACATCTTGGTCTGGTTCCCAGGATAGATTAGGTGCTATACAGCTCACTTACAAGGGCATGTACAAAATGATCAAAGTAGGCCTATTGCTCAATGAACAGGTGACGGCTTGCTAAAGGATAGACCCAATTTGAAAATAAAGTAAAGTAAAGAGAGAGGGGCATCAGTTGACAGCAACATGTAGGCTAGTCTCTCTCTGTCTCACACACACACACACACACACACACACACACACACACACACACACACACTCTATCACCATCATAAACCACCATCATTAAGCGTTCCTCCTGCTATTACTCGTGGCAGAAGGGCGACCCCCCGTCTCGTGGTGGTCGGGTCTGTATTTCAGCCAGCAGATAAGCCAGGTGACGACCACCGAGAACATGGCTAGGATGCTGGCCACAGACAAACAGATGGGTCCTGCGGGCGAGGGTGGGCTGCTGTGGCTGTGCACGAAGATCAGGCCCACGAAGAGCAACACCAACATGGAGAGAAAAGAAAAAATCACGCACACACAGCCCGTGGTCAGAGCCACCCGCTTGCAGCTCTGACAGCTGTCATAGCTATGCACGGAGTCCTGAGAGAGGGGGGTGGTGGCCGTGGACACTGTCGTGGAGGGGGTCGCTTGGCTGGTGGAGGGGGTCGCCTCCTCGCGTCTGAGGACGATGAGCGCCGGGTGCAACGGTGGAGGATAGGGGGGCAATGCATCCTGAGGCAAGGGGTCGGAGTCCATATACAGGGGGAAATCCTCCGTGACCTTGGTGTTGTTGGGCAGGTGTTGCACCCGATAGTCCGGCACGGGGGTCCGGTGGCGACATATGGGACAGCTGACGCGCCACGGACGCTCCTCTCGGAGATGGAGGGTGTTTAAGCACTCCTCGCAGAATGTGTGCAAGCACTCCAAGATCTTCGGTGCGCGACGATCGAGGTCGAAATAATTGTAGCAGATTTTGCATTCGTACTCCTCGTAGGGGAATGCTGTAATCGTCTCTCCCGTGCATGCTAAATCTACCTCTTCCATGTCCATCTTTCGCCATTCACATCCCCTCTAAACACAAAGGAGCCCCCCACACAGACAGATGATGGTGACGGTGCATGTCTCTCTCTCTCCTCCGGTTCATGCAAACGCCATCTCTGATCTCTTGGTTCGATGATTTGGCTGAACGTTGATATTGTTGAGATGTTTGCTTACAATCCCCATGCACGACTTTCCCGTGTAAAATATGATTATGAAATTCAAATCCAGGCGTTTCCCCCCAGCCTCTTGTTTTTGGATCCTGGGATTAAATATTAAACGGGTCTTATTTTATCCTCTTCGGGTGTGGGAATTGGTGATGTCATGCTGGCTGGCGACTTCTATGCGAGAGGAGAGAGGACCCACCGGAGAGATCTGGAGACAGTCTAGAGGCGGTGATCGGGAACGATGGATGTTATCTCTGGATGAAACCCACAACGTGACGTTAGAATTATAAGGTTCTATCTAAATTTTTGGTCAAAATTTAGTTTTTTACATAATCTGATCCATTAGGTGTTTATTAATGCCTGTGTGGTGTTATTTTTAAAATGTTGATATTTTTTTTTTTAGTAATTCATAAAATACAAAGGTTCCATCTTACCAAACATAATGGAATGTAAAAACGTTGACGCTCAATATCTCTGAACTGCCCTAAACGGAGATAGAACCTTATCATTCTAAACGGAGATAGAACCTTATCATTCTAAACGGAGATAGAACCTTATAATTCTAAACGGAGATAGAACCTTATCATTCTAAGCGGAGATAGAACCTTATCATTCTAAACGGAGATAGAACCTTATCATTCTAAACGGAGATAGAACCGTATCATTCTAAACGGAGATAGAACCTTATCATTCTGAGCTCACGACAAGTCGAGAGAAGACACCGAGTTAAAATTTAAAAAAATCTGTCAAAGAGTCGCCATTATCTATAGGACTATCTCGGACAAAAGGGTGCGCTTATTAAATCAAAGCAGTCTACATGAGGTCAAATAGGTGGTGCACAAGTTTAATTAAATATAGGCTATAGTTCATCACCCTGTTACATAAGTTGTCTATTTTCACATCAACATAGGCTACAACCTAGCAATTTTATAGGCCATTAGGCCGAAAGAACAACGGTAACACAATGAAACGACTTATTCTGTATAGGGTCTTATTTAATTAATGAAGTAACTTAATTGTCCAGAACACAATTGCATATTAGGCAGGAGCGAGAGCTCCAAATTAATATAGTTATCACTTTTGTCTCATATTATGTTCATTTTGAACTGTGATTTTAATGAAAGCCATGCATGGGATTTTAATGGTGCCTTACACTAAAGTTTAAACCACATATATGAGTCACAACTCATAATGTTATCAGCCTACAAAGTCGATGTTAATTCTAAGGCTTGAATTGGTCTTACAGCATTTTCAAATACATCTATGTACATTGTAGACGTTAAAAATAGAAATAGGGCCCATGACATCACCTTATAGCTCAAATAGACCCAAAAAAAATCAGATCAATCAAATCCTTTCCTTAATTCCCTAACTAGTGACGCACGCACGCGCACGCACACGCACACACACACACACACACACGCACACACACACACACACACACACACACACACACACGCACACACACACACACACACACACACACACACACACGCACACACAACAACAAATAAAGGCGTGGCTGTTGTTGATCCATCCTCCAGGTGGGTCAGTAACCCGTCGGGCTTTAGGACCGCCCGGCCCTGCTGCTCGCCCTGTTCCGCACACACACCTGTCGGAGCGCACCTGAGAGAGCGCACCTCTCCTGCATACATACATGGGCTGAGTGCTGCTGGGCAGATCAACGCCCACTGTCACAGTGTTGCTTTCCTGCCAGGTTTCCTCATACACACATATCTCATTTAAACGTTAGACGTATGCGATCATGCACGAACTTCTCGCATATCTGCACGATGATGAACTGGTCGCCAGATTTCAGAGGCGATGTGGTCTGTTCCCCATCAAAGGGGGGATCGTCGATCAGAACGGAGATCAGAACCGAGACCAGAACCGAGATCAGAACCGAGACCAGAACCGAGACCAGAACCGGGACCTGACGCACCTGGAGCCCAGAGACGCACCTGGAGACACCGACACGCTCCTCCGGCAGCGTTGTGGGAATGGACACGCGATCATCAACAATGAACGACAGTCACAGGAGGACAATCACAATAAATGCAAGGAGAATGAAAGCATCGTTGATGTAAGTTTTAAAATGTGTCAGGCTTGATTGAAGTCTGTTAAGTCATGGGCCTGAGAAATGAGTTTGAGAAGAACGAGACTAGTATAGCATGCCTTCCAACTGGCTTTACTTGTTGGTCTACCTGTCCTGGCTTTGAGGTTAAGGTAGCCCAACAACAACAGATTGCTGATCCGATTTATTTTACATTTCATTATCATTGGCCATCCCGACAGCGAGTCGGTAATTACAGGGTCTTAGAAAAAGAGATACTTGACTTAAATTGTGTAGGCTAATTTCATTTTGTCTATGTATGATATAGGCCACAACACACAACACAACTAACCTTTGCACTACTGATGTTTACACTACTACCTTTGCATTTACTGTATATTGCACATTGCACATGTCTCCTAATATACTGTACATAAATTACCTCACTGTACTAGCTACCTAACTGTACTGTACATAGCTCATAACTGTAAACGGATGTTTACAACACTACCTCTGCACATCACTACCATTCTTGTTCTATGATGTCATACTCTTACATCACTATTTGCTTCGCACTTTTGGTTGGATGCTAAACTTCATGTTGTTGTATAGTGCTTATCCTCTGCGATGACAATAAAGTTGAATCTAATCTAATCTAATCTGATCTATTCTAACACTCTTGGCAACTGACAAAGCGATCCAATCAGATGTTGAAACAGTTTTTATCTTACCTCCTCCTACCTGTCCTGTCCTACCTGTCCAGACTTACAGGACAGGTAGGAGGTACGATAGAAACTGTTTCAACATCTGTTTGAAGTACGCAACTTCACAAGTACTTTCACAAGTACGGTATGCAAATTCCTCATTTGATGGTGGTTGGACAGGCGGTTCATTTGGTCAACAGATTACAGGTTAGAGTTACCCAATAGAGACATGAGCAGAGGGGGACGATGCTAGGATATTGCTCTACCTCAGTGTTTCTCAACCCTCTCCTCGCGGCGCCCCAGCCGCTCCACATATTTGATCTGTTCCACCACCAGCTCACCTGATTCAACTAATCAAGTACAAACCACAATTGCTTTGTACTTGATTAGTTGAATCAGGTGAGCTGGTGGTGGAACAGATCAAATAGGGCGCCCCGAGGAGAGGGTTGAGAACCACTACTTTGATGCATCTGACTCCACAAATTGCATGTCTTGGAGTGCTGATGAGGATGCCAAGATGTGCATGTTTGCTCCTCTTGTCCTCAAATGACGCATTGCTGCAATGGGCCAAGTTGTTGTTGTTGTGCTATACTTTCACTTTCATCATTGTCAGTAAAAAAAAAAAATATATATATATATATATATATATAAACAATTTCTGTGGTCGTTGCTGTGCACCCACAGGTTTCTGCGCCGCAGTATGAGGTCAGGAACCGGCTGCTCTACTTCCTGTTCGTGATCTCGGCAGGACTGGGACAGGAAGTCTTCTACATCACCTTCCCGCCCTCCATTCACTGGAACCTGGACCCCTTCCTGTGCCGCCGCCTCGTCAACATGTGGACCGTGAGTGACGGTCCTCTGCCTGTCCCCTGAGTGTGTGTGCATCTCAGTCTGAAGTAGTGTGTGTGTGTGTGGGTGGGTGTGTGTGTGTGTGTGTGTGTGTGTGTGTGTGTGTCTGTGTGTGTGTGTGTGTCTGTGTGTGTGTGTGTGTGTGTGTGTGTGTGAGTGAGGGACAGGGATGAAAGGCTGGATCAGTCTGAAGTAGCTTCCTGTCAGTCAACTTCCCTTCATCTGGACTGATGTAAAGTGTGTGTGTGTGTGTGTGTGTGTGTGTGTGTGTGTGTGTGTGTGTGTGTGTGTGTGTGTCTGTGTCTGTGTCTGTGTCTGTGTCTGTGTCTGTGTCTGTGTGTGTGTGTGTGTGTGTGAGGGACAGAGGGATGAAAGGCTGGGTCAGAGTTGGGGACAGGGTTGAGAGAAGGTGAGGGGAAGCAGCAGAATAGGAGCTCCATTGTTTTCACACACACCCATAGGGTAGAAGTCTGTGACCTCTTACACACACAAACATACACACACATTTTTGAGTGACCACATTTGAGTTCTGTGTGTGTCCTCCAGCGCATGGCATCCATATACCCTCTAATTGAACCCCTTGTTCGCCCCTGGGGTGGGGTCGTGGGAGGTGGTTGTCGTTGTCCAGAGTGAACGCTTGACTTCCTAAGACACCAGGGGGGTATTCCATCAACGTCGCTAAAGGACTAATCCTGCCTTCTCGCGAGATTTACAAAAAAAAAATCGAGCCTTATTTTGATTACTCTCGCGAGACTTGTAAAAAATAAGCCTGGATCTTCCTTTAGCGACGTCGATGGAATACCCCCCCAGTACTTCTTAGCTAACACTCCCATCATTCATCACTCATTAACACGGGTTAAGGAGGGGAAGCAGCAGTAGTGGCTTCAGTTAGACATTAAAACCGTAGTTCTCTGTGCACCTCTTAGTTTCCGCCAGCCGGTTTTATTGACTTTCGTCGTTGCTTTGAGGTTCTCTCTCTGTGGTGTCCATTTCGTTTGTCTGCCCTCAGGGCAAATTGCATTGCACTTCTAAAGCCCCCTCCCATTGTGGAGCTGGAGTTATCTAGGGTTCATGTAGTCCCCTTCACACACACACACACACACACGCACACACGCACACACACAAACACACACACACAAACACACACACAAACACACAAACACACACGCTCCACACCCTGGGAGTGGCCTGTAGATACGCAAAGCACCGTCGTCTTTATGAGAGCACGTGCCCCGGTTTACAGAATGACCTCTTTGGTTGTCTTGGTAACCCTTGACAATCATTACTTTACCTCACTCCGAAACAGAAACATGTTGGATTAAGCAGAACATCATCGTCATGTATCTCACATATCATCATGATCATGATCATAATCACGTAACAAAACAAGTCTGTGTGTCCCCCTTCATGAGAGCATGTTCAATTACCCTTTGGCCCTTTTAGAAACCCCCTCCCACCCACATGTTGACAGACCAAGGTCCAGAGTGAGGCTCAATACTCTCATTCATGGGTATATACTCTCTCTAACACCACTTATCTCCGTGACCTGGCCAACCACTTTAACTAATCTCCTCCTGTAACGTTGCCCGGGCCGCTCCTTTGATGGGGATCCACACAAAGAACCTAATGTGTTGGGCACACTGTCAGCTGACCTGCTGTCCTACTGTACAAACATCTCTGCTATTAGAGGAGGAAAGGAGTGAGTGACCATGAACGTTGAACACTGGTCTGTAAAGGCCTGTCTATGTGTAGCGCCAGGGATAGAAGTATTTATGTAGAAAGTATTTATGTCAAAGGGAATATTCTCTCTCTCTCTCTCTCTCTCTCTCTCTCTCTCTCTCTCTCTCTCTCTCTCTCTCTCTCTCTCTCTCTCTCTCTCTCTCTCTCTCTCTCTCTCTCTCTCTCTCTCTCTCTCTCTCTCTCTCTCTCTCTCTCTCTCTCTCTCTCTCTCTCTCTCTCTCTCTCTCTCTCTCTCTCTCTCTCTCTCTCTCTCTCTCTCTCTCTCTCTCTCTCTCTCTCTCTCTCTCTCTCTATGTCTGTCCTCTCCTTTCCCTGTCAGTTATATCTCTCGCATTTGCCATGGTTATTCAAACACTGCTGATTAGCACGTCCCCATCATGTCTCTCTCTTCCATAGGGCTTTCACACCGCCACGGAACCGTTCCGCTTCGCATTCACGAACCAAGTCTGGAACCGGGCGGCGCATTCAGAACAAAAATAAATTGGTTCGGAAGCCTGAAAAGTTGGTTCGCTACGGGGAACCAGAAAATAGTGGTTCTCAAGCGGGAACCGAAATGTAGAACAGTGATGTCGTCAGTGGGTGTGTCTATGACATCATCAGTGGGTGTGTCATATTCTAAACTGCAAAAACCAGCAAGAAGGAAGGAGACAACATGTAATCTAATCTAAATCTAATTATTAGTGATTTAAAAAATTATCAAAAGTCTCATTATTCTCTCTATCTTCCTCAAATGCTCAGCAAACACACACACACACACACACACACGTACACGCGCGAACCCGAACTTCGTAAGCCATTTCTATTCTAGCATCAGAGTAGCTGGTTAGTAAAAGAACGTGTTTAGAAAGTGTCTTTTTTTCTCCATATGTGACGGTCGGGATTATTACCGCCGCCTTGTAGGGGTTACAAAGTACTTAGTCTGGGGAGGACTGAGTGGGACAGGATCTAGGTCCCCCACACCCAATACCTATGGCCTCAATGTTCAGGTGAGTGAGCAAGTTGTTTCCTGTTTAGTAGGTGGCCGTGAAAAGTGTGTGCAGTGTGTGCGAGGTAAGTGCCGAACTGACCTGACACTACCCCCTACTTTACCTAGGTCTATCTAAACAGGTGAGGCGCCCCTACCCCCAGGTAAGTAAATGAAATGGGTAATTACACAGAGCTTATGGAAACATATTCAAACACAAAACGGTTAACTTTGGGTCAAGAAATTCAATATGGTATGGTTTCATTAATACACTGGTCACTAGCAAGAAATCACATGAAAGGCAAATCAATGCATACAATACATCTGTTCTAATTCACCATCCAACCCTGAATGCTTGAAATGTACACTTAATAAACCATACCCTTTAAATGCAACATCATCAACTTAACTGAATGCAGATAAACTCAAAACAGGCATTTCACTCTTACTTTCACATTGACATGTAACACATCTCAGTCTGAATGAGCAGTCCTTTTCCTCCAGTGCGGGCTTGTGTATGCGTGTGGGTGCGTGTGTGTGTGTGTGTGTGTGCGTGTGTGTGTGTGTGTGCGCGTGCGAGCGTTAGTCCGTTCAGTTCAGTTCTGTTCGTCTGCGCACGGTATGCGTGGTTGGCCAGTGCTAATGGCAAGGTGTAGTGCAGAGATTACCCATCCAGCAGAGATCGCACGTCAAGAGTGTCTGATGGCTGGCAGGGTAAACTCCGAGAAACCTTGCTGAACCCACGCCTCACTGGCGCACGCTTCTCCTCTGTCCAGGACAATGAACACCAACCACGTGTAGCTCCTTTTTCTCGCAGTTCACACACGGGGTGGGGGAGGGGTGAGCTGGCGCACGCTTCACCTCTCGATACCGACGACGTTCAGGCCGGCTCCTCCCAAACAAAACACTCGCTGATCAACGTATCCCGTACTTTGTATGACCACTCGTCAATATCTTCTTATCAAAACGATGTACTTGCAAAGAGCCCACACCGCTACCGCTCCGACCACGTTGCTCGTTCCAACTCACTGCTCCTCTCTCAAGCACACCTGCGCGTTCACACCTGCGCGTTCATGTGAGCTCGTCTTAAAGGCGCAGCATATAATTGTACCCGCTACATTCCCCCCTGCGAAACCCTGCCATGCCATCCAACATCCAAATGACGATGCGACCTCAGTAAAAGAAGAAATAAAAATACAACATGTCACTCCATACGACAGTACCCACAGGTAGGTTCACAACACAGGTAACATTTCAACCAGTACATAAGGATGCCTCAGAAGAGCTGAAAACAATAAAACACGGCATCATAACACTTTTCACTCCTCAATACCTAAAAACATGGACATGCATGAAGGTAAGTATAAAACATTTGCAATTGCACAAATTATTTCAAAACATAATCACTCCTGAATCTACAGGGAATTCTACCCCTGGTCTGTCTTTGAGACCGTCTGGGTTCAGCCACACTCTCACTTTCATTCCCTGCATCTGACCCACCCATAGTTCCCAGCTCCTCAACTACTTCTCTAATACCCAGGCCTGTGTTTGTGTGGGGCATGTGTGTAGTGGCAGGGATGCATATGAAGTCAGGGCAGCCTGTGTCAATGTCAGGGTCGGTGTCCTTACTGGACGGGTGCCTCTCCGTAGGCAAGGCGAGCCCTCTCCGTAGGCGAGGCGAACCCTCTCCGTAGGCGAGGCGAGCCCTCTCCGTAGGCGAGGCGAGCCCTCTCCGTAGGCGAGGCGAACCCTCTCCGTAGGCGAGGCGAGCCCTCTCCGTAGGCGAGGCGAGCCCTCTCCGTAGGCGAGGCGAGCCCTCTCCGTAGGCGAGGCGAACCCTCTCCGTAGGCGAGGCGAGCCCTCTCCGTAGGCGAGGCGAGCCCTCTCCGTAGGCGAGGCGAGCCCTCTCCGTAGGCGAGGCGAGCCCTCTCCGTAGGCGAGGCGAACCCTCTCCGTAGGCGAGGCGAGCCCTCTCCGTAGGCGAGGCGAGCCCTCTCCGTAGGCGAGGCGAACCCTCTCCGTGGACGAGGCGAGCCCTCTCCGTAGGCGAGGCGAGCCCTCTCCGTAGGCGAGGCGAACCCTCTCCGTAGGCGAGGCGAGCCCTCTCCGTAGACGAGGCGAGCCCTCTCCGTAGACGAGGCGAGCCCTCTCCGTAGGCGAGGCGAGCCCTCTCCGTAGGCGAGGCGAACCCTCTCCGTAGGCGAGGCGAGGCGAGCCCTCTCCGTAGGCGAGGCGAGGCGAGCCCTCTCCGTAGGCGAGGCGAGCCCTCTCCGTAGTTGAGGCGAACCCTCTCCGTAGGCGAGGCGAGCCCTCTCCGTAGGCGAGGCGAGCCCTCTCTGTAGTCGAGGCGAACCCTCCAGGATGCGCTCGCTGAGTGGGGGAATGATGACTGTCTCTCTGCCTGCCACTTTAACATATCCTATTCGGTCACTCTGTCCGAGGGACCCTGCCTCTTTTCTGATGTTCGCTATCACCCTGTGGACCTTAGCCTCTGTTTCCCGATACTTATTCATCTTCTTCATGCCGTCCGTGGCAACGAAAAGATCCTTCAGTTCACTTAGAACATTCATTCCCAGGATACCTGGGAGGCCTCTCATCTCTTCCACATCTGGGCTTTCATCTTTAAGGACAAAGACACACTTCCTGCCAACGGTCTTCCCCATGCACTCTACCTCCGCCTCCAGGCATCCAAGGACGGGAATTTCGAGGCCATTGGCAGCGGCGAGCTGGACCAAGTTGGCTGAGGACAACGCCGACTTCCCAAAGTACTCTCTGAAGTAAGATTCCCGGATTGTGGTCACCTCTGAGCCTGTGTCCAACAGGCAGTCAGTCTTCACGCCTGCTATCTTCACTTCAACGACCAAGCAGTTTCCAAAGGCACTTACACTTGAGGCTTGAGAAGTGTTACAGGGCTGCCTTGCCAGGTGACTTCTAATTGCAGGGGTACCTGGACTCTGGCGCATCGCCCCTCCGGGGTCGTTTCCTGCAGGCCCAGATGGCCCATCCCTTCTGAGTGGAGGACGTGCTATGCCCATAGCTCCCCTGTTCAGAGGACAGTGTCTGCTGATATGTCCTGGCTCATTGCACGTGTAGCAGATGAACTGCCCATCTTCGTTTTTCAAAGGGGGGCTTCTTGCCTTCTCGCCTTTCCCTTGTGTCATGCCAGTGCCACTGTGGCCCATCATCTGGAACAGTTCATCTTGACGGATGGCTAACTTTTGTATTGCTTCATACAACATCTCCATTGTCAACTGCGAAGCAGGTTCGTCGGTAGCCCTGGTAGCATTAATGGCACCTTTGGCACGGGAACTGCTTTGCGCACTATCAGACCCCTGAACCTCTTCCTCCTCAGACCATGAGATGGCGTCTTGCATTAGCTCAGCAAAAGTATGACTCTCATTTTCCTTCAGTCTCCTCTTGATCTCTCTTCTTAAGATATCATCTCTAAGCCCAAGAGCAAGCTGTTCTTTCAGCATTCCGTCTGAATCAGGGACACGCTTGGCATCTCTACGACGAATTCGCATTAGCTTTTCTTGAAGGTCATAGGCGTAAGAACGTATGGTCTCTCCTGCCAACTGCTTGCGGTCATAGAATTCTTTGAGCCGGGTGCCTAAAGGGACTTTGTCACCATAAGTCTTACGCAGTGCTTCAAATATGGTCTCTGCATCCTTAGCTTTGTCTGCCATATACTTGACTGTGAGTTTGGCTTCGTTTTGAAGATGCTGCTTGATGAACTCGGCTTGGTCCTCTATAGGGACCTTCATGATTTGAAGGGCAGATGTAATTGATGTGATCCATTCTTCAATATCTACATCACCTTGTTTACCACTGAAATCTGAAATCTTGCGGTCTCTGGGGATATACACAATAGATGCAGGGGGCTTTTCTTTCTGCTGATCTATGACTGCTTTAGCTAATGCCAGAGCTTCTCTATGCTCGCTTCTAGCTTGTATCAGGGCCTCGGCTTGGTCATTGAACCTCTCCATCATCCCCTCAAATTGCTTCTTAAGTTCCTCTAATTCTGCCATGGCTTTCACTTAAAAATGGTTGCTTATTCTATCCTGTTCGTGACGCCAATTGTGACGGTCGGGATTATTACCGCCGCCTTGTAGGGGTTACAAAGTACTTAGTCTGGGGAGGACTGAGTGGGACAGGATCTAGGTCCCCCACACCCAATACCTATGGCCTCAATGTTCAGGTGAGTGAGCAAGTTGTTTCCTGTTTAGTAGGTGGCCGTGAAAAGTGTGTGCAGTGTGTGCGAGGTAAGTGCCGAACTGACCTGACACTACCCCCTACTTTACCTAGGTCTATCTAAACAGGTGAGGCGCCCCTACCCCCAGGTAAGTAAATGAAATGGGTAATTACACAGAGCTTATGGAAACATATTCAAACACAAAACGGTTAACTTTGGGTCAAGAAATTCAATATGGTATGGTTTCATTAATACACTGGTCACTAGCAAGAAATCACATGAAAGGCAAATCAATGCATACAATACATCTGTTCTAATTCACCATCCAACCCTGAATGCTTGAAATGTACACTTAATAAACCATACCCTTTAAATGCAACATCATCAACTTAACTGAATGCAGATAAACTCAAAACAGGCATTTCACTCTTACTTTCACATTGACATGTAACACATCTCAGTCTGAATGAGCAGTCCTTTTCCTCCAGTGCGGGCTTGTGTATGCGTGTGGGTGCGTGTGTGTGTGTGTGTGTGTGCGTGTGTGTGTGTGTGTGCGCGTGCGAGCGTTAGTCCGTTCAGTTCAGTTCTGTTCGTCTGCGCACGGTATGCGTGGTTGGCCAGTGCTAATGGCAAGGTGTAGTGCAGAGATTACCCATCCAGCAGAGATCGCACGTCAAGAGTGTCTGATGGCTGGCAGGGTAAACTCCGAGAAACCTTGCTGAACCCACGCCTCACTGGCGCACGCTTCTCCTCTGTCCAGGACAATGAACACCAACCACGTGTAGCTCCTTTTTCTCGCAGTTCACACACGGGGTGGGGGAGGGGTGAGCTGGCGCACGCTTCACCTCTCGATACCGACGACGTTCAGGCCGGCTCCTCCCAAACAAAACACTCGCTGATCAACGTATCCCGTACTTTGTATGACCACTCGTCAATATCTTCTTATCAAAACGATGTACTTGCAAAGAGCCCACACCGCTACCGCTCCGACCACGTTGCTCGTTCCAACTCACTGCTCCTCTCTCAAGCACACCTGCGCGTTCACACCTGCGCGTTCATGTGAGCTCGTCTTAAAGGCGCAGCATATAATTGTACCCGCTACACATAGAAAATAGTGTTTATTTCAGATACTGTAGTGGAAGATATTATCCTCATTTCCAGTGAAGTAGCTGCCATCTTGTTGTGACATTTTTGTTTATCCCGCTCCTTCATCACCCAGCGTTGATGACGCGGATGGTTCCAGTGACACTGGTATAAACGCGGGCTGGTTCGCCAGACAGCACCACGGTTCGGAGGTTCCAGAAAGCGAATGCGAACCGGAACGGTTCCTTGGCGGCGTGAAAGCCCTACCATTTCCACACACACACACACACACACACACACACACACACACACACACACACACACACACACACACACACACAACCATTCCCTCTCTCCCACCGTTCCACTCCCTGTCTCCCTTTCTCTTTTCTTCCTCCCCTCCGCTCTCTATCCCTCCTTTAGACAGCCACTCATTAAATATAAAAGGCAAAGCTCTAAATAACCCTCCTGCGGGGGATGTGAGTGTGTAGTAACAGTGACAGACAGTGTGCACTAGGCCAGACATCCCAGCCTGCGCACTAAAACACCGCAGAGTGTGTTCTTTTGTCACTGTAAACTGTTTCAGCATCAGCTGTAGATGTGTGTTACTGTGTAATTGCAGGCTATGCTACTTTTAGAGCAGTGTGTGCCTTCAGTCTTCTGGTAAACAGTTGTGTGGAAACTGTGATTACTTATTCATAGGAGACTGTGTGGCTAGTCTTTAATGGAGCACGGACAATCGGATTAGCTTCTTTCATTTCTCCTGCGCCCACATGTCTTCTCCTGTAAGCACATCTTATCATCTCTCTATGATTCAAGGTGGGAAAACACCATTGCATTAGTGGGGAAGACGGTGGTAGTAGTAGCAGTTTTCCTCTTCTCTCCTCCTCCCAGATAGTGATGTACATAGGGCAGGTCCTGAAGGACGTGCTGAAGCTGCCGCGCCCTCTGTCGCCCCCTGTGGTGAAGCTGGAGACCCGCGTGGACGCCGAGTACGGCCTGCCCTCCACCCACGTCATGGCTGCCACCTCCATCTTCTTCACCTTCGTGCTCAGCGCCCCCTCCAGGATCCAGGTGAGAATTTTCATGGGTGCCGGCCATGTTGGCACCAAAACACTCTTTCAATTCTAGTATGATGGACTGAGGCCTGACCACTGGCGGACTCGGTGGGGTGGGGGTGGGGGGGGGGGGCAGGGGGGGCGACCGCCCCTCCTGGTGCCCCCACGGTTGAAAAACGTCTCTCTTAAGTGCCCTTTTGAGTGGCCAAAATGAGAGGACGTGCCCTATTGGTGCCCCTCCAATGGTCTAAACATGACCATGTGCCCCCACAGTTGAAAAACGTCGCACTAAAGTGCCCTTTTGAGTGGCAAAATTAGAGGATGTGCCCTATTGGTGCCCTTCCAATGGTCTAAACTTGACCATGTGCACTGATGGGGTCCCATGTTGTGCAGTAGGTGCCCTTTTTTTCTTTCTTTTTTCTCGCCCCTGCCCTTCAAACAGCCTGAGTCCGCCACTGGGCCTGACTAACCTGTTGGACAACTGGCTGGGTGGAGTCGACTCGCCAGTCATCATCAACCACCATCTGCCACACCCACCCAAGCTCCTGTTTGTTCCTGTGATAGACTCTCTGAATAAATGTCAATCTCTCTCTCTCTTTCTCTTAATTCATGCACACAACCACATTGCTTAGACAAAAAACCCAAATGTTCATGTGGTCAATATTTTATTACTCACTCATTTTTATTACTCACTTAGAGTGCAAACTAACACCTCATCAAAGGTGAACATTTAAACAATGCTGAAGTGAAATTCAGCAAATTTCTCAGCTGCTGCTAAGATATATTGACCCAGATTCAGTGGTACATGTTGCAATTCTAGAGTGGTGCCACTGTTTAAAGGCCGACATTAGTCATTAGAATTATTTTGTTGTTGATATAGACATCCTGGTGCTGCACAATGTTGTGTATACATTGTATTTTCTTAGCTCCTCCAAAAATGCTTACTCGTGTGCCGTGACGTATGACATTTCATACAGCTCAGGGCTCCGTGTGACATGGCTAGCCTGCTTGTAAAGTTATCACCCAAGAGTCAAATATAACCCTCTGAACCCCCTTCACCTTTTGGGACTGAGTCATAAACAACCTTTCAACACATTCGATTGAGAATTACTCTATCTGCTCTATCTGCCGTTACGCCAAACACGAATGACTACTGTCACCACTAATGTCACCACCACGTATTTCAGTTTTTTTGAGTATCTCTTTTTCAAGAAAGAGCCCAGTACGTGATCTTAGAATTATAAGGTTCTATCTCCGTTTAGGGTAGTTCAGAGATATCGAGCGTCAAAGTTTGTACATTCCATTATGTTTTGTGAGATGGAACCTTTGTATTTTATGAATTACTAACTAAAAAATGGCAACATTTAAAATAAATAACACCACACAAGCATTAATAAACACCTAATGGATCAGATTATGTAAAAAACTCAATTTTGACCAAAAATGGAGATAGAACCTTATAATTCTAACGTCATGTATTGTCACCACCACGTACTTCTGGTTTTTTGAGTATCTTTTTCCAAGAAAGAGCCCAGTAATCAAAAGAGGCTGGTGTGGGCCTTTTAAGAGAGGGCATACATAGCCATAGATATGTAGTCATGTGATGCAGTGGTCTGAATGCCCCCAGGGCCACTTCTTGGTCCTCCCCAGGGGTGAAAGGTCAGGACAGTCAATCACAGAGTGGACCTCTCCATCCCAGCATCCTTTGTGCCCATTCAGAGCTCTCTCTTCATTAACTTCCTTTGAAAGGCACCCAGCTGCGGGGGGAAGGAACCGACACAGGAAAGAGAGAGAAGAAGGGAGGGAGCTAGGGGGGAAGGAGGTCAATGAATACACACTGGCTCTCCTTTTCTCAACTGTCATTGAAATTGGGGAGGAAACAAAAACAACAAATAGGTAAATGACAAGAAAGGGAGGGAGCGGGAGGGAGGAGAGAGACAGTTCAGTCAAAAAAGAGGATTACTTTAAGTCAGTCAATACGTCAAACTGGTAGAATGATTGGTTGGCATGGTTGACATGATTTAGATCTCTCAGGAATTAGAGGCCAGATTGACTGACGGAAGACTTGACCAAAGATCGACAGGAAGGAGAGAAAGTTAGTGAAAGAAGATTCTGTCTGTAGCCTAGTGAAGAATGTTGGGAATGACTTGATGAACCACATGTGTGTCCTCCTTGTCAAGTTTCAGATTGTATCTATAATTTAGAGAATCAAATAAAGAATAATTAGAGAATCAAATAATGTCACTCATCAGATTGTGTGTGTGTGTGTGTGTGTGTGTGCTCCAGATCCAGTTTGAGGTGGGGCTGCTGGTAGCGGTGGTGCTGTCTTTGCTGGTGTGTCTGAGTCGTCTGTACACCGGCATGCACTCTGCGCTGGTGAGTTCCCCTTATCATACAGTATAAAACATTCAAGACCAATGCACATTTTATTATTTAGTATGTCTGGCTGCAGTATGTCTAGCTGCAGTATGTCTGGCTGCAGATTGCACTTTTAACAAGGGCAATCCGCTATTACGTTTCTTTCTAACTGAAAGGCCCTCCATTAACAGAGACTGTTTCATCTATATATTTCATCTATTATTGGATGTATTTAATCCATTCGCTTGGGTTGCTTTTGAGCTATTGTAGCCATTAATACTATTAATACAATTAATAATAATAATTTTAGGACCCCCTCGAAAACGAGATGGTTCATCTCAAGGGGTTTTTCCTAATAAAATAAATTTACAAATACCAATGTATTACTCGTTATTGTTGTGTGATGATGTTTGACTTTGTCCTCCCTTGGGTTTCAGGACGTGATCTGCGGCGCTCTCATCTCCGCTGCAGTGATGCTGGTCACGTACCCGGCCTGGGAAACGCTCGACCGCCTCCAGCTCACCAGCCCGCTGTCCCCCGTCGTGGCCTTGGCACTGGCCCTCTTCCTGAGCTACACCTACCCCGAGCTGGACCACTACAGCACGACGCGGGGCGACACCACCACCATTCTAGCGGCGGGCGCGGGGTGCTCCGTAGGGTACTGGGTTAACGAGCAGTTGGGCCAGACATTTGAGCCCGAGGGTGTCCTGCTACCTGTACCCCTGCCCACATTGACAGTGGGTGTTCTCGTCCTGTGCGTGGCCCGGTTCGCGGTGGGTGTCGTGGCGTTGGTGATGACTCGCCAGGTGGTCAAGACAGCCAGTCTGTGGGCGCTGTGCTCGTGGTACGGTGTTTCTGTCTCCGATGTTGAGGCCAGGCGAAGGAAGGAGATTGAGGTGCCGTACAAGTTTGTCACATATGTATGTGTAGGCCTGGCCCACACCATACTGGTCAATAGACTCCTCATACAACTAGGGCTGCTATGACCCGATGTTTCATGGTGAGTTGCAGCAATATGTATGTATGTTTTTTGTTTTTTTTACTTTTTATACCTCTAACATTGATTGTATATTTCATTACATCTAAAAAATTGTTTCTAGTGAGGAATGATTCACACACGTGACTGAACCTTTACTTGTTGTTATTGTAAGCGCTTAACATCACTGTTGGTTTTTGTCCCCTCGAGTATGAGTATGTGGCCCGATGAATGTGATGCTATTGTCTCGTCGTTACTGATACTATCATACACATTAAACACCTACGCCATGTCTATGTCAGAGAGTTCACAGATATTATTTCCTTCTTTGAGTAGATCACCCCCGCAGTGCCCCACCCTGGAACTCAAAACAAACAAGACCAAACCAGTTAGAGAAACCAGAATGAAACCTGTTCAACGGAAGCTTTTTTCCGCTTAATGATTACGTATTACAACTGTATCCTTTCCCTGTAATCGATATCATTGCTTGGGCAAACATGGCCTCAGTTGGACCTGCCTCTAGTCAGGTGTAGGAGAATACTGGTCCACCAGGTAGACTTCCTAGAGTAGCTGGATCATGTTCTGCTAATGTCATGGACCCTAACCCATGGTCCTTATGGTAGAAAGTGTGTCATTGTCAGCAATGTCAATTTGAACTTTTCAGCAAATGGCCATCAATATCTTAAGTCATATAGTGGGAAATACCTTTTAATGCAACTGTATGTGCTTTCTATCTCATGCCTAGTCAGCCCAACATGTTCCCATCTCAATAACCATACAACTTTCAGACTGTATTGTGCCCTGATCATATTTTCACCTTTTTTGTTGTTGCTATTTTAAAAGATCAGGACCACATATGTGTGATGCAATCTCCCAATAGCATCACTGGCCAGAAGAAAGCAACATAGACACAGAGTCACAGGGTGACGATGTCTCATTCCCTTTATTTACATTTAGGAGAACATAACAACATAGCCACATAGCTTTCAAAGAGCACATCAAGAAAGTGTCTGGTAGGGTGAAGTTTGGCCTGGCAAACTTCAGGTACATCAGAAGCTCACTGACCATGAGTGCTGCCAGACTATACATGGACGCATCAATTATGACGCACCTCACATATTGTTTGACAAGCTGGGGCCATGCATACAGCACTTCCCTAAAGCCATTAGCCACCCTATACAAGCGGACCCTTAAGGTCATGAACCAGAAGCCCAACAGCACACACTACTGTACCATCCTAGACAAATGTAAATACCTTAGCTGGGAAGACACCATCAAATACAAAAACATCTGTCTCATCCATAAAATTCTGCATAACAAAGCTCCTCCCCCGCTTAACTCTTTCATAAACCAGCGTGACCACAGCTTACAGCCCACCAGAAGCACCTCTCGTGGCGACCTTATAGTTCCATTCAGGAAAAGCACCTTCAGTAAGCAATCCTTCTCAGTGATAGCAATAGAAAACTGGAACTCACTACCCAACCAACTCAAAGACATACATACTTACTCCACCTTCACAACACACATGAAAGCCTGGCTGACACAGAACTATACCTGTCCTCATTAATCCCTCTCTGTGCTGCCTCCCCATAATGCCTTTTTTTTGTATGTTTTGTTTTGTTTAATGTATTGCTGTTTGTAAGTGCTTAATGTTGTGTGGCCTGTAATTGTCCTGTGGCTTCTATGTGCTTGAAATGTCGCTGCCCCCATAAGTGTGTATGTGGTGTTTGTTGTAGCCCCTTCAATCACCTCAGCTTGCTTACGTGTGTTTTTTGTCAAGTGTGATGTTGGGGTACCTTGTCTCAGCCACGTGTTCTTAGAATATTTAAATGTCTTATTTTAACTAATGACGTTACTTTTCAGGATGCCATGTTGCAACTGGCCGGGGACTTCAGCTGAAAATTAGCCGACTAGGCTAACGCTGCCTTTTTTACTGTATTTTATATGGTTCATGTATTAGGATTGTCCTCGATATAATAAACTAATAAACTAAACTAAACTAAACTAAACATATGTTGGTCTCCAAATTCTATGTGGTTACTGTTGTAATACAGTACTTTTACCCTGGATGGCGCTATGTCGTATACCACCTGTGTTGTAAACAGTGAAGTAGTACTTCTGGTTTCCTCTGTTGTGTTGTATGTCGTTTGGTTCACACGCTGTAACGTGCTATGTTAATAAAACTCCGGTAAACGAACAATAAAGTCAAGTGTACTAATGAATGAAGCTGACAGTGTTAATTGGCCCCTACAAACATCTGCTGTCGCCTTTTAAAAGGCTTCTTTCGCACCATGACCGGCCGAGGCAGAGGTTTCGGGGGAGCAAGGAGGAAGACGAGGAACACGGAGGAGGAGCAGGGAACCATAGACACCCAGGAGGAGACTGATGTTAGGAAGTCGTCCTCTGCTCCAAAAGGAAATGGTGGCCGGAAGAGCAAAGCTGACTCTGAGCCCAAGAAATCTACTGCCAAGGTCCCAGAGGATTCTAAAACTAAGCCAGTGGCTGCAGCTAAGACGCCACGCCCCAAATGTCCAGACTGCAGGCAGTATCTGGATGACACTGACCTCAAGTTGTTTCAGGGAGATCCTGATAATGCGTTGGATGAGCCAGAAATATTAACAGATGGATTAAGGATTAACAGACTCTCCCTGTTCGACTCAAATGAGGATGGCGTTGAGAGTTATGAAGACTTACCCCAGCACAGGATCACAAACTTCAGTGTCTATGATAAGCGTGGCCACCTTTGTCCATTTGACTCTGGGCTGATTGAGAAGAATGTAGAGCTGTACTTCAGTTGCGCAGTCAAGTCCATCTACGATGACAACCCCTGCATGGATGGTGGAGTTCCTGCCAAAAAGCTTGGTCCCATCAATGCCTGGTGGATCACTGGCTATGATGGTGGTGAAAAGGCTTTAATTGGCTTCACTACAGCCTTGGCTTACTACTTCCTCATGCACCCGAGTGAGGAGTATGCCCCCATCTTTGCTGATGCACTGATGCAGGAGAAGACCTACATGGTAAAGATAGTGGTGGAGTTCCTGCAGAAGAATCCTGACGTCTCCTATGAGGACCTCCTCAACAAAATCGAGACAACAGTACCCCCAGCTGGGCTGAACTTCAACCGCTTCACTGAGGACACCCTGCTGCGCCACGCCCAGTTTGTGGTGGAGCAGGTGAAGAGCTATGATGAGGCCAGGGACTCTGATGAGCAGTCCATCATCGTTAACCCCTGCATGAGGGACCTGATCAAGCTGGCTGGAGTCACTCCGAAAGAGTTGAGAAGAGAAATGCACCACCTGGAGACAATGTTGGAGAGATCCGAGCGTGAGAACGCCACCTTTGTGATGGAGGTCAGAGAGCTGAAGACCCAGCTGACCAGGACGCTGTCCAAGCTGGAGGCCAAGGAGAGCGAGAGGCAGAAGGTGGCGGGAGACCTGTATAAGTTGAGAAGAGAAATGCACCACCTGGAGACAATGTTGGAGAGATCCGAGCGTGAGAACGCCACCTTTGTGATGGAGGTCAGAGAGTTGAGAAGAGAAATGCACCACCTGGAGACAAGATTGGAGGAATCCGGTCCAAACGCAAGATGCAGCTGATTCATAGTGACGTCTGTGGTCCCATGCAGACTGAATCTATAAGTGGAGCAAAATATTTTGTGACTTTCATTGATGATTATTCAAGATGCTGCAAGGTATACTTTCTGAAACAGAAGAATGAGGTCTTAAACAAATTCAAGGAATTTGAGAAAACATTCTCAAATGAGTGTGGGCAGAGCGTCACAAGACTGAGAACAGACAATGGTGGTGAGTACACATCAAAGGAGTTTCAAGAATATTTGAAGACTCAAGGCATCCACCATGAAATGACTGTACCTCACTCACCACAGCAAAATGGTGTTGCAGAAAGGAAGAATAGGACATTAGTTGAAGCAGCTAGAAGCATGCTGTCACATGCTAAGTTGCCAAAGATGTACTGGGCAGAGGCTGTAGCCACCGCAGCTTACATACAGAACAGGCTGCCTACGTCTGTCCTGAAGCAAGAGACACCCTACAAGAGATGGTGTGGAAAGAAACCTGACATGAGCCACATGAAGGTGTTTGGCTGTGTTGCTTATGCACATATCCCAGATGAAGAGAGAAGGAAGCTGGACAAAAAGGCTGTGAAGCTTCGTTTCGTGGGATATGCAAACAATGCCAAGGGCTATCGCCTGTATGATGAAGAGAAAAGGAGGATTCTAATCCGTCGTGATGTCATCTTTGATGAATCAAACTTCAACTGGAAACAGGAAGCAAAAGTATCCTGCTCAGAGAACGAGACAACCATTGAAACACAAGATGATGAGGTCATTGTCGATAGCACTGTCAGAACAAGCGGCAGAATCAGAAATGCTCCAAGGAGATATGGATATGATGAGTTTGCTGATACAGTCACTGTTGATCATCATGCCAATATGTGTCGTGTGACAGAGCCAATCACACTGAAAGAAGCAATGGTGAGTCCTAATGCAAAGGAATGGCAGCAGGCGGCTGATTTGGAATATGAGTCACTGCTGGAAAATGAGACATGGAACTTAGTGGATTTACCAAGAGAGAGAAAGGCAGTAGGATCAAGATGGGTGTTCAAAGTCAAGCATCATAGTGATGGACGAGTGGAGAGATACAAATGCAGACTCGTCGCCAAGGGCTACTCACAGCTGTATGGTGCTGACTATGACGAAACGTTTTCACCAGTGGTACGATTCACCTCCATTCGTACATTACTGTCCTTTGCTATTCAAAACAATCTACACGTGCACCAGATGGATGTCGTAACTGCATTCCTTAATGGACACCTGGAAGAAGAAATCTACATGGAGCAACCAGAGGGCTACATCAAACCAGGGCAGGAACACCTGGTGTGCAAACTGAAGAAATCTATCTATGGACTGAAGCAGTCTCCTCGCTGCTGGAGCAAGGCTTTCACAGGGTTCATGATGGAAATTGGATTCAAACAGAGCACATCAGACCCCTGTGTGTTTGTGAGATCAAGGCAAGAACTTGAGATACTCGCAGTTTACGTGGATGATCTCATTCTGATAACAGAGTCGACTGAGAGCATGAACGAGCTGAAAATTGCTCTCAAGGAGCGCTACAAGATGAAAGACATGGGTGAGCTGTCCTATATTCTGGGCATCTCTGTGATCCAAGATAAAGAAAAGAAGTGTGTTGTCCTTCATCAGAAGCATTACATTGAAGCCATACTTCAGAAATATGGAATGGATAATGCAAATCCTGTAGCAACTCCTGCCGATGTCAATGTCAAATTGAGGAAAAGTGATGGTGTCAGTAAGCCAGTGCACCAACATACCTATCAGTCAATGGTAGGAAGTCTGCTGTATGCTGCAATGGCCACACGACCAGACATAGCTCAAGCAGTGAGTGCTGTGTCAAAGTTCAATGCAAATCCCGATGCTGCACATCTGACTGCTGTGAAGAGGATACTTCGATACTTGAAAGGGACAGTGAACCTTGCTCTCAAGTATGAGCAGTCAGACTCTGGAGCTTTGATCGGATTCGCAGATGCTGACTGGGCTGGTGATCAGGATGACCGCCGCTCAACAACAGGCAACATATTTCTACTGGGTGGAGGAGCAGTGAGCTGGCTCAGCAAGAAACAGGCAACAGTTGCACTGTCAACAGCAGAAGCTGAGTACATCGCACTCAGTCAAGCGGCTCAAGAAAGTGTCTGGCTGAGACGATTACTGAGTGATCTCGGAGTGGAGGCTACGTCCACAGTGATCCTGGAAGACAACCAAGGAGCCATCGCAATCGCGAAGAATCCCGTGAACCACTCCAGGACTAAACACATAGACATTCGCTACCACTACATCCGTGAATGTGTGCAGAATGGACAAATAGAACTGCAATATTGTCCAACAAATGACATGAAAGCGGATATCTTTACCAAGCCACTGACGAAACAGAAGTTTGAGTATCTTAGGAGAGAGATTGGACTTTTCTTTGTTTAGGTAGAGTGGTTGTTTGTGCTTGACAGGTGAACGCCGAACGCTGCCTAGTCAAAGCAAGTTTGAAAACATGTGAAAAAGAGTTCCAGTTAAAGCAATGTATAAAGGAAGCAAGTTTGAAAAACATGTGAAAAAGAGTTCCAGTAAAAGCAATGTTAAGTTTTGTTGTTGTTGTTGTTTAAAGAATTTTGTTCTTGACATTTTTTGTGAAGGAGAGCACGGCTCTGTAATATTATTTAAGGGGACTTAAATAATAAGCGACATACGCTTATTATTTAAGCGTAATAAGCGCTATAAACGACATAGCGCCATCCAGGGTAAAAGTACTGTATTACAACACTCCCACTTAATTTTACAATGGCATTATGTCGTATACCACCTGTGTTGTAAACAGTGAAGTAGTACTTCTGGTTTCCTCTGTTGTGTTGTATGTCGTTGGTTCACGTGCTATGTTAATAAAACTCCGGTAAACGAACAATAGTTACTTACATATTGTTCTACATTTGTCAGACCCTGATACCATGCATGATGACACCAACTGAACAATTCATTTAGGGTTGAATCCGAAGTTGCGATCTGTGTTTTGCACATGTGCCATTCAATCAATATGTGGTTTTTTTCTGAGTCTGGGTTGTGATTGTGACCATTATCAATGTCTGACGCTGGGCCTTTCTGTGCTGAGCTGGGCCTGTTTCTGCTGGGCAGGGGGGTTATTCCATCAACATCGCTAAAGGACAATCCTCCAAGTCTCGCGAGATTTGGCCTGGATTTTCTTTTAGTGACGTTGATGGAATTACCCCCCCTGTTGGTTTTATGACAGGGTGTAGTGATGAGCTGCAGGGGGAAGGTGACATCACAGGAAAGGCTCGATGTCAATGTCCACGGCGGAGCACGGCATGGTGAGCTCAAAGCGGTCGATGACATCAGGATGAAGGACCCCGAGGCGTCCTATGCTTTTCCCACGGGCAAAGATCTCAGCACAGCGACCAGGGAAGAAGGTGGAATCTAAAAGATAAGGGGAAAGAGGGAAAATTAGATATGGGCAGATATGAATCCATAGAAATGAATTACCACAGGATTACGAATCACATTGCAGGGCTTCAATTTGTGACAGCGACTGGTGAATGGTGGACCAGAAGCCCTAGCTCCAGCCTTTTGCCCGAACCTGCTTGAACACATTCCGCGAGCAGCGCTGAAAAAATGCACTAAAAATACTTTTTGGGTTTGTAATGAGACTATGACAAGACACATGAGATCATGGCGGCCCACCAGTCTTGTCTGTATGGGGAACACTGCCAACACTCACCCGTTAAAGGTTATTTGTTTGACAATGACCTTGTTTACAACAAAGTTCTGTCATCACTTTCAGAGCGTCTACAACCGCACAGACAGTGGTGCTGGACAAACACTCTTAAGACATTTATTATATAGCCTAGTATATGTGCACATTTCGCAGCCCAAAAATATTTTTATGAGGGTATTGAAACATCGTTGCTCTTTTCTAATACCGCAGATTACCGTAAAAAACCACCCATTTCCCATAAACGTGCGTTGATTCCCACGGGACTTTTTCCATCGACCATCAACTGAAAGCCACTTCGACACCCAACCTTAAAACCCTCCCAGATGCTTTCTCTCTCTCATCCAAGGTCAGTACCAAACAACCAGTCAAGAAGAGCGTGCCTTCTCTAAGCATAGGGGAAGGACCCGCATTAGACACAGTTGTTAAGTGAAACGTAACTATCTGCTTCTTAAGAGGGTTCTTCCTCTCTCTAATCCCCAGCCTCTCCCTCCCTTAAAGCTCCATACGGGCCCAGAGTGGAGGAAGGAACTGGCAGTTATTCCCCCAGCGCGGCGGGGCATCTTATCTACTAACTCATGGTCAGAGCTCCAACCTGCCACCTACCTCCTCCCTGCCACCTACCTCCTCCCTGCCACCTCTCTCCCTCCCTCCCGAGAGGAGTTTTCAAGGTGTAAGAGGGGGAGGGTGGGAGGGATGTTAAGAACTGAAAAATGTTCAGCCCATTTAACCCCTGATTTATGGAAGCCTAGAGAGGAAAATTGTGTGTGGGGGGGGATGACGGATGACACAAAACGCCTCAGAGTGGATAAAAGAACCCTTCATGTCAGCTCAGAAAGAAGAAATTCCTCTGCCATGTCCCAATAGTCTTTGGACGAGCCGCCGTTCTTCATAACAAACTGGCCAGAAAGCTGCTCGACAGGTCACGCGACGACAAGCTCAGTGGTATTCAGTTTTCAAGAAAAAGAAAGGAAAAAAAAGGAAGACAAGAAAGCTAACAAAGCTAATTGGGGCTATCGCCCCTGGTCACTTGGCCTCTGGCTCACCCTCGGCGGCCTGGATGTGGTAGCCTTCCCCCTGGCCGGGCTTGACATCCAGCAGCTGCATGACCCGGTCCAGCAGGCCGTGGATCACCTCGAACCCCGGACTCTTGTTGTAGTAGACGGCACACAGACGCCGGTTGTTCCTCGACCCCACGTCTGACCAGAGGGAGGAGGAGAGGTTAACATGGTCAGAATGATGTAGGATCTCCTTTAAGACTGTTATGGAGGGTGGTATTATGTTATGGGGGGGGGGGGGGGCGGGGGGGTGCATTACCCTAAGGCGAACTGGCACTGAAAAACATTACCACGATATATCCACTCACTGTTTTTATATTTATAATTTAAAAAATGGACTGACTTATATATAGCGCCTTATTCCAAAGCGCTTTACAACAGCCTCTCATTCACCCATTCACACACCAATGGCAGCAAGCTACCATGCAAGGCGCCGGCCGGCCCGCTCATTGGGAGCGATTTGGGGTTCAGTGTCTTGCCCAAGGACACCTCGACATGCACATTCCTCACATACACACATGCACATTCCTCACATACACATGTACGCATATATATACACACACACACACACACACACACACACACACACACACACACATACATATATATATACACACACACACACACATTCCTCACATACACATGTACGCATATATATATATATACACACACACACACATGTACGCATATATATATATACACACACACACACATTCCTCACATACACATGTGTGTACACCTGGGTTTCCGTTAACCGGCAATTACCGGTCTTTGTCCGGTAAATTTAGTTGAAGTCCGACATATTGAAAAGTCGTCGGACATATTGTCCGGTGAAAATAATTCCCTTTGAATACAATTCGCTAAAGTTCACATTCTGATTCCTTCTATTTTAAAAAAGACGAATATATAGGCTATGTATTTCTTTTATTATGATATGATTTGACACCGGCATGATGATGACTCCTAATGTGTAGGCCGGCCTATGCGAAACAGCGCACAGGTGCCACATGGGATTGATGCCAGATGGGATTACAGCTTAACCAGTCTATTACCGCTTAAACACAGTAGCCCATTCGGCGGTAACCCATGCCTATCTGGCAACCCTGCCAACCCGTCCACCATAGTAATACGGTTTCTTGATTTCCCATCTATGGGTGCGTTCGTAAACACGCTCTGGAAATCCGATCAGCACTCGCGGAACGCCTCTCGTCCAATCGAACGACTCGGTCGCTCTGTGACATCGAAGCCAGCGTGCGCTCCGGCGCTCTCAGAGCGTGTTTACGAACGCACCCCTAGAAGTTTCCAGCCAGCTAGCTGAAGCTGCTACACACACTAGAGCCATGGCGACCGAACGGCAAGTTAAACAACATACTATAAAAGTGACATTGTTTTACTCATTACTCATACATTTGTTGTCATTCAGTTATACAGTTATGTTCTTCCCATTGTCATACTCCCGAGCTAAACGAAATGCCTTCCCAACCAGCGAGACTTATAGAAATGACGTTGTTTTATTGATTTAAAAAAAAAGGGTAAAACTGGAAAGAGAAAATAGAAAACTCACATTAATCCCAAACAATTTAACAAACTTCAGTTAACGTAATGTGGAGTCCGTTCATTGATCGATGCTGTCTGTTCAGTTCCCAGTGAGGCGCCCGTTCAGCGCTGGACCCGTTCAGCGCTGGATTTGACGCATGGCATAGCGCGCATCCGTCAAATCATGTTATATTATTATATATTATATAGCTCGCATCTAATCGTATCGGATGAGAAATAGACATTAAATGGCATATATAGGCCGCTACACAACAGTAATCACCGCGACAAACAGCTATATTAGATTTGGAGAAAAAAAAATATGATTTTGCAAAAAAAAAAAAATATTATATTTTAATATGATGACCGGAATATATCACGTTTGTCCGGTAAATCGAATTCTTCCCGGACACGATGTCCGACGGCAAATTTTTCTAACGGAAACCCTGGTGTACACACACACACACATTCCTCACATAAACATGTGTGTACACACACACACACACACACACACACACACACACACACACACACACCTGTGGTCTCGTCCTTCAGCACCACGTCTGAGATCTCAAACAGGCGGAGCGGCAGAGGCATCTTCCTGTTGGCGGCTACAGTCTTCAGCAGGCCGGCCAGGAGGGTGGTGCGCGCCACCTGGTGGACAGAGAGAGAACAACTGTTTTTTACAACCATCACCAGCCAACATGACTCAGCTAGCAAAAGAGTGCCCTCTTGTGGACAACAAGGGTAGGACGTGGTCCCACATCGTTCTTTGTTCCTAATACAGCAATCTTAAGTGTGCAATTCAGAAAAGGTCCTGACAGGATAACGACGAGCCGAGTGAATGATTCATAGATTCAAACTCTGCAGAACTGCGCTTCCAATGTCATGATTGAGACATTAATGTGGTCTTCAATGTACAATGCCTACCTGGAACTCTGCTGTTTTGGGGTTGGCGATATGCACTGCCCCGGTCTCAGAGATCTTCTTCCCCAGCTTATCAGCAATGTCCTCTTGAGAGCACTACATAGTAATAGAGAGTTAAAGTTAAGTTAGGTTATTGTGTGTGTGTGTGTGTGTGTGTGTGTGTGTGTGTGTGTGTGTGTGTGTCGTATAGCCGCGTGTGTGTTGTTTTTACCAGGGCGAAGGTGAGGGCTTCTGTGAATCCAGCGGCAGCCAGGTCCTGTCTCAGCAACTCTGACAGCTTATTCAGTGGGAGCTAAACACACAAGTAACATGATCATGATTAAACAACACCATTCACACACACACACACACACACACACACACACACACACACACACACACACACACACACACACACACTTGTCAGATAACACACCACTGTTTCCAGACAATTGTTGTCAATTACAAATGCTTTGGTATTCACATGTCATGTCACATTTCTTTTGTTTGCATTGGAACAACCCAAAAAAGCAGAGAGAAAAAAAAATCCAAATCTGATATATCATTCCACACAGAACCCCAGAAATGGACTGGACACAATTATTGGCACCTTTTAAACATTGTAAGAGCTCCTTTTAATTGGTTTAAACTCACTTGTGGCAAGTTACAGGTGCTGGGAAAAATCACACTTGCAACCCAGTTAAAAATGGAGAAAAGTGGACTCAACCTTTGTGTTGTGTGTACCACTACTGAGCATGGAGGAACAGGAAGAAGAGCAAAGAATTGTCTTGAGGATTTGAGAAACCAAATTGTGGAACTGCAGAGACAATCTCAAGGCTACAAGTCTATCTCCAGCTCCCTGGCATCAGATGCCTTGACTGTGTGCATGGTATCATGACATCTGAAGACTACCAAAGGATTTTTTGGGGGGAGCAATGTAGGGCCCAGGAGGGTCAGAAATCTGTCATGGGTCATCCAGCAGGACAATGACACCAAAGCATACTTCAAAAAGCACCAAGAAATGGTTTAACAAAGTGTTGGAGAGTTCTGAAGTGGCCAGTAATGAGTCCAGATCTAAAACCCATAGAACAACTGTGGAGCGATCTCAAAACAGCAGTTGAGAGAAGGCACCCTTCAAATGTGAGCAGCCTGGAGCAGTTGGTCCAAAATTCCAGTAGAGAGGTGTAAGAAACTCATTTGTGGTTATAGAAAGCGATTGATTTCAGTTTTTTTTTTTTTTTCAAAGGATGTGCTACCAAAATATTCAGTTGTAATGAATTATTAATAAATAATTTGTGGATTTTTGGAGTTGTGTGTGGAATCAGATTTGGGGGGGGGTTCTCAGCTTTTTTGTGTTTTTCCAATGTAAGCAAAAGATATAAACACGTGAGTACCAAAGCATTTGTAATTGCAACAATGTTCTAGGAGTAATGGTGCATTATCTGACAGAAGTGCCAATATTTATGTCCATGACAGTACATACGTACGGAACACACACACACAGTATCCTTTCAAAACTGACCACTTAAAAGTGCAGGAGCTCCTCTGACCTGATTGGCTACGGTGTATGTGCGCGGAGTCGTGCGGACAATGTTGTTGAAACCGTACGCCATAGCGGCGTCCTCCATGATGTCACAGGCGTGGATGACATCAGAGCGCGTGGGTGGGATCTCCACCTCGATCTGGTCACCGTCACCCGTGTTCTCTGAGCGCAAGCACATCCGGGTCAACAGCTGGGCGATTCTCTCAGGCGACTCACTGTGGAGGAAAATCATCATTACCATAACTAAATGCAACCCATGGTTAAAACTACAATACCCAGCAGCCACTGGTTACCTAATTCCACAGCACGCCTATAACATCCGGGTCGCGGAGTGTGTTTACTTGAGCCGCTTTTCCATTGACCGGCCCGGGTCGGGTCAGGTCGGGTCGGGTCGGGTCAGGTCGGGTCACTTTTGATCTGTTCTGTTTCCATTACACAAACCGAACCGGACTAGTAGGAGGAGTCGTCGATAGTAGGCGGAGTTACGCGTCACACGCAGCCTGGCAAAAAGCTTCCGGGTGTACACAGCAGTGATTTTTTGGGAGAGAAAGAGAAAGAGAGAGAGGAAGCTATGTACACATAATAAAGTCATGTTTTTTGAACCCTTAAAACCACTGCCTTCACTTGTCTGCTTTATGAACTGTAGTATCATCATCGGGAAACGCCGACAAGACGCGAATCTACCGGAATTTGACTCATGACACAGCCGGTGTTATTCACAGACAAACACGGTGCCGTTTGCGGGTTAATAACTTCGGTTTACCGGGGGTTAGGATAACAATTCAAACGTGTCCGGAAAGAGGAGAAGCCAGGGAATTCAAAAGTTTTTGAATGGAGTCGATCATCCACTCCTATCACCGTGGACACAGCGCGGAGCGAATTCCCTGTTAAAACCGGCATTTGACTCATGAGTGAATGGTGAAAATGGCTGGACGGCTGCTGGCGAACTCCCGGTTCATCGAGTTTACGGTTAAAAGCATAACTTCTCGGGGTGTCAGCGCGGTGGTTAAGGGCTCAAAATGACCGTAGACAGATGGTGAAGTTAGCAAAGGAGTATTGTGTTTTTTTTACCACCTCCACAGCCGGTGTTATTCACGGACAAACGATAATAACGAGAAAGCGATTTTTGTGTTGTGCTTGTTGTAAATAAAAGTTATATGATTCATTGAAATGACATTAAACTAAGATAATACGATGGTCAGCATAATTTTCCGAATCTTTATTAATAAGCTATTACAGAAAATGTAGTGACATTTTCCTAGTGAATGTGGTATTTTCAAGATGGCGGTTGTGAAGAAATAATATGGGATGGGACATGGGATGACGATTGTCCATTGACCAATCAACGGTGTGGGACCTGGGACCTGGGACCCTGGGACCCTGCTCGGATGTGGTACCTGGGACCTAGGACTGAAGCGACCCGGACCGACGAATGGAAAAGGGAACCGAAGCGGGCAGACCTAGGTCAGCACCAGGTCGGCACCAGGTCTGCATCGTAGTGGAAAAGCGCCATTGGTCTCTCCCTCTCTACCTGTGAGCTGGCTGGTGTGTTTGGCGTGGTGACTACGGCGGTGTTTATGACAATAATAGAACTGAGATTCAACGGTCAGGTTTTTCTACCTCTTACCTGTGGACCAGGATGGACTATTGGATTTATTGGATGGCGAGCTAACCCTGAACCGAATGTAATGGAACTGGAACATCTCAGCAAACTTCAGATGAATCAACGACATCGTCTCCAGTCACTCACCTGATGCCAACTTTGCAGTTTATGAAGTCCGCTGACAGTGTCTCCTTCCTATAGGCCAGCTCCTGAGGTCACATAGCAAAGGTGGTAGACGATTAGGACGAGGCCACTCCTGAATGGAGAACGTTGGAATGTACTGGAAGGTTCTCAATAGATCTCTAGGAGATTGACTATAGTGTGCTTGGCTACAGTAGCCTACATACCGGGTACGTGCAGATCCTGCCATCGGGGTACACCACCTCAGCCTCCTCTACCCTGAGATGGACAAGGGTTAGGGTTAGATGGACTGAGATGGACAGGCAAGAAAGACATTTGATTTGAGATATTGAGCGCTGCAAGCAAATGACCTTATCAAAAGACTAGTAGAATGTACAGACTAGTCATGGACTCACGTGAAAGGCTCTGCACAATACTCGCAGAACATTGTCACCATCATGTCCAACACTATCTTTGCCTGCAGAAACCAAACAAGGTGAGAGAGTTTCAGTCAATTTCAACAAAGAACAATTAATCCAAGCATTGTCTTATCTTTTTATTATTATTATTATTATTATTATTATTGTACCTTGGTAAGATCTGTGGCTGTGCACTCAATGAAAACGTTCTTGGTGTTTAGGGAGATTTTGGAATGGTCCCCTGAAAGACATCAACATGTTTGGCCATCAACAGCAGCGAGCGACATGAATTAGACTAGGTTAGCAGCCCAAGTTAAAAAAAAAGTTTTTTTTAAGTATCTTTGAATCCTAATAAACACATCTTCTCAGAAGAATGGCAGAAAACACCAGTCTGAAAGAACACTGAAAGAGTATGGTTACGGGTGAGTTTCTGAAATGCAATGGATGCAAAATGCCCTTATAATGTCCAGACATTGCCAGATGCCAAATTGTGTAAGAAAAATATTAATTTTTGACAATGGTATAGTCATTTGAAGTGTAAATGTTGAGTATACACTGCATTAGGCGTTGGGCCTGTAATCACACTTTAATGCTTTGCATTTATTTGTACATTTCTAACTTGTCATTTAAAGTATGCTTAAAATGCATGCAAAATTCACTCAAATATACTGTATGATTTAAAAGTACTACAAATGTATATGCCATTAAGTTGTATTTTAGTATCCTTTAAATACATAATAATTAAGCTCAATACACATACGTTTGTATTTTGGTATATTTATAAGGAATGTGTTTTTTGTATACTTTTAAAGAGAGAGAGAGAGAGAATAAACCACAGGACATACCGTTGATGATAGGAGGCATAGACAGGACAATCCCATTACTGTCATAGATGACCGGATACACAGGCTTGTCTTCAATAATGTGAAGATAGTGCCGCAAGTGGCTGTCAGTCTGTGAACACGAAACGCAACATTGTTTGAACACATTTGGGATGAGGGTCTCTAGCCGATCGATGCACATCGTACGGAGCCTCACGACACATGCGGCAGATCCCTGCTCACCTTGTAGAGGCTCATGAGCTCAGTGGCAGTGTATTCCTTGGTTTGGTTGAGTGGTTTGAAGCGGATGTCAGCCGGTGGTTTGGCTGTGAAGGTGAAGGGGCCAGAGATGGTGTCCAGGTCATGAGTCCCAATGGCCACCAGGGTCCTCTTCCTACACAGCACAGCTTACAGTCAACAACACTAAAGGCCAATGCACACGGCGGCGATTTTGTCGCACGACAACATTCGATTCTCAATTCACACTAATGAATGAATGAATGTGAATGGAGAATCGAATGTTGTCGTGCGACAATATCGCATCGCACGCCGTGTGCATTGTCTCATTGAGATGCGTTCAAAACAACGGAAACAAAATCGCACACGCCGTGTGCATTGGGCTTAACACTAAGGAGCAGCGTAGAACTACACAGTCAACATCCAGACGCTAATAACATCAACGACACAGACAAAGCTTCGACAAGAACACTCGCCAGGGTGGTTCTCCTTACCAACGTGATCTGACCTGCCTATAACTAACATACCCAGAGTTTTCCCCTGGTCAAATCAAACTGTCAGGAGAAAGTCCTGGCCCTAGTAAATGGTTGAATGTCCATGACAAGGAGCAGCCGGTCATAAAACAAGTGCATCTGCACAGATTCAGTAAGGCTGCATTGAAAGTCACAGCATGTTGACACTAACGGTGATGACTTCACCGAGCTGTGGTGTGGGGTGTCTGACCTGCAGACGTTCTGGTGCAGTTTCTCCTGCAGCTCCATGAAGCTGTCGTAGCGCTCCTGTGTGAAGGTGATGTTGCGCAGGACCGCGGCGACGGCATGGGGTCGGACTGCAGCCGTCTAACAAAGGAACACGGGACACCTTGAGTCACACCTCACAAACAACAACAACTCCATCGTCCTTAAGCCCAATGCACACGGCGTGCGATGCGACATTGTCACACGACAACATTCGATTCTCCATTCACACCCACACACTTCGGTGGTGTGAATTGAGAATCGAATGTTGTCGTGCGACAATCACACGCCGTGTGCATTGGCCTTTATAACCTGTGCATATGTAACAGATGCTTATTGCATCTTTAGATAAAGCTTTCTACTTGATTTGTAATTACATGATTATTAACGGTTTACTCTTTACCGGATTGGACTCTTTACTCATGTAACGATACACTCAACTCACGATTCGATAGGATTCACGATATGATTTTCTCACGATTTTTTTCTTTTTTACAAAATGGGATTAGACAAATGATGACTGAACAATATGATTTTATTTATTTCTCAGACAAAAACTACAAAATACTGTACTGTCCATGTTTTATTTGAATGCATATTTCCTTTTCTTTATAAAAAAGTCAAAAGGAGTCAAAAGGAGATTTCAAAAGGAGATTACATAGTAACAGAGTATGGTGGTCCACTGATATAAAAACACCTATGGCGTTTGTTATTGCTCTCGGGAAAACGTGTGCTTGATAATAAAATACAGTATGTTTTTTTCAACCCACCTCCTCTGTGATGATCAGCCTCTGAGGCTCTCCACTGGCTGGATTCACACGCCTATAGCGAGGGGCTTCCATCCTGTAGTAAAGACACGGGCATGTCAACATTGGAACACACACAGCTTCGTATAAAAGCGTTATCAATGTTACGGTACATGTGGGAATACGGTACATGTGGGAAAACTAGGGTTAGGTGCTAGGGTGCTACGGTTAGGGTTAGGATTAGGGGTAGGGTTAGACATGCCAGCATGTACCAAGTCACCCTAGCACCTAACCCTAACCCTAGTTTTCCCACATGTACCGTATTCCCACATGTACCGTAACATCAACACATCTTCTCACACTTACGTCTCCATGAACACCTGCAGCCCTCGGACCAGGCCCTCCAGACACAGCAGGTCATAGCGGTTGGCTGGGACATCCAGTTTGTACAGGATCACATCGGACGCCCCCTCTGCCTTCGTGTCCCCCTGCTCTCGGCTGATTATGTCTTTCTCAGACGTCTGGTCAGGATTAAAGACAGAGTCTATTATAACACGCATATTATTTACGACTGAGATTTCACATTTCTTCCTGGGACTAAAGGACGACCAAGACATAATTGAGTGAAGATACATATTGACATTTTGAAGAAGCAAACTCAGCTGATCATAATACTAGCGATTACTAAAAATGACCAAAAGATACAGAGAGAGCAATATTGTTCAGGTAATCATTATAAGCATCAGTTAATCAGAGGGTTTGTTTGGAGGCTCATCCTCTGAATGATTTACTCACAATCTCATCGAGCTCCAGTCCAAACTCAAAACACAACTCGTCGAATTCTTCATCCGCTGAAAGAGGAGAACACAGTCACAATGAATTAGTGCATCAAGAAGCACCATCTATAATGCATCATCTAGGCACACATCTGGGTTCTAAATGAGACACATGTGATCATACATGATCGTTACATGATGAGACGCAACTTCATTCCACACGAGCGCCCATATCTGTTTCAGCACACTAATGCAGAGTGCCATGACATGTTTGGAGTTTTGGCTTCGGTTAATGACGGTATTATTAAGTTAATTTGTATCTATATCTCTATATTAAACAGCATTTTTGATGATATTTCGTGGGGGCCTGAGAAAATCGCAGATAACGCAGAGTACGTGGATATTTCAAATGGGGAAACTGGGATAAGATACCTGAAAGAAACAAGTAAACGCACTTATGCTATGGTTTAATTAAGTCGCAAGCTCCTCTCTCAAGCCAATACCACGACACATCTCCTGAAATGATATGATCATATCAGTCTGTCTGACACTGCCATACTAGCCACAGAGATGGGGAATGATGCAACCACCCTGAAATAACAAAACAGTGACAGTTTGAAGAGTCAAACCACGATTTCACATCCACTGTAGTGGAATCACAGTGTGCTGACACACAACAAGACCACATGTCAACATAAATCCTTCTTCGTTCTGTGTTCAACAAACAGCTGATCTAGCTGTACGGTAGTAGAGATCCATTCATTTGAACAGCTGCTAGCTAGCATGCTAAGCTAACGCCAGGATCTGTCACGTTATGCTAAGCTAACGCTAGGATCTGTCACGTTATGCTAAGCTAACACCAGGATCTGTCACGTTATGCTAAGCTAACACCAGGACCTGTCACGTTAAGTGATGTGACAACTGCAAACAAAGCTTAGTGGCTTTAATCTCAGCTAACAGTCATTAGATTGACTGACACCTTACTACTTAATAAGGTTAATAAACATCTTACTCCATGTTCTGCCCAGAGCTTGGAACAGAAGATCTCTCTTCACACTGACGGTCGGCATGGTGATAGTAGCTTTAATCCTCCTGGACTGTTAAAGGACCTGTGTTCTCGGGTGTTCTCGGGTGTAGCTGTCCAACATAATGCCTGATTAGATAGAGCACTTTTGGCCCACCGCTTATCGCCTTTGGGTTTTAGAGATGATTTTAGAGACGAACCCGGCGAGGAAAGAGACAGTCTTTTCCAATATAGGCTACATATATTTTTCTGAACAAATGTTTTCAATAGTTGGCATTGGCAATGTATTTTTTTTGTTACAAAATATGTTTAAAACATTTTTTTTTTTACATGTTTGGTAGTCGATCAGGCAAAATGGGGGCCTTACTAAAATAGTAAACCAATCCAAAACTATCGTTTTGTCACTCGTGACTTTGAGACTGCCAATCACATTCTTCTCAACTGGGATACAAGGAAGTAGACAGGCAGCTCGGAGACGCATGGAAAAACCTTCGCTTAATATTAATTATTAGTGTCAATAGCAGGATTGCCATCATGAACACGTGTGATGCCATTGCTGTTAGCAGAGACGATCAAGGTGAGGAGAATATCTCCACTTTACACTTTTGATGGTGATGATCATGAACCGAGGCAGACCCAGGCATCGCTGGCGGAGCATGAACAGGGTATCCGCGGTGTCTTGAAAAGTATTCAAGTTGATAAATCAATTTTGGGAAAATCAAGACCCTTAATTAAGTATTAAAAAGTCTTATCACGATTTTATGAGGTCTTGAATTTTGTTGGTATTTTTCTGAATTAGACTCTGTCCAAAGAGTTTGAGTCCTAAAAACTTTAAGTAAAAGTTCGTGAATGTATTAGTTTATTAAAAAACAAAGATGAACCGGAAATTGTGTTGTATGATAGAGGTCTAGTCTAACTAAACCTGTTAAGTTAAAGGTGTCACTGATGTAAACGGGTTACAGCTCCAAGTGGCGGTGAGGTCTGGAAAAATATTGACAAAGTCTTTAAAAAAGTCTTAGAAAGGTATTGAAATTAACCTCAAGATTCCTGTATATACCCTGAGGAGGTAACACAGACACGGTTGTTCTAGTGTCAACTGTCACTTAGATCCAACTGTCACTTTCAAATTAACCTCAAGATTCCTGTATGTACCCTGATCCAGAAGCAGAGGAACAGGCTGCCACCACAGACCAACTGCAGCAGCAGCAGCAGCCACATCAAACGGGAGCAGACGAATCAGACCCGCCGCTAGTGGACCAGGCCGAGGCCGAGCGGCAACATCTGGAGGCTGAGAAGAACGGGGACCCTGATGCGTGGTGTGACACAGTCACTGACCCTGCGTTATGGCGAAATACTTCCAGCGACAGAGCCAAGTCCATTCTTGTCGGAAGAGGAGCAGCTCCCTTCCAAAACCGGAGTGCCAAGTACCCAGCCTCGGTCAGGGATAGAGCTCTAGGGGGTAACAGTGGGCATTTTACTAACGCATTACTCAGCCGTTCTTTAGTAAACGGAGAAACTGTGTCTAGACAGTGGTTACTGTACTCCCCGTCAACGGGCTGCGTTTATTGTTTTGCTTGCAAACTGTTTTCCGACGAGCACAATTCTTTCGTCGATGGGTTTTGTGATTGGAAGCATTCGGAGAGAATCGGTGAACACGAGACAAGCACGAAGCATTACGCTAGCATGCTGGTGTTACACCGGCACTCCAAGGAGGGCACAGCAACAATTGATGCTGAGTCAGTCAAACAGGACGGAGAGAAGAGGCAGTACTGGAAGGAGGTTTTAAGAAGAGTTGTGTCTGTGATTAAGTTTTTAGGGGAGAGGGAGATTGCTTTCATGGGGGACGAAGAGCTTCTGGGGTCAGCTCACAATGACAATTACCTGGCCATCCTCGAGGTAGTGGCCAAGTTTGATCCGTTCTTAGCTGATCACATTGAAACGTTTGGAGAAGGAAAAGGCACGGGGGTTTCCTATATGTCATCCACGACCTGTGAGGAGTTTATCCAGCGAATGGGAGAGAAAACGAAACAAGCCATCGCCCGTGAGATTCAGGAAGCGAAATACTTTTCTGTGATGGTAGACTCCAGACCAGAGCCAGACTTCGCTCATGTGGATCAATTGACTTTAATTTTTAGATTTGTTAACCGTGACAGTGGGCATATAGTTGAGCGTTTTCTGGCTTTCGAGCCTATTGAAAGCCCCACTGGGGAGAGCTTGGCAGACTGCATTATTGCTATGGTGGACAGTCTGGGGCTGGACCTGTCCAACTGTAGGGGCCTGTCGTATGATAATGGAAGTCATATGTCTGGGAAGTACAATGAGGTCCAGGCACATCTTAAACGAAAAAACCCATTGATCTACTATGTCCCATGCGCAGCTCATTCGCTGAATTCAGTTGCCGTCAACGCTATACATGGCAGTATCCCAGAAGCTGGACATTTGTTTGGCCTGTTACAGTCAATGTATACGTTTTGTACATCATCCACACACATATGGGGAAAAGTTTTCCGTGGTACTGATGTCAAACTGACGCTGAAATCACTGCCGCCGGGTACTCAGTGGAGCGCGCAGGCAGAGGCGAGTAAAGCACTCCGGAGACATTACGCACAGCTGAGAGAGGCCTTCGGTGATATTTCCGAAGATACGGAGGAGAGATCGGAAACTCGACGTGAAGCTTCTTTTCTCTGTAACGAACTGGACACTTTGGAGACGGCGTTCATGGCACATTTCTGGGATACCATTCTGGAGAGGTTCCAGCCCACAAGCTTACAGTTGCAGATGCATGACGTGAACATCGCTACGGCTACGAAACTCATCTCATCTTTGCGAGACTTTGTGGCGGCACAACGAGATCGATTTGAGGCGTTCAAATGGGAGGCCTTAAATGTCACCGCCGATGTCTCTCAGGCCTACAGGCAGGATGACCTCCAGCGCACCAAAAAACGCAAAACCACGGCAGATGAAAGTGAAGAGCCAGTGGTGGTACTTGATGAAAGGAACACGTTTAGAGTCGAATCATTCTATGTTGCCGTTGACAACCTCGTGTCCTGTCTTGACCGTCGTTTGGAAGCGTACACACACCTGACTGAGCTATTTGGCATTCTTTTTATGCCCGAAAACTCCAGATCAAAAGCTAACGCTCTCTCAGCGGCGTATCCGTCGGATTTGGACATGAGCCTGGCAGATGAGCTGATCCAATACAGATCATTTCTATCATCAGTGGGAAAAGATAACTCTACCCCAAACGCAATGCTAAAAACAATATTGGACATGGATTTGCAATGCACCTTCCCGAATGTCTACATCGCTTGCTGGATCTTCCTGACACTGCCGGTAACCAACTGTGAGGGAGAGCGCTCGTTCTCGAAACTGGCCCGGATTAAGAACGAACTCAGAATGAAGATGTGCCAAAAACGCTCGGACTCTTTATCACTTATGGCCATCGAGTCAGCGCTCGTCAGGCAGCTGAACTTTGATGACGTAGTGGACGACTTTGCAAGAGGAAGAGTAGAAAGAGACTCAAATAAAGTACGCCTGGCCCAGGGGCCTCCACACCCCTTAATCCGTCCCTGATCAGGTACACACACACACACACACACACACAGAAAGACACGCACAGACAGACACACACACACGCAGACACACACACAAACACACACGCAGACGCACACACACACACACACTGAGAATCACTTAGAATCACCATAAAACTGCGTTTTCTGTTACACGGTATGATATCTCAGCAGGGAAGCTCCTTTAGGAATAGGCTATTACAACCACACTGCACTAAGCAGCGCCATAGGAGATCCTTTTTGCCTGCCGCAATAAGGCTACTCCTGCTCCAGTCGGCTTGATTGGGGTGATCAGTCAGTCTAGGGGGATGTTAAATCCTACAGTATATACGTTTTTCTGACGTCTACTAGGTCTATTTTTATTTTTTATTTTAGTCAACTATTGAATTGTCACTTTATTTTTGTTGTTGTTGTTTGTGATCTGATCTACCGTAACACCTGAATTTCCCCCTGGGGATCAATAAAGTACTCATCTATATTATATTTGTTTGTTTATTTGTTATTTATATTTATTGAAATTGTATTATAAATGACTCTTTGCGTGTCCAACGGCTGTTCTTTTTATCAGCCATTGTGCTTGTTGTTCACGAAGCGGATGTTACACAGAGCTATAGCCTACTTTCCCCACAAGATGGTGTAAGGAGAAAACAATGTGGCCTGGGGCAGTCCAATGGTCTAGCACCACAGCTTACACTGCACACATATTCCCTTGTCGGCATAGGTTCGAATCCAGCCCATGCCCTGCTGACATACTCTCTTCACCTTACTTTCTTTGTTTCTCTGTCTCTGTCCGAATAACGACAACAAAAATATAGGCCTACAAGAGTGGGACTGACCCACTCCAAAAAATAACCTTTAAAAAGAATAAAAGAAACGTGTCATGTGCATGTAGAGCCTATAGAGCAAAGTTTGGTTGTTTGATGTTTAAAGTTTAAATAGTCGGCCAGAATTATCATCAATTCACTCAGTCCGGGCAGGCGCAGTATTGCTCTTAAAAAGCCAAAGCATTCCATTTGCTCTCAATACTGCCTACTATAGGCAATTACTGGAATAATAATCACACTTCTTCACAGCTTTTGTCCAGCTGTTTTGGCCTACTTTTTGCTAGCTTAGTCTCCATTCAACCTCACCACTGCCTATTAGCTTATTAAAGGAAAGGGATTCAAGCTTTGTCATTGCACAGAGTACAATGAAATGTACAGTATATGCTCTAGAGGGGGTCATACCCATTATAGGTGACCCTGGAGCATTTAGGGGTTTAGTGCCTTGCTCAGGGACACTTTGACACCGGGGATTCGAACCGCTACAAGCTGCCGACTTCGACAATCATTAGACGCCGGCTCTACCGGTTGAGCCACAGCCACCCTCCTATAGTACTCTAGGAAGTTCAGTCACATCAGGGTAATCCTGCTCACTCACTGTTGTCTCTGTACCTGTCCAACTCCTTTTTCTCGTTCTTCGTTTGGACAGCTGATCAAGACGTGTGACCTGGACCCAGAGAGGCACTACTACCTGTTTGGGTAACCATCCCCACGGGATCCTGGTTTGCCGGAGCGTTTTGGGAATTTCGGGGAGTGTCTTTGGGAATTTCTGTACAGAATACACAGGTGTACGGGTCCTCTACCCGGGGATGACCCCTTGCCTGCATGACCTGCCCGTCTGGTTGGACTTACCTCTCTGCCGGGAATACCCCATGTCCTCAGGTGAGCCACATGGATCTGGACTCTGATCATTCATCTGATCATTTGTTAGAAAGGGATAATACAAAGAAAGCATTGGCACATACAATCATCAATAGTCAGATTACGTTGCATCAAGTCTACAACTGCTTATGATCAT